>NW_027176042.1:3941606-4541606 GCF_023055335.1 Clinocottus analis | reverse complement strand
TATATATATATATATACATATATATATACATATATATATATATATATATATATATATATATATATATATATATATATATATATATATATATATATATCATTGGTTAACCCTTAGTACGGAACCTGTCGCAGGCGACAGAAAGTAATGTAATGGCCCTGCATCAGTAAGTTGCGAGACGTTGTCTGGCTTATTGGGTGCTATGGAGAAGACATTCCATTTGTTCAGAAACAGGATAAATGTTCAGAAACAGGATAAATACTTACAGAAATATAATGTATTTGATGAGTCACACTTGATAAAATGGGTTATTTGTTATAATTCTAAGTATAAACCAGATATGAATCATTCTAAATGGGTTAGGGTAACCCTAACACTACGTTATTTCTTTGTGATAGTCAATTTTTTTTTTATCTGGACTTTATCTGGCCCAAATATCTCCTTGTTACACAAGCCAGATCATGTTTGTGGAATGATTTGGAGGATGGTTGTGCAGGGACAAGTGTAAATGTTTTGGAACGTGGGGGTTGCATGTATGGTGCATTGTTCAGGGAAAGGTGTAAATGTTCTGCAATGTGGGGATGTAAGAGTCCTGGGTGGGTTGTATTTTCCTTTTGTAAATATAAGTAGACAGCAATTAGGCTAGCCAGACAGTATTGTGTGCCATCAGTGTAATGTATTGCCTGAATAGGATTAATTTGCATTGGAATTAGTTATACTTGACCACCAACATGGTTGCACATTTCCCGGTGAATACAACAAGAGGACGCTGCAGACATTGTGTGAAAGTATATTCCAATACGCTCTGCAGAAAGTGCAATCTCCGCCTCTGCTTTTCAGAAGAAAGGAACTGCTTTGGGACTACCATTGCAAGTAAATAACGGACACTGAATCTTTGAAGTTTTCTATAACCTTTTATACAGTTTTTATGTTTTTAAAATAAATTATGATTCAAATAAATATGACTGTTGGGTGATTAATGAAATGCATTGTTATAGTGCTATGTAAGAAATACACACCCCAAATTAACAAGTGTGCATTTTGTGCATTTGTTCTGACAGTTTGAGAGCAAATGCTGAAATTCTGCTACCCACGAGGCCCAATGTTGCAATATTACGTTTCCCTAAAAACTTACAAAAACATTTTTAAAAAAAAATAAATCCTTCATTATCTGCATCAGAACTCTTACAACATCATCTAACTTAAAAAAAATTAATTAGACATTATTTTTATGTTTGGGTCTTACAGGGATGTACTTGGGCTCACTCTAGCGGAAATTTGATTTCCTTGACTCGACAAGACAGGCTTCATTGTTTTAAACACCATTTTAACATTGTGAGGAAGTGCAGCACGGCCCTGTTGGGTTTACTGACCACGGTTATAACCTCTGGTTATCTGCAATGTTTTTATCACTAACTTAAAGCCCAGAAGTGCATATTGGAATTTTAACCCAACTCTCTTATCCGATGCACATTTCAAGGCTGTGTTCAGGTTTTTTTTAAATGGTTTTAGGGGCATAAAACAGGATTTTAAATCCTTGAAGCTATGGTGGGATTGTGGGAAGGCTGATATAAAACAGCTCTGTCAACAGTACACTCTCAATGTCACGCGGGATATTACCAAATCTATGAGAGATCTAGAGACTGAAATTGTGGCGCTGCAGAACTTAGCAGAATCCCCTGGAGATCAAGATCATATTGATGACGTCAAAACTAAAAGGTCTGCTGTGACAGACGCATTAAGGCACTAAGGCACAGGGGGCGCTGGTGAGGTCACGCTTCATGAATGCAACACAGAGGTGGCAGCTCCTAAACCTGGTGCTGGGAGAGGCCAAGCAGGCCAAGCAGGCAATTTACAGCAGGAGGAAACGCAGGGTGGAGGGCAAGGCGGGTCAGGAGGCACCTCCTGTACTCAGGTCTCTGGTCAAAGCCAGAGTCTGGGTAGATTGTAGATTTTTTAAGAGCATGAACAGTATGGACGAGTTCATCCAGAATTGGTGTTATGATGATCCACTGTGCTATGTATCTGGAGAGGAGTTAGCTTTCAACGTTCCGTTTGGCTAAGCCATGAAGTGATTAGGGTGACATGATGTTGGCGAAAGATAAGATAAATGTCTGACACTGATAGTAAAGTAAAGGTTTTGTAAAAGTCAAAAGTTTCTCTGTCTCTCTCAGCTTTATTGGCATGAATGTTGTAACTGCAATATTGCCAAAGTATCAAAACACATCAGAAAAACATAGAAATATACAACTTAAACAGATAACAACAATAATAATAAAACAATATGTTATTAAAATAATCTCTCTCTCTACCTCTCTCTCCCTTGTTTACCTGAAATGAACACTTTATCATTTTATTTTGAACCGCCCTGTTTGGCAGTTGTTTTTCAATAAAATCAAACATTTGCATGATGTAAGCCAATGCACTTTTTCATGTTAAGAACATTAAACTATTGTCCATATTGGACAACTCGGACCACCCTCTCCACAAGCTCCTGCAGGGTCAGCGGAGCACTTTTTCAAAAAGACTTATCACGCTCCGCTGCCACAAGGACCGCTACAGGAAGGCATTCCTACCCACGGCAATAAGACTATACAATAAATCCCTCGAGTCCAGATCCGTGGACTAATTCTCACTGTACACTGTACACGTATATAGATAATACTGATGTTCATACGTTATGTATGTTGCATACATATATTTTGCATTTTGCACATTGCACTCAGTTTACATTTAATTTAAACCAACCCCTTGAATACACTGCATTTAATTTAATTTCAGTTTGCATTTAATTTAACCTCCGAATACACTGCTGTGTTTGCTTGTTGTGTATGTTTCTGCACATGTGTATGTGTGTATGTGTATATGTATGCATGTGTGTATATGTGTATGTATATATGTATGTGTACATGTATGTATGTATGCATGTGTGTATGTATGTGTACATGTATGTATGTATGTATGCATGTGTGTATGTATGTATGTATGTATGTATGTATGTATGTATATATGTATGTGTACATGTATGTATGTGTATGTGTATGTATGTATGTATGTATATGTGTATACGTGTGTGTGTATGTGTATGTATGTGTGTACGTGTGTATATATATATATATATGTATATGTGTGTATATATATATGTATATATGTGTATATGTATGTGTGTGGGCCACGGGTAGGTGTGTATGTGTATGTATGTGTGTATGTGTATATGTATATATATATATATATATATATATATATATATATATATATACATATCTATATATATATATATATAGATATGTATGTATGTGTGTATGTATATGTGTACGTATGTGTGTATGTATATGTGTATATATATATATGTATGTATTAATTTCGCTTGCTTGCATGTATATATATATATATATATATATATATATATATATATATATATATATATATATATATATATATTTATACTTATTTCTTACTTATGTATATATCTGTTACCCCTGTTCCTGTTATTATTTATTTTATTTTATTCGCTAATCCACTCGGGCTCACTGAAGGAGTCACTGTGAGTCTCCTGCAGAAACATCACGTCATTCATCAACTGGTACACCAGAGACCTCTTTACCGGGTCTCTGGCCCCGTTCACGTTCAGCGTGTTGATGTTAAGAAGACTCATCATTAAAAAATAACAATTAAAATCTAAAAACATCATGCTTAGAGCGTTCCGCTATGTCCTACCTCCCTAGTGATCTTGAGTATCAGTTTACTGATCCTGAACCCTTTTGTTCTAGTAAAACCTCCTTTACGCATGTGAAAGTGAGCTGACCTCAAGAACTTCTCTTTATTGGAGAAAAAGTCCCCCAAATCCACCCCCTCTCATTTTTAGTGTCGTGAAGAACTTTTTTTATTTTCTCACCGCCACTCTGTAGCCCAGCCCAAGACTCAGAGGCTTCACTATCAGCCGAGTCCTCCTCCCTGCCGGACCCAGACACAGCTGCCCTCCTTCCTTTGAGCCCACTGTTCCTCTTTTTGCCTGAGTCTCCATGTCAGCCTCACCTCCTGGCAACTCACTGTCTTCCCCAACTTCTTCCCCCTCACCATCTTCTGCCTGTTTACCTGCCTCCTGCAGGCCTCTTCCTGTCCTCCAGCAGACGCCTGCTCGTCCTGCCCTTCCTCACCTGCCTCATCCACCTCTTGGACACCACCTGTTCCCCCCTCCTCTGTTTGACCCTCATCCACCTGTGGCCTACTTGGCTCCCCCTGACCACTCTCCCTCACCTTTTGGACCCCACCTACCTCTTCCTGCCCTCCACAACCATCCCGTCAGTCTCTGACCCCCTGGTCTTGGGCCTCCGCCGGAGGCGCCCCGCCCGCAGGATACTACGCCGGCAGCGCCCGGCTAGCAAAACCCCCCGCCGGTGGCGCCCTGCCACTGAGACCCTCTGCCGCCGGTGCCCCGCCAGCAGGATCCCCCACCGGCGGCTCCCAACCAGCAGCGACCTGCCCCGCCGCGCCCCTTTCAGGGCATGCACTGGGCATGCACTGGCCTGGTGCCTCCATCAAAGAACTTCATCGACCCCGAGGTCGCAAACATTATATACTCAAAGTCCTCAACCCTTATTTTTAAAACAATGTCGAGGTTTCTGTCTCTGTCGTTTAGTACCATCAGTAACTGCCTCCGGTGCGACACCACATGCTTTAAAAGTGGTGACTTAAAGCCCGAGGAGACCTTTGTCATCTAAGATACGATCTTTCAGTATTTCCCCAGCTCCCTGCTTAGTGCCTCATCTTTGATGAAAGGCGGCACGTTGCCCACCGTAACCCGGACTGCCGGCATGGAGAGCGGCATCACGGGCACCAGTGCAGTTAGCTTTTTCCACACTGTCCAAAAACAGCACCACCCCGCCGCTCATATGGGCAGCAGACACCACGCTGCGCTGCCCTACAACCCGCCCTACGGCCAGCCCGCACTCCTCCACGGAGCAGGGGAAGCCCGTGATCTTCACCCCGTGCCTCCGTGACAGGCTGCTGCAGTCCATGCTGGCATGCAGCGCGCCGCCCGGCATGAGCAGGCCACCCGCAAACACAACCACACGGACCCGACAAACCATCCGTGCTCAAAACCACACCAACACACAAAACCCACTGTGACACTACACTACACAAACATACAAAAATATGTTCAAACTATTAATCTGTTGCATATCGCTGCAACACACTCTCTCAGCTCCGAAACGCCGCACTTCCTCTCAAAGAGAGAGAGAGAGAGAGAGAGAGAGAGAGAGGGGTGAACATAGCAGTCTGGCTTCGTAGGTCCTGTCGTTGGATGTGATGTGTATTATATCAGCTAGACCCTCGTCCTCCACAACGTTAACAGGCTACATGTGGTAGAACCATTTAGCTGTGGCTGCAGTAAGTTCGTGATGTGGACTATAAGGCCTATGGTGTGTGTGTGTGAGAGAGTGTGTGTGAGAGTGTGTGTGTAAGAGAGAGAGAGACACTGAATTGCACTAATAAAATGTCCTTATTATGTTGGAATAAAGGTTAAATATTTTACTGCAAAGTATTTACCTGTGATACCTTTTTTGCATTGAATCACATGGGGATATTTGCTGAAATGTATTAAATGGCCCTACCAAAAAAAAATTCCACTATCTGCCACTGATTGAAGGAGTTGATGTTGTTGTTGTTGGTTGTTGATGGGGTTAAGCGGAAATGGCTGTATCATCACTAGTTGTAATAAAAACAGCGCCACCTATCGTATCGGATATGACATGCTTTCAGCCAATGACTCGATTTATTCACTGCTATGTATATTAGGATAATAGCAGTTGCCCCAAAAGATAGCATAGTCCGACTATAGCAAGATTCAAATTGATACCGTCATGGAAACGCACTGACTGTGAGTGCTGGGTAGCCCGCTGACTGTGAGTGCTGTGAGTGCTGGGTAGCCCGCTTCCTTGAGCCCCACCTCCATGCAGTCTCTTCATGTAGGCAACATGACAAGGAGCAGAGCAAGGAGTGCGCTTTGATCTCTTCTAATAAAGTATCGATACTAAAAATAGGCCAAATTGTATTGTTTTAATGTAGGGGTACCGAGTACCTTTTTAGTATCGATACACCATACAACATTAAGTGTAATTTAAGTATTTCAATTGGCTCAGGAACCCAAAGGAAGCATTGAAATCTGCGTTGCGTTTCAGTCCGGTAGGCAACGGTCGTATTGGCACTAGCACTGGTTTTCGCTACCCATACCCCAAGTTATGAAGTCTCGTCTGAAAGGTTTCTGGTGTGAGCTGAACGACCTTATAGTTATTAGTGTGGCATTTCCCCATGTTTGGTTCGGATGGCAAAAAGATGTTTGTTGAGGTAGCAGGCGAGCTACTGTTTGATTGACTTTCTCTCCATTATATTTTTAGAACTTGCTGCGGGTCAATATAAAATGGCCCACGGGCCATAGCTTGGACACTCCTGGAGTAAAGGGACTTATATTGATCTGCGTATGGAATTTCAGGACATTAGGTTTGGAACGTTCAGATTTGGTAAACAAATTATTTTACATGATATATGTACAACCATCTCTAAAACATGTTCAAACCCTTTCTCCCACATGAACATGGGAGAGTAAATGGACTGCTCCAACTTGAGAAACTCTTTTTTTTAATTGAAAGTTGAAATTTCCAAAAGTAATTTCAAATTTCAAAAAGAAAATGTCAGACCCTTTTGCCAATAGTAAGAAAGTTAGGAAATGTTACTCTTTTGTAGCGTTTCACACTGCCCTGCTCCAGCCCTTAGATATGCTGCTATAGGCCTAGACTGCTGGGGGCATCTTAGGATACACTGAGCTCCCTTTCCTCTTCCTCTTTCTTTTCTTTTCTCATCTCCCCTCTCCTTTCTTCTCTCCTTCTGGATAAGTTATTGTCTTTCAATGCACATTACTAACTCTACTCCTTTCCGGGAGCCTCTGTGTTTCCTTTGCTCAAGTTTCCATGGACCGTGGCTGTCTGGAGTTGGATCTGCCCCCCCACCATGGATGATGGCTGTCTGGAGCTGGTCCTGCATGCTACGATGGCCTGTGGCTGGATCATGGTCCATGCCTACCGCTCATTATATGAATGTTTTTGTCATATTCATGTAATGTGCTGCAACTCTGTCACGTTGCTCATTTTGATCCCATGACATCTATTGCTTCTGTCCATCCTGGGAGAGGGATCCTCCTCTGTTGCTCTCCCTCAGGTTTCTTCCCCTTTTCCCAGTGAAAGGGTTTTTACTATCTTTATTTGGGGGAGTTTTTCCTGATCAGATGTGAGGTTCTGGGACAGGGATGTCATGTATACAGATTGTAAAGCCCTCCGAGGCAAATATTGTATTTGTGATTTTGGGCTATACAAAATAAACTGAATTGAATTGAATTTTATCTACTGTAAGTCATGAACTAAAGTGTCAGCAGAGAGCTGGTATTGATTATTTCCCGTTCACTTTAACCCATGAAACCCTGTCAGTCAACTAAAACATTCTATACAGGCCCCAACCAAACCAAAGATGATTTAAACCTTTTAGAAAAGAGCTATACATTATTCAGCCATGCCAAGAGTTTAGCATTACAAATCTAATAGTCTATCTAATAGTGTATAACTGTTACAGAAGCCTCATAATAAATTTCTCACCTTCACAGTTTGTCCGGCTTCAGGGCCGTCCTGGTGGAAACAGAAAGAAGTAATTAGGTAATTCAGAAATATTTACATTAATAATTCAGCGATATTATAATTTCATAAGAGCTACAGCACCTCAACTTTTTCCTTGAATTCAAAACAACAACAACCAAAACATGTACCCTCTTGATTTTATTTCATTGTCTCCTTTCCTGATATTTATTACTTCATGACTTTTTTTGGTGTGAAAAGGCGACAAAATTATATTTTTGTAAACATGAAATATAGTATGGAATATACACATGAAATACAATAGGGAATATAAACAGATTGCAAACAAATATTTGAAGGAAGACTAGCTAAAAGATAGAGAATGAAGTAAACTTTAGCAACAAAACGCAGCTCCCAGTGTGCAAATGAATAGGTGCAAATAAAAAATGACTTCCTGTTAGTACCAAACTTTAGGCTTCTGTAACGTAATCTGTACATTTACAATTATAAACATATATTTATGTATCCTTTGTTCTTTTTATGTCTGCCTGTGAAATACATTTCTACTGGTTTTGATATGTGTTATATAAATAAAATTTTCTATTATCAACCATGCAAGATATGGTTTTTTTCAGTTAAACATGAGAAAACAATCTTAAGTATTACAACTACACATAAAAAAAAGGATTTTCTACAACACGTGGTGTTTACTGTCAGATCTAATACCCAATCAGCTGTGGCGACAGCCAGGTGTTTCCCATCATGCACTGGGGAACGGCGCCTGGCTCTGAATTTGGCAGCCGTCTTGCTCTCATGAGATTATTGTTGACCATGTGTGCATGACTTGCATTGCGCGCTGATCGCTGGTGATTGATTGAGCGCTGAACTGACTCATCTTCAATGAACCTCATCTTAAACGAGCCTCTGCCTATTATAAAAATATTAAGTCCAAACACTGTTTCACCATGACTGATGACTATTTTTTATATATCCATTATCCAAACCGCTTGTCATCTCTAGGGTCGCAGGCCGCTGAAGACGATTACAGCTGTCAACGGGCAAAGGCAGGCTACACCCTGGACAAGTCGACAGTCCATCGCAGGGCAGACATAGAGACAGACAACCATTCACGTTCACATTCACACCTTCGGGCAATTTAGAGTCCAGTTAACCTAAGCTGCATGTCTTTGGACTGTGGGAACAAGACGGCGAACCCGGAGAGAACCCACACTGACATGGGGAGAACATGCAAATTCCACACAAATGGACCTGCCAGACCAGGATCCAAACCCCACCCAGACCGGGATCCAAACCCCAGACCCTCTTGCTGTGAGGCGTCAGTGCTAGCCACTACACCACCGTGCAGCCAATTTTTTTATTTTATAGATAGATAGATAGATAGATATACATTTACTATTATTAATGTAGGTAGATATTTTTGACTTGGTCATTTTAAAAGTAGCTGTTACAAAAGCTCACTAAATGTTTGCATGGTTAAGGGAGACTCAGCTGCTTGAATCAATATGCTTCTATTATCAGTGGATTAAATTACTGTTATGTCAATGTCAACATTATAACAGCTGAAAACATCACTGTCCTCTGATAAGGAGGTATAGTTTGATGTAGATTATCATTAAAAGATATGTGTGATCTGAAAGTATACTGAAAGCACAACTACTTCATCTGCTGGCAACAAAACATTGTCACACTTGTCTTGCTTAATAGTATGATATATGAATAGTATAATATGAGGTGTGATCACATTCATTGTGATTATACTTTAGCTATTCATTAGAGGTGACTGGCATTTGCATGGTATCACATATCAGTCTGGCAAGTGAAAAAACATATAATCTGATGAGCTCCATTGTAATTTTTCAGCACTGTTTAAGGTAAATAGAGCGTTTGTGTTACAATCAAAACTATTCTTTTTTTCAACACCAATCCTCCAATGAGGTTAATTTGTGTATGTCAATAGTAGCCTGCTGCAGAGAACAGTTGCCCATTCTTGCAGAGAGTTTCTCTTTAATGTGTTTGCTATAACCTGAGAGTTGTCACAACGAATCTCTTATCACCACCTCCCCAGTCAAAGATGATGATATCCAGGTAAAGATTACTCTTTTCTGCTCTGATCCCCCCCCCCAACACTTCTCTCTTCTAACCTAATTTTCTTTGACAGGACCATAGAGTAAGCTAGGTGCTATTTTGATATTAGCATATATATCACCAGTTTTGCAGAATAGGAGATGAGAGCCTGTCTGGATGCAGAATAGGAGATGAGAGCTTGTCTGGATGTCAGAGTCAGCTCTGCATTTAGCCTCCATCATACGACAGCAGGGCTGATCCACACTGAGAGAACCAAAAAGTCTCATTCTGCTCTTTTCAAGTAATTCCCTCTTTATTAAGTTATAAATCATGTTTTCTTCAAACAAGTGAAACAATATTGGCCAGTATAATTACTTTTTTTAAGGTTTAAAGTATAACTTTTCACATGTCTTGAAAATATCCCATGTAATTTTTAACACCATTTAAGAGATGAGGCCACTCTAACATTGTGGTTCTCCTCTATGCAAACTGAAGTTGATGCTACGGTCTCTTGGAACAGTTCCTCAGTCTGTGTTTTACCTGGATGGCGATTGTAAGCGATGTGGCGTTGAAGTGCATCTCCACCAGGCTGGCAACTCTCTGAGCGGTGATGAATAAATCTGTCACCTCATCCGGTTGAAGATCCCGAAAACGCTCCACTGGTCTTAGAGGGCACACCAACACATCTGGAAAAGTTCTGTTAAAGAGTTCTGTGCTGAAGTTACTTTTAAACAGTTCTAACCCTCTGAGTTTGCTCATCTCTCAGAGAATATTTAAAACGTTTCACAGATTTTACACTTTCTTCTTCACTATACACAAACCATGTGCATGACGTAATGAAATCCTTGGTGTACTTAACAACACATTTGAGGCATTGTGCTAAATGGTAAACAGACTGTACTTACTGTCTACACTATACTCACTGTATAGTGCTTTTCTAGTCTTTGACCATTTTAGCGCCCTGCACAGGGCTGATACAATAAAATAGATAACCATTCAATTTAAAATCCTCAATTAACTGATGCCTTCTGACTGTGGAAGGAAAACAGAAAGGATACTGTGATTATAGTGACCAGCATCAATGAAAATAATTTACAAAATAATATTTTTAAATATATTTCTGGCATTTTACCTGATGGTCTAAATAAGTCGTTAGTCTAGTCTTGAAATGAAGTTGCTAAATTGGCAACACTGTTTGTCTGAAACTATAAGTATCAACGACACTGTAACACAGTTATTATTGAATGGTCACTTTTTAAAACCATTCAAGATGTGTAGATAGAAAAAAGGTATATCTATATATATAATGTGAAAGTGAAAATGTGAGCAGGGTCATCCTTTAATCAAAGGATTAGCGGTTCAATCCCTGTTAAGTCAGAAATATCATGTAATATATAGCTCGTGAGTGCTAGCAGCTGCTGCCCTGCACTAGTAACAACATTGAAAATTCAGCACAAAAAAAAGTGTTCAGCACTAACTGCAGCAGCCAGCTCCCCGACAACCACAGAAGGTTGCGGAATCAGCCCAGGCTTGACATAATTGTGTAACACAAAGCTAACTTCATGCGAGCAATCCAATTAACTTCTCTGTCTCTCCACTTTGTTCACGTGACCATAATTACACACGCTCACACACACACTCACACGCACACTTAGACACACACAGTCAGCCATTTCACGTAGTTAACTTCCTGTGTGTCTGTGTTTTGTGTGTGTATCTGTGTGTGTGTCCATGTGTATGTGTGTGTCTGTTGTGTGTGTATGTGTGCATGTGTTTCTGTTTTTGTGTGTGTGTGTCTGTGTGTGTGTGTGTCTGTTTGTGTGTGTGTGTGTGTGTGTGTGTGTGCACATAGACACAGTCAGCATTTTGTCTTCACTCAACCTGCCTGTGTGCGTGCGTGTCAACGGTTGTCATGGTGACAGCCCTGATTGGTGTCACTGTGTCATAGAGACGGGACTGTGGATTTATTGAAAACAGCCTTTCAAACAATTGGATTTGACAGACAACCATGGTACCCAACCGCGAAAATAAAAAAATTACAAGAAGCCCAAGACTTCTGTGAACGTTTCAGTAACTTAAATCTTAGTTTGATTTAGAAATGAAAGCATAACTTCAGTTTAGAAACTGCCAACTTTTAATACATGAGAGAAAAATTTGGTCAGATTTAACATGGAGTTCAATGGAGCAGTTGGTCGGACTTGATGGTGCTTTCATGCTTGCCGACAAAAAAGTATGCCTTTGTTGGATTCCATGACGCATGTGTACCACACGCACAAGATTTCCTATGTTTCTATCCAACAATGGTGTATGAAGAGTGAACATTGTGGGAGTAAAGACAAAATATGTTTGTTTTTTTTTACCAGTTTCTGTCACTCCGTCTCACTCTGTCAGTTGGTGCTCCACTCTAGCCACAAACATTCCTTGCCATACACAGCATTGTAAACTCTGAAATTGTCCAAACATTTTTCCTAAACTTGAACAATAATTACATGAACACTGTGCTAGCTATGATTAAAAAAAATGCTAAAAGTACTTAACATTAGATTATTTGAACACTGCCATACAGCGATTCCCTTATACATTTTTTGACAGAACTAACCGTCCAGCAAAACTTTCAGAAAAAGTACTTGTGAGTCAAACAATTGGAGGCAACGGCCATGAAAACTGGACTCTTTTGAGGTTGCTACCTCCACTAATAGGTCACGTTGTACCGGAAAATGATGATGCATGGGCTGTAATTCTGGAAATTAAAGACATTGTAGAGCTTTTGACATCCACCTTTACAGATAAAAGCTTGTGTTACCTTGATGCCAGAATAGCAGAACACAGGAAACTTTTACAGGCTGTGTTCCCTGACCTGAAACTCAAACCTAAACACCATTTTCTGGAACACTACCCTCATTTGATCCGCTGCTTTGGGCCACTTGTTGAATTTTGGACAATCTATTTTGACAGCTTTTTCAAGAAAGTGGTTCGTGATGTAAATAATTTCAAAAACATTCTATTGACTCTGTCCCTCAGACACCAGCTTATGTTGGCATACTACTTGGACACACCCAGCCTATTTAAACCAACAGTGGAAGTAACAAGAATATCACATATTTCCCTGGACATTCTGACTTTCTCTGTCAAGCAAGTGATTGAGAAGAAATGTGGAACTCTAAGCAGTGTACCGCTGGCCACGACCACTTGCATACATGGAACAAAATACACCAAGGGAATGTTTGTGTCAATTGGAAGCACAAGTGGACTAACCGATTTTTGTAAAATTGTCCATTTGTTGCTTGTATGCAACAAGGTATTCTTTGTTGTCGAACCTTTCTCATCTTGGTATGTGGAGCACCTGAGATGCTACAAACTCTGCAAAAGAGACCCTGCTCAACTGATGGTAGCTGAACCTGAAGAGCTCAACAACTACATTTCACTGTCAGCATACACTGTTCGAGGTCGACTCCTGGTTTCACCTAAGGCATTTCTTGTTCATTAAGGTAATCTTTTGTGGCTGGTGCGCATTATTTAGTAGTCCATGCATAAATAATGCGCACCAGCGGTGATTAAGAAGTCGGTATACGCAATGCTGACTGAAAAATAAGTGGGTATACGCCATATACCTGAATATATCCTGGACTACACCACTGCCTACAACTATTGTGTGGATGATAGTGGGGAGAGCTTTCCATATGTCTCTGCCTGGGCCAATCTTATCTCCAGCTCTGAGCACCCTCTCTTCTCCCCTTTGTCTCCGACCGGCTGCTCCCCCCGACTTTGAAGGATGAGATTGAAGAGCTCAAGCATTTCCATATAGTGAGAAAACCATCTGCTCATATCCCATTATTATCTGTCACAACAGTTATTTGACTGCTTTCGTCTGATTCACTCCCGGGGTCGTGGTGCATGTAATAAGAACAAGGCATCGGAGATTGGTTTTACATTGCAAATGCAATCATTTCTATGAGGGAAAACATCTGTCCCTTTCCTCCCCATGCCCACATACCCTATTCCCATTCCCAATCCCACACTGTCCTTTTCACACGACAAAAATGACGTTACCAGGCCTTGCAAGCCCACCTCAGTGACCTTCCTCCTTCTCTTCATCCCATCAGTATCACACCAATTTCACACTACATACTAATTCTAATATAGTCTGATTCTGTGGGCCGTTCACTCTGGAAAATGACTAAATGAAGTAGACTTTGTAATGGCCACTTGCAGGACAAAACTGCTCCAGGTGGGAGTGTGGTGTTGATAGATGGGGGTGGAGTTACATTGAATTGAGTATATATATTGTGTTATTTTATCCTAACAAACATAATGTTAAAATGGAACCATTCATATATATGACATTTCTTCATTTGTATAATTATCAAAGTGGCACTGTTAATGTTATTATACAGGGTATAATTTGATGATTTAGAAAATTCTCTGATTTGTGTTTATGGGACAAAAAACATACACAAAAATCTCTTCTCACTCCATTTCAATAGTCCTTGGCAGTCCCTCCTTTCTTTGTACTTTATTAAAATTGAGTATCAAGATTAGGGTAGAGAGAGTCGAAAAAAAGATGAGTGTGTCCACAATTGGTGCACCCATGATAAATCCAGGACAAGCAATCTCGACAAAATTTAGTTTTTCTTCTTTTTTTCACGAATACTGTCGAGATTTAGATTAAAATGACTCCACCAAATGGTTGGAGGTCAAAGATCACAGTGTTGGTCATTATTACAAAATATTTGGGACTTTATTTTACACCTTGATAATGAAAGCCCTTCTATAAACATTTATTCATCTTTATTGGCCAGAATACAAAGTATGAATACAATATATGATAAATCCATGAGCTGTAACATGGCTAGTCTTTTGAATACTACCAACAGTGGTTCAAGTACTTTGAGATGTTTTTCTCTTTTAGTCATCTTACTGTAAACTATTAATTTTACTTAGTTTATCATGCATTCCCAAGGGAACGAGGTTGATACTCTGAAAACTATGATATTCAAGGTCTTACATTTGAATTGATCAAATGATCAGTTATTGATATTCATATTTTTATCACAAAGCTTAGAGGTGTCAGAAAACAGCAGGTAATTGATACCAGGGAGCCAGCAGATTGCTCAGTTACGTTACACTATCTATTATGTCAAGTTAAGTTCATAGACAACGTTTCTGAACATTTAGTGAATGAATGTTTATCCACAACATGTTAGCTAACACACACACCTTCTGTCACCACCACCAATCTCTTCCTCCTCCTCCTGTACCACCGTGGCAGCAGGAGCCTCACTTTCACTGTCCGTCGACACCTCCTCCTGAGAGGGATGCGCCGCGGCCGCCGCCGCCGCAACCAAAGCCCCGTAGCCGAAGGCTACGCCACCACCGCAGCCAGCCCCCGCAGCTGCAAACATGTTTATTATATTTCTGCTCTTAGCAGCATCAGTTGCGACTACTGGGCCTGTCATAGGGCCACAGGGTTGCTGGATTCACACTGAACGCGGCGCGAATATTCGTGTCATGTCTACCGTGTCAGTTTACTCACTTGACAATGCGTCTTCACAGACAAAAAAAAAAAGATCAGCCACTGCCGTGCCGGCCCATTACTGACCGGCCCACCGGGAAAACTCCCGGTACTCCTTATGGCCAATACGCCCCTGGGCTATGATGAAGGCAGCAAGCCCTCAAATAAATCAAAATGCCCTTTTCCTTGGCAGCTCCAATTCCCGGACAGCCAAAACAAAGAAATCTATCACTGCTGCTGCAACAATTGGCTCTTTCCACCTGATTACAGCAGGTCTAAAATGAACCGCATCACCCCATCATGCCCTGGAAATTACACACAGCTTCTGACATAGGCAAACCAATATCAAAGGGCTCTAGTAAAGTCAGGACTATACCTCTGATTTGTGTACATGGAAGTGGAGGCTATGCACATAAAGCTCCCAATTACTAATCAGATTTCATGACTTATCCTCCTCATCCTCTCTTTTCTGAATATGTAGGCCTGAACGGTCCGTGTACATTTTGTTTGTTTGTTTTATCGTTCATTCGGAAATACGGAAAAAACATTGTTTCTTCGTTTTCCATTTCAAACCAAAAACGGGAAAACGAAAAACCGCTTTTCCGTTTTTGGCGTCTGAAACCAAAAACGAGAAAAGAGAGACGATTATTTTCATGTCAAAATAAAAGCCAGTAATATATATTATTATTTACAGTCTTCTAGTTCTTATTTACAGTCGTATATGATGCAAACGCATAGCACAGTAACGTTAGAAGAACATTAATTAATAAATATAATTAAATAGACCTGTATAAGTTAGCAACAGTAGATACTACAGGCAGTTTAATATGCATGTATATATGTCCACAGCAAGAATCAACTGTTCAATTAATCGCTGCATTGTTTTATGCAACACAGTTCGTAATTCAGTTTAATCAAAGTAATTTGTGTGTGTAAAGTTGTTGCTGTTAGGATCATATTTATTTTTCCATCGTATTGTGCTATTTCTTGAGTGATCGTCTTCACTATGGTATGAAACTTCAACGATCAGTCCGCGCAGCTGCAGCGTCCAATCAAATAACAGTGGAACAGCGAGGGGGCATGTTAAGTGTTAAAACACTTCCTGGAAGCCTGCACTCGGGGCTCCTCAATCATGGCTCCTCCGATTTCCCGCCTCACTCCTCGTTCCTCCGAGCCTAATAAGAGCTTTGGGGACGGCCTTCAATATGGCGGCGCAGAACCACTTCCGGATTGAGGAGCGAGGAGACGGCAATTAAGAGACTTGGGACGCACCCTTAGTCAGCTCCTGAATATATGAATATTTAAAAAACGTAAACATTGAAAATTTGTGACCCAGCAGAGATCGATTTGAGAGGGTTAAGTCTGAATCTGTAACCGAAAAGTTCAAGTGCCGGAGTTCCAGCCTGGTGAGTTTGTTTTGGTCCTGGTTCCAACCGCCGGATGCAAGTTCCTCGCCAAGTGGCATGGGCCCTATGAAATGATTGAGAGGGTGAGCAGGGCCAACTGTAATGTGAGACAACCTGGGAGAAGGAAACCTTGTCAAATTTATTACATCAATCTCTTGAAGAAATGGCATGTCTCTGACGATGTTCCGATACTGCCGTTAACCGTTGACAGGAAGACATTCTGTAAGGATTTTAGGAAAATTAATTAAATCTCTTAATTTGATGCCTACCCTGTGCCAAGAGTTGATCGAGCGACTAGGCCTGGTTTGTGTCCACTCTTGATCTCACTAAGGGTTACTGGCCCCCCCTCACACACACACACACACACACACACACACACACACACACACACACACACACACACACACACTAAATGGGCTACCATATTAACTTGCAGTGAGAGCTCATGGTGTGATGTATCTTAATGTGGAGCGGGGGAGAGATGGAATAACTTCATATATTCATATATTAGTGACACCCTGAGGGTTTTTTTTTCCCTCTTCCAGTTGGCTGAATAAACACAGAAGATTTTCAGAGAAAATCCAAATATATTCTTCTTGTCTCATGTTTCTCTTGGATTACCAGTTTTTTACTTAAGTAAAAGAGTTCACTTTTTGATGCAATTATTTTCTATAAATTCTACATACTGGGTCAATCCACATTGATACAAGATGTGGCTGCTGATATTCTTCAAAAAATATTATGGTTTTATTTGTTAAAATTCTCATTACATGTAAACATCAATCAATACATTAAAATGATCTGACAAAAAAATAATACAATACATGGTGTCGGTGGCTGTCACAGAATTGGAATAAGCAATCATTTCATTCGGGCCAAATTAAATGATTGGACGTCCTCCCGGCAGTCATTGCGCATCACCATAGTCTTCCCAAAGCAGCTAGCTTGACAGCTATGGCATATGTGGTTTTCAATAATTAAGTCATCATCATTTTAGGGGAGTGACTTTGAAGGAAGGCCTGAAAGGATATGCCAGCTCTGCAAATTTCCCGCTAGATTGAGCGAATAGAGTTCCTGTCATTGGAAACAATTGGTTGGCGCAAAACAATAAGGCTACATTTTTTGGTTGCATAATTAATCTTGTGTGTTCTTGCTAGTTTCTTAACATTACCAAACTTAGCTTTAAATTAGCTCATTTATTCTTTGTGGTGAAAAATGTGAACTGCTCCTACCAACCACTAGGTATGAACTATACTACAGACAATAATACATTTTTGTATTTTTTTCTTCTCTGTCACCAACATTACTACGCACATAAAAATTGGCCTAATTGTACTGAGCTGCTGCAGTTAAACTTTTTTTCAAAATGCTGGGCAAAAAAGACTTCCCTTCAAAGCGTGGACTGTTGTTCGTGTGTTAAAGCCGCATGGGCTGCTGCGTAAAGCAGAGGCAGTAAAGGCTCCAGTGAAGAGGAAGGTGGAATGTCTGCCAATGAGAAGAAGTTACGATTGGGCAAACTCAGCAGGCAGCAAACAGTCAATGCTGACAGGCAGCACAGAGAGAATAGGAGAAGAATAAGTGCTCCTCATCATGTTGTTTCAGAAGAACAAAGCCTCGCACTCATCGGGAGTCTGCCTCAAACTCAAAAACGTCGACTCACTTGAACACTCACAGCATAAAACATACATCATTCCTGGCATCACAAAAACAACAGGGGTGGGAAAGCGGAGGAATAAAACAGAATCTGAACTTCATTTCAATATCCTCTATTGAGATTTGACAGGCATTGTGTCCATGTGGAAGACTCCAAATCAGAGACCCATTGTCTGAGAAGATAAGATTTCTTTGCCTGCGGTTGAATAGTCTTTAGAATGGATTGGCAGTGATTAGCCAAAATGAGCCACTCTATGAGACTATAATGGGAATGACAGCCATCAGAACTTCTATTGACGAGATATGACACCTTAATTTTAGAATGGTTCACTTCAGTTCAAGTCAGGAAATGTCCTCACAAGATTCAGAGCAGATAAAAAAGAACGTGAAGGAAATAGCTGACCACCACCAGCAACTGACGGAATGTGCCAAATCAGGAGACAAAATGAACCTAAACTCAAATTGCATCTATGCAATTATTCAACCTTAACTGACACTTCTACACCCACAATATGACCTGTGGGAGGAGGCAAAGCTCTTTAGCTTCCAAGTGCCGACAGCCATATATGTGATCTATGATACGAGGAGACCTGAACACAAGGGCAAGCAAACGTAGTGTTATGAGTCCCCATTATAAATACACAGCCCCTCTATTGGAGGGCACATTATTCAGGGAGTTGGGTGCATTCATGATTCATAATTGAAATATCACCTGGCTTGGAAAGCAGACAAAAGTGGAGGATAAATAATCATACTACGAGGAGATGCAGTGCTTGAAATTATGCATACCCTATTCCATATCCACCCCATAAAACTGACATGAAAACCTGTAATTTTTGATGAATATACAGTGTGTGCAAAAGTAAAGTCGTACAGAGCACAGGTCTGGAGCAGCAACATAGAGTACAATGTGAGATTGTTATCTGCATTTAAATGGAATAAGTCATGTCTTAACATTCCATGGGATATCTCATATTTCTATTATATTGACAGGATGCAGTGGTTTAATACCAGGTCCTATTTCCCTTTCATTTTGTTAGAGTTGGCATCTGAAACATTAAATCATCCATAAGCACTGCTGAGGCAGGATGTAACACTTCTTTCTGGGTCTGAGCTATAACTTATGGCAGATTCACATGCAGTCACATGTTGAACTGTAAATCATACCTGAAAGCATTTGCTTCCAGCAACTATGAAAGCTTTTTTGCTTGCCCCAAGGATAAGCTGTTTTTTAATATTTTTTATTGCATAAACAAAACAAAGACAATACATAGACATAACATCAACAGGATGACAAAACTGTGAGCTACAGGCCAATAAGACATCATATATTGAGTGTATTTAAGTATGGTGTTTGTCCATGAGAGAGAAGAAAAAGTGTGTGTGTGTGTGTTATTTAATAGTTGGGGGTAGATTGATATGTATGCAAATATGCATGTTTCAGGCTAAAAACATAAATGTGAGTATTAATAGAATGGGTGGTGTTATGTTTGTAAAAACAGAGTGAAGGATGATAAGCTGTTTTTTCAATGCTTTGACATTCACATATGCTCACGTTAAACTGCTAACATTTTTCGTGGAAACAAGAAAAAATAAGCCCTCATAATTATTAAAGCATGGTTAAAGAGATAGTTTGGTTCTTGAAGTGTGGCTGTATGATTTACTTATCCATGCTTGGAGGAGCAGACAAGAGTTACTGAAGAAAAGCAATGTACAGCTGTGGACGGCAAGTCAACAAGACGTATTTCAGCCACCTAAATGGCAGCCCATATCAAAAACATCAATATCAGTTTAAATTATAATGTATGGAATATTTAGAATATTTTTTGGTTTACATTGCCATGAGACAGTTGTTTACTTAGGAGGAACTGATGCTGTGATATATAATTGCGTTCTCCCTAAACCCACAAGACTCCATTTAATAAAAACACATTTTAACGTGCAGAATAAGGGGGGTGCTAGTCGACAGCTGCCATTGTCGCTTATTTTGTTGGTATTATTGTGTAAAGTCAGGCAAATTCCATGTTTTAAAATATTTGAAATTGCTGTCTACAACCAAATTTAATGGCAATGAAAATAATGGATTTATGGTTCTCAACCTTCCACTCAATCAACCTTTTTGATTCAAACAATTCAATAACAATGTGTTTATCTATACTTGGGTTTTATCTGCTTTAACTAGATTACTCACACATTTATCACAGTTTTAGTTCAAACTAAATTCCACCAAAGCAATTCGGCTTCATATAGAGATAAAGAGATAGTGTTAAACCAGCCTATTTATCCATGACAATATTTGATACACAACAAATGGCCAACCTTTAAACTGACCACGGTGCCGAAGCCTTAAGTGTCCGATTTCTCACACTACCAAAGCTGGCTCGCACAGCTGAAAAATAGAATTCTTCTGGCTCCTGTCAATAGTAACCACAGGCCTTATTCAATACCCAGTGTCATGGGCAAAGCCTGTCTCCACAATAAGTACTGAACCGTCAGCTCGGCTTAGATGGTTTTAAGCCACCCTGAGCCAATCCACAACTATGAGAAAAAAGCTGGAGAGATACACTGTGACCAGTGCTGTAGTGGTAAAATTAGAGGTGGGTAAACTATGAATATTTGTGATCATACAGGTTTCGACCCAATGCAACGCGATGCGTAGCAACGCAACACAAAGCACTGCGACTCTGTAAGGCTCACCTGGCCATATTGCATTATGTTTTCAGTTAAAAAAGTCATATACAATCAATGACAGTGAATACATGTGTTTGTAGTTTATTAAATTTAAAGAAAACAGTAAAGAAAAGTATGTCAACACAACACAACGAGACAATTTCTAGATTAAGAACTATCGTACATTTGTGTTTGACATATTAAAACATTTCTATATGACCAGTACAGTTAAGATGTTTGGATGTGGTCAGAAATGTTCCAAACACATCCATATCAGTCATTACTTTGAAAACTGGATGTTGTGTCCCGTGGCTCTTTCCGCTTGTTTTATTTCATGTCAGTGTCAGCTGCAGCTGACAACTTAGAGAAGACCGGACCCGGCGGGACGTGGGTAGTTATCGGCACCTTCTGACAAGCGGTCTTCAGACCTGCCCAGTTACCGGCTTTACACCGCCCCTTTTCTTTTCCTCCGCAGAGTTTAGAAATTTAAATATGCTTAAATTCAGCAGGAAAGCAAGAAAACAATAACACAAGCACACGATTATAAACGTTATTATTCCAACGGAAGAATACAAGGCGTATGGAACTTTGAGGTGCATAAACGCCAGAGATGGGTAAACGCTATTTCCAAAATTTCAGAGGTGCGTAAACGCCGTTTACGTGCGTTTACCCTCCACTACAGCCCTGACTGTGACATCTCAGCAGTGGGTCTACATTGTTTAGATAGAGAGAGCAGTGAGAAATAGACAAAACCAACACAAAATCATCTGGGATAACAAACACAACTATCTTCTTCAAATCCCCATCTCAACAAGCTCATGCTCGGGCTTGGTGCAAACCAAAGATGGGTGTAAGGGCTTTAATAATGCACTTCTCTATAGGTTGAAGATTAACACAAGATAATAAACTCTATTTAAACAATTTTTTTTTTCATCAGTCCAAACCATTGAGGAAAGAGCCTTGCCTTGCATTCCTTTCCAATCCATAAATAAGGAATTACAGCCAGGTTTCGTTCAACGAAAATAAGGTTCATCAATGTCATGCAAACTTAAGCCTGTATATAAGTATTTAATTATCGCTAGATTAAAACATATTTGGTTGGATGCAACAAAAACTGATTAGTGTCATTGATGCTAACAGCAAAATGTTGTCCTGCATATCTCTTAATATTTCATAATTTCTATGTCATAACTCAATAATCATTTATGCCACATTTTCAGCACACACTGTATATAATTATATGTCTAATAATATGTTGTTTTCAATGTTTGATACATATGTTTGCAATTGAAATGAGATATTCCTGAAAAACGGATCCCAAAGAAAATATACTTTTTGAGTTGGGTAAAATCACAATCAGTTAATATCAGTTATATATATATATATATATATATATATATATATATATATATATATATATATATATATATATATATATATATAACTGGACAGTTATATATACTCCTGCACTCTGTGAGTGAGCTCATTATGGTGACATGTACAGTTGATGGGTTTTATACTGTAAGGCCTTAAAGCTTGATGCAGAAGTTTTGACAAACACATATTGTATCTTTTGCCATTTAATTAACCAGAAGGAAACATGTTTTGGCATAGGCATAGGTGCAAATTCAAAAATTGCTTTTACATGGGCAACAGCCAGTCTGGAGGGGAAAAATAAATAAATAAATGAACCGACTGAATAAACTGAATAATAAGTGTCATATTAAAGTAGTCATCACTGTAAAACTACTGCAATCTCATGGTAGAACTAATACGTCTTTTCCAGTTTCCTTTTAGATTCATCTAAAACAAATAAATTGATGCTGTCAGATCAATTTAAAATCAAGTGCTCTAACATACTAACATTTGATCTAAAAAAGAAAATGCCTGGTACAGAAATTGGCAGCTTTGTCTCAGGCGATCAATTCTAGCAATGCTGAACAGGCCTCTGAATCTGATATGATTAAACAAAAGAGTCAAGGACGGGGATGAGGAGAAGAAAAGGGGCAGAAATCAATATTTGTGGTAAATGCCACCAAGAAGAGCTCTGAACTGTTAGAACTCTCCTCCTGCCTCTTTGTCTTTCTTACTCTTTTCTGTCTGTTTAGCTTTTATGTGGGACAGTCAGCCAGAAAGAAAACAGCTGCTTCTCCAGATCACAGGGTTAAGCAGTCAGAAAGCCTGGGACCTCAGAGACAGACACTTGTCAAAGCAATAAGCCTCGTCAGGGAACAGCAAAACCCCACAATGCCCTTGTACACTCAGACCCAAACTACAAGCTCTAGCCTCGGTGTCCATCAAAGAGTGGGGGGCTTTCTCCCTTGCCAGGAGGAGATACTGCACAGCAAGTCTAGCGACAACAGGCACAAGAAAGGCACAAGAAACACGCAGTAGAGGATCCAAGGTTGTATTCACCTAAATCTTCAAACTGCAAAACACACTGACGAAGAAACTGAAAAACTAATTGGCCAAAGTAAAAAACAAACAAATAAAATATTTATTCACAAGGGCATAAGTTTAGTCTCAGCATTGGTAGGGACTCCCACCATAAAAAAACTTTGATATTGATATTATGTTGATATTATGATAAACAGGCAAACCTTATTGAAATATATTACATTTGTATAACTTGCAAATGATTTAAACATAATAACAGTAATAAAACCGTAATTTAAATAATAAACAGTATTTTGCACCAAACAAAAAAATAAAAAAAATAATCAAATAAATGAAAAAAAAATGTTTTGCTAAAAAACTTCAACCAGTTATGCTATACTTTTTTTTTTTTTTTTTAAATGTCAAAAAAATTTATTCTGCAGCACTTAACAGGCGAATAAGATAAGCAAAGTGCTTTTCTTCCGACTCCAGAATCGGCAACAACATATTTGTGACGTTCCACGACAGTGAGTTATTATCTGCCCTAGGTAACAAGTTGATTCAGATCACCAGACAAAAGGTTTGACACGGATGTGATTTAACCTAATGAGCTCTGAGCACCCCAAGCCCAGCAGTGGCCATTAAGGAAATGATAAATAAAAAAAAGTAAAGTGACGTTTCCATAAGTACCATAAGTAACAAAGAGGGGTATGTGTTCTCAGTAAAAATGTTTGATTTTCTGTCATTAATTTTGCGTTACCGTAAGCAACGCAAGGGGGTAGGGGGAGTCATTAGTAGCACGAAACTGTATTATCTGCCATAGCCGTCACGTTACCTTAAACAACGTGGGAGAGGTGTAAAACTGTATGAACTAAGGGTTGGTTTAAGTGCATATAATGTTTAACTCAGATATAACTAACCAGGCTATAACGAGCCATTAAGAAATGACATTTTCAGGATGGTTGGGTATTTTCGTACTCAAAGAGCGGAAATGTGGAAGGAAAATGGTTACTATAATCATGTTTGCAAAACCAGAGTAATGTCACTGATATATGATTAAATGTGTAAAAGGTAGCACCATACGTCCTGTCAGCACTGACTGTCACAACACTCACCCAGAGAGGATGAGACCTGAAGGGCTTGAGAGGGAAACAGGGATGGCGCCAACGGCTGTGTAACTTAGCAACAGAGGCCAGAGCAAGCGAGGTTATGACATGCTTGGGTCGGATCACATTGTTATGTTCCCCCGAAGTTAGATAACCAAGCCCAGGATCAAGGAAAAACACTTAGATGTTAGGAATAAAGTTGGGCAACAGGAACTGACCGGATGTATGCTGCGACCTTTTACACATTTAATCATACATCAGTGACATCACTCTGGTTATGCAAACATGATTATAGTAACCATTTTCCTTCCACAACGATTCGTTGAATGTCCTTATCACGTTAATATGCATTAAGTATAGAAGCCATTTCTTGACCAAAGCCTGCAGTGACTGCTCACATCTTTAAAGTCCTGTCTTCATAGGGAGGCCTACAGTGTCCAAACTCTAGGGTCAACGAAACCCAACTGCCTTTTCCAGGGATTCAATATATTTGTTAGATTATTAACCTTTAACGTCTGGACTCCCCAGGAACCTATGCCAGGATTCTTTTTGTGGACTTCAGGTCTGCTTTTAACACCATCTTCCCGTCCCTGCTTCATGATAAGCTCACTCAGGTGCACATGCCCAACTCCACCTGCAAGTGGATCACAGACTTCTTGTCTGACAGGAAGCAGCATGTGAGGCTGGGGAAACACGTCTCAGCCTCTTGGACCATCAGCACCGGTTCGCCCCAAGACTGAGTTCTTTCCTCTCTGCTCTTCTATCTATTCGCCTCATCAAGATTGTCGCTGACCCCTCTCACCCCGGACATCAATTAACCTGTTGGAGTCCCTTCCCACTGGCAGGAGGCTGAGGTCCATCAGGACCAAGACCGTACACCGCACAAACATTTTTTTCCCGTCGGCAGTCGGGCTCATCAACAGAGCCCGGGTCCTCCATTGACTGACTCGGTCACCCCTAAACAATTTTTTACCGAAAAACTGTGTTGCATCATTAGAAACAAACACTTTCATCCATGTGATATAAAAAAAGACAATTAAGAGGAAATATTATAACTAAGTTAGAGATGGGTCAGTCAGACACTTATGATGCACACACAAAGACTTCTAACTTGTCTTCAAAGATCGAGGACTTGTGAATAATGAATCATCATAACATCGCTACACATTATTATCTATAGAGTATTCTCACCACTTGTCTCACTAGTTTACTATTGGATGATTTGACAATGAATGGATTGTAGCAGCTGATAGCATCATTGCAGCCACTGTCTGTCCCATCTTAACTTCACGAAAGTTAATTTCCTGAAAGATATTGCGCTAATTAGTGTTGGGAATGATGCATTGGACTTCTCAGATTACTTTTTTGTTCTAACACGTCCCGGAACACATTAGTTTTACTCCTATGATGTTGGGTTACTCCCATTACGAGTAACTCAATGCCATATTCATTAATAATTACATCACATAACATGTGATTTAGCTGACACAGTAGACACAGCAACGAGGAACAATTAGGGGTTAAGTGTCTTGCTCAAGGACACAACGACAAGGACTAGCGTAGCCGGAGATCAAACCACCTAGCCTCTGATTGAAAGACGGGCATGCTAACCACTAAACCACTGTCACCCCTAAATAAAAGTTAAATGTAACATTAGGACAAGTAGAACAAGGAATAATTCAATAACAGCTGCATTCTATTTGGAAGGACAGTTATTGGTGCATTTCACCCTTTGCAGGTGCATTGAGAATATTATGGATTACTTTTGTTGTATTTATGCAGGTTAAGTGGCCGGTTTAATTTTAATTGACCCATTATTTGATATTTCAAATCCTATAAGTCCTTTTTTTTTTAACTCTATTTCATTTTGACAAAACAAATTAAAAAACACAAGACCAAGGGAGACCTGAAGTGGAATGTATTGTGACTAATAGTTTTCACTGTTAATGATTTAAGACTGAGCATGTTACAAGCATCAGCCATTGTGTAATAATTTCGTGTTAATTAACTGGTTACTGTTTTCATTACAAGATACCCAAAGCTCTGTGTGCCTGGCCATTTGCCAACAAACCAACTCCTTTGTAGGGACTGCCAGTGGCTTCATTAAGTAGTATACTTAGCCCAGTACTTTACCCCAGTAAATATACTTTTATATGAGAGAATCCAACAGATGATACAGCTGTTGCTACTGCTATGTCCTTATCAGTACGCACAGCAAAACTGATGGTAACTGACTCAGTGCCTGTTGAAAACATACCTGTTCAGAAGGGCACAAATGCTTGGCCTTGGTGTTGCTGCTTGAAGCTTTCCTAAACAACTTTACACTCAACTCTTTGCTTCCTTGGGTCTTCAGTATTTTAACTGCCATTACCGAGTGGTGGCAGACACCCGTTTTACCCGCTACACCCGTTACACCAGCTACACAAGGTCAGAATCTCCAATTGCTGTAAACAACCTGAGGGTTGGGGACCCGACTTGAACGGACCCGAACAGCTATAGATTTATTACAATAACTAGTAAGTTACGCTACTATTCCAACTAAGTGCACCACGGAATATCAAAATATATAACAAAAGGCTGCCAAAATGCAACTCAATTGTATACTACTTACTGCAAAGTTCTACTTTATTGGAAAATGTAGTACACTCACCTGACAGAAATGTTCCTGGTTAAGTATCAGATTTAGATTTGACTCAAAATATAACTATTACAGTGTGTTGCATTGTTACTATAACTATTCACCATCATGTTAAAATGAACAGACTAGATAGCTTTTAAGTCCATAATGCAGGACTTTTTCTGTGCAGTAT
The DNA here is from genome assembly GCF_023055335.1 of Clinocottus analis. Lineage (NCBI taxonomy): Eukaryota > Metazoa > Chordata > Actinopteri > Perciformes > Cottidae > Clinocottus > Clinocottus analis. The sequence continues at coordinate 4,514,369 of NW_027176042.1, read as the reverse complement.
TTATAGGTTTACCAAAAATCTTAGTTAGAGAAAAAGTGAAAATGAAAACAAGGAGCCTCCCACCGGACAAAAATGCCTGCTCGCTTCCTCATTGATGAAGAAGCAATATTAGTTTTATAAGGAGACATTTCTTCGAGATCACCAAGATCCGTTCTCACAACATGACTTCCTGTACAAATGCTATCAATTCTGCCGACAAAAAATGATTCCTTCTCAGCAGTACATTGAAAACCACAGAGCGCAGCCGAGCACTGGCTGTCTCATGACATGCCATACTGTATGCATAGACTATCAGTGGCTGCATGCTGTGCTGTTCGTAACGTTTATTTAGCACTTAGGAAACTTATGGATGTGTTGAAAGCACTTATAATTATATGACAGTGTTATTAGTACTCAATACATATCATTATTGTATAACATTATTAAGGTGGACTCTTTATTTTCACTGCTTGATTGAATTTCTGATTATGGATAACATATACATACTGATCCGCTCATACACATATTCAAACTCCTAGTTATATGGTAATCTACACATATATAGTACATGACACATACAGTACATATATGCTCATAAATATATATTAATTTGTATACCACATCAGCAGGCACATTTGAATAAATATAAATCTGATTGATTGGAATGATGGCGGACTTAAAATTAGCCATTACCTTCTCCCAACACTGACACCTTTAACTTAACTAATATTTTGCCATGCTTATGTCTAGACCTCGTAGCAGGCACACCAAAAGCGTTGCAAAAGTTTTTGTTTTTTAGTGTGAATGCAGCATTTGTCTTTGCCATGATTAAGCTCTGATTTCTTTATATGCGTTCATGATCATCTTCTGCACGTCAGCGGAGAAAAAAGTGGCTTGTCCTTTGAGTTTATTTGCCATTGTACTGTTTGTATTGTACTGTTATTTGTTGTCCTTGTGAAGGAGATGAGCATGCACAATTATTATCCCAATGACTGACGTCTGGTTCGAATTAACAAGACCGTTTGAGCAAGTATCAGCCTTTGAGCTTGACGTCAATCTTCTCGGTAATTTAAGTTGGATAATAGGACATTTGATCGACTTTGTTGAACCACGTCCAAAGAATAGGGCCCTGGGCCCTGTTTTTCGTACGTGGTACAAGTTCTGTAGGCGCGTATCATGTACTATATATATGTATATTCAAACTCCTAGTTCCCATATAACTAGGAGTTTGAATATGTGTATGGGCAGATCAGTGTGTTATTCATAATCAGAAATTTAATCAATTGAAGCAGTGGAGATGAATTGTGTGTGATTCCTTCTGTGATCCAGTCTGCATACAGTATGTGTACATTATGTGGGATGGCCAATGCTCGGCTGCGCCTGTGGCGATCTCAAAGAAATCTCTCCCTATAAAACTAATATAACTAATATCGCTCCTTAATCAATGAGAAAGGGAGCTGCTTTTTGTCCGGTGGGAGTGGCCAATTTATCCAGTAAACTTCCACTAAACCTGCTCCGGACCAGGTTAAGGGATTTCGATGTGTTGCTATGGTGATTTATCAAAACTTACTTTAAAAAACCGAAAAGCCTGACATGTGTCATCTTATCCTCAAAATGATCCAGCTAATGCCGTGTTCACACCAAACACGACAAGATTTGATCACGTGACCAGGGCCCTATTTCACGTACGTGGTTCAACAAATCCGATCAAAAGTTCTATTATCCAGCTTAACCTAACAAGATGATTGACTACAGGATATGTCGGTTCCACGAAGGTGGATCCGCCCACAAACGGTCTCGTTCACTCTAACCAGACGTCAGTTCACAGGACAATTGCGCGTGCCCGCTCCTCTTCAGAAAGGAGAAAAGTCAATCGCCAAATTCATGATGTTGTCTTTTTAAAATGAGAAATAAACTCAGAGAAAGACTGTCTCTTTTCTCTGCTGATGAGCAGAAGTTGATCATGACTACATATGATGAATTTAAGTCCATAATCATGACAAAATCTAATGGTGCTTTCACGTTCAAGCGTAGCAAATATTCGCAACACTTCCTGTTGTGAATGCAGCGTAACACCGCGTAACACGAGTCACTTAAGCAGTGCAAAATATCAGACAAGTAAATGTGTCAAAAAATAAATAAATGTATCGGCTAATTTTAAGTGACTCATCGCCCAAATCAACCAGATTATATTTAAATGTGCCTGCTGGTAGTAGTATACCAATTAATATATACTTTTGAGGATATATGTACTTTATGCATGTATGTATCATGAACTATGTGTATATTCATTTAACCTATGTGTGTTCAGATTACCATATAACTAGGAGTTTGAATACTTGTATGGGCGGATCAGTATGTATACTCATAATCAGAAATTCAATCAGTTGAAGCAGGGATAAGGATTGTTATCATGAGTCCACCTTCGTCTTCTACAGTAATGATGTGTATCATATACTAATGACTGTCATACAAGTATGAGTGCTTTCAACACATCCATAAGTTTCTTAAGCGCTAAATAAACGTTATGAGCAGCACGGCATGTAGCGGCTTTCACGATGTTCTCCACATTGCGGACACAAACATGTACCACTCGCAAAAAAGAGAGCTGTGCCTTGAGCTCTTTTTTTTACACAATCCTTCTGTGATCCAGTCTGCATGTATATATATGTATTGTCTACATTATGTGAGACGGACAGCGCTCGGCTGCAACGGTGTTCTATGTACGGCTCCAGAAAGTCTCGTAAATAAATGAGTCCTTGTCGGCAGAATCGATAGCGCTCATATGAAGTCATCATGATGTGAGAACGGATTTTGGTGATCTGGAAGAACTCTCTCCCTATAAAACTAATATATAACTAATATCGCTCCTTCATCAATGAGGAACGAGCATGGCTAACTTCTGGCTCAGGGCTAGGGATTTTGCTGGGATGGTGGTCACGTTGACCAAAGGTTGGCTGAAGGTTGGGGGCCGGCGTTGGAATTAAAGCTTGTACCCCTGGGTTAGGGTGGAAACCACCCAGGGAAGTAGGTCGTCCGTGAACCGACATTGGAATCGAGGACACCCGCCGTTCGGCCTTAGGGTCTCCTCAGAGGAAACTATGAGAGACGCAGTAGGAGGCTCGGGGGAGGTCATGCGCTCAATGCCACACCTTGCCGCCTCCTGCATGAATCGCTGGAGCTGCTGCCTCAGTTCCCCCTGTACTCGGGTGGAGGGTCAGGAGAAGCAACGTCACCTGAGCTAGCTTGGCCATCTACCGAATGCCGGGAGTGTGCCCTAGGGTCTCTCCAACCTGTGTGCAGCTCCCTCAGATATTCCTCGAAGGGAGGAACAGAAAAGGTGGCTGGGGCGGGAACGCGCCTGAAGAAAGCACTCGTAGGTGCAGGTAGGGTGGAAACCACCCAGGGAAGTAGGTCGTCCGTGAACCGACATTGGAATCGAGGACACCTGCCGTTCGGCCTTAGGGTCTCCACAGAGGAAACTATGAGAGACGCAGTAGGAGGCTCGGGGGAGGTCATGCGCTCAATGCCACACCTTGCCGCCTCCTGCATGATTCGCTGGAGCTGCTGCCTCAGTTCCCCCTGTACTCGGGTGGAGGGTCAGGAGAAGCAACGTCACCTGAGCTAGCTCGGCCATCTACCGAAAGCCGGGAGTGTGCCCTAGGGTCTCTCCAACCTGTGTGCAGCTCCCTCAGATATTCCTCGAAGGGAGGAACAGAAAAGGTGGCTGGGGCGGGAACGCGCCTGAAGAAAGCACTAGTAGGTGCAGGTTTGGCTGCTGTATATCCAGCTGCAGGTGTGCTACTGCCATGCGAATGACCGACCCCATGGAGTCGTCAACTGGCCCCTCCGAAGGAGTATGGGATGAAGAATGGGAACCAGGCCTGGAAGAATGGGAGGGCTGCTCGCCACTATATTCAGTGAAGAAATTGGCGGACGCATCTAGTGAGACAATGTCCTCCTCTGGAACCGGCTCAGCCGGGGATGGAGCCGCTGCCTCAGTGCCCCCTTTACTAGGGTGGAGGGTCAGGAGAAGCGACTTCACCTGAGCCAGCTCGGCAGTCAGCAGATCCAAGCTAGAAGCCAACCTGCTGGGTTTAGCTCTCTTGGGGGCAGCTTCCCTTGAGAACCAGCGTTTGCCTCTCGTTGGTTCGGCTGGTTCATGCATGGGTCCTCTGAGAGACCCTCCTTCAGGTGCTCGAGGCCAAGACAGGAGGGGCAAAGGTCATGGCCGTCTTCATCATGGAAAGGAGCCATACAGGTCCCACAGCCGGCGAGGTTAAACATGAACCTACCCCACTAACTGATGTTCTACCAGTAGCTTCAACGAGAGCACTTGAGCTTGTGGGAAAATTGGTCCTGTGGCAACAGGTTAGGCACAGTCTGGCGACGTGAGGGGAGCTAGAGCACTCTTTTCACAAGTCCAGTAGCTGTGTTTCTTGGTTTCCTATCAGTAAGCTAGTATGCTGTGATTTTTCTGGTCCGGTTCACTTGAGATCAAAATGGGCAGCATGTGGCCCCTTCACTAAAACGAGTTTGACACCCCTGCTGCAAAGGGTGTGATGCATAAGCTTTCCCACACATTTGAGTGGAAGGCACACTCAGAAACCAACCTTACAGCACATCACAGTTAGCTGCCACATGGCAGCCTCAGGGGGGATGTGTCTCAAGTGTTTGGATTTTCCACTCAGTAGGCCTACCAGATGAGCGTTTGGGCCCTCGCACATCCTGAAGAGAGACACCAGACTTAGCTGCTTGCTATGTAGTAACACACATACATGCCAGCAATCGCTTTCCCTTCACTGTAAGCAGCAGATCCACACATGGGAACAAATATCCAGGACAGTAATGTTTGCTGTCCATGCCATGTAATCCTGGCCATCAACAGCCACCACTACAACCATAAGCACAGTGCTGAAATTGTCTTAATTCAGGTGTTGGCAACACGCGTCTCCGGAGTCGCATGCGGCTCTTTAGCCCCTCTGTTGTGGCTCCCTGAGGTTTTGACAAAAAAAAACACACAAATAATGTTTTTATTTTCTTCTTTTTTTTCCCAATTGAAAATCTTTCAAAGTGAATTCCTCTTATCTAGGGTGATATTATCTCACTGAAAATAAAATAAATGCTTGAATATTTCTTTTACTAAAATGTGCATCACATCCTGTTACGTCGCTGTCAAACACCTTTCCCTGCATGTGGCTAATCGTGATTCACAGAGCCTCGCCCTTGCTTAACTATCAACGGATACATCAAAAAAAAAAAGAAAAGTCACAGAGAAAAGCAGAGCGTTTAATTCTGCGTCGGCATGTTGATTCGTTTTCACTGCCATCGATGCTGGCTGACCTGTCTGTTTGATATGTGGCCAGTTATGATCAAACAACAAAACATTTAATGTTGAAAGACTCCTCCAGAACAAGCACACAGCATTTGCTGAAAAGTATCAAGCTGCAGAAGAGTGATTTCTCAACTGCTGCAGCAAACTAGTAAATATACTTTCAGGTAGTGGGTCGAGTCTCCAAACTCCACTACTGCTGCTGGTTATGCAGCTTATGAGACAGTGAGGCGTCCGCTAGTAAAAACTTATCCATCCTCCTCCGTTTGCAGTGCTCGAAAAGTCCAGCGGAACGAGGATGTTCAGTGTAAACATAGAAAAAGATAAGCGTTTAATTTGAAAAAACTTATGTAAGGAGGACAAACCTGCCACCTAGTGGTGGAGTGTTAGCCACAAATCTCAGACAGTATTCAAGGTCTACATATTTGTGGTTTTCATTAACGTCTATGTAACCGACACATGACTATTTTTTGTCTCCTCTTTAAAAGAGTTTGATAGTTATAAACAGGTAAAATAGCAATACAATGTCAAAAATTGTCTTTAAAATTGTTCTATAATTTCATAAATACAACAAAGTATTTTTTTTGTATAGATAATATGACTATATATAAAACTTCAGAAGGTCTATGCTTTGTGGCTCCAGACAAATTTTTTGGGGCGGAAAAAAAAGAGCGAAATTGCTCTTTGGATAGGAAAGTTGCTGGCCCCTGTCTTAATTAACATATGATAATGGACAAAAATCTGTTTTCTGAGGTCTCAATGTCTTCTGACCACCAAATTTTAACCACAGTCCAAGTGAATGACTGTGAATGACTTATATGCACACTGATATTTCACTATTATTCCGAATCTAGTTCATGCTTCATATTTCATTTAACTATTCTGAAATAGGCCTTATTCCAAATGGAGCAGTTTCCGACTAAATGTGCATATGCCAATATTATTCAGGCTTTTGGAGCATTCTTTGGACATTTTTTTGTGATCAAATTTTTATATATTTTCTAGATATGCAGATAAAGAAAAGAGTGTATAATACAAGTACATAAAAACATAATCATATACATAAAAAAGAAATAAAGAAAAAAGAAATAGAATAAAATAAAAAGACATGTAAACCTACACATACACATGTATATATATCATATACATATATATATATATATATATATATATATATATATATATATATATATATTATATGTACACACATATCTACATATACCCATACATACATACACTAGTAGTGATACCCTCCCCCTCATACATCTACAATTACTATACAGGGAATGTATTATATTATTATACATTTAGATACATTGTTGAATTTTACTTAAAGCTCTAGACCAAGATAAGATAGTTTTTTCTTTAGCGCCGTGTATTTTAGCTATTGAGAGTTTCATGTTCACCACATCAAGGTTATTAGCTAACCTTTGGGGTTTTGTAAGAGTGTGGGGTGGACTCCAACGCATTACTAGCATTTTTTTTGCGGCTGTCAGGCCGGTTAGTATGATACGTTTTTAATGTTGTGATAATTCCAGTACGGAAAAGTCATTTAGAAGCGCGCACAGCAGGGGTGCATGGGACTACATAGTTCAGGACAGTTGTCAAAAAGAAACATACCATTTTCCCAAAAAATATTTACATCTTTACAAAACCAGAACATGTGCATGAAAGTGCTCACAAAGCCTCCTGTACAGAGGGCACATATTGGTGAAGTAATTATTTTCATTAAAAAACTTTTCCTTGGTGTATAATAGGTCCGGTGTAAAAAATGTAGGTGAATCTGCTGATTGTTGGGGTTTTTCAAGGTTCCAGTTATACCTTTCCAAATATAATCCCAGTCTATCTGCACAATCTCCGTCATGTGTTCGAGGTCTTTGGCCTAGACATGTTCAATATGTTAGCGTTTCTAAGAAGATATAGAAAAAAAGTAAAGTTTGGATATTAATCCCTTGGTTTGGCCTTGAGTGTTCAAATTAGAATGCGGGCGGTGTGATCCCAAAGGATCATTCCATGGTACCCCGTATGCTTTAAGTGAAGCTCTTAGTTGTAGATACAGAAAAAAAGATGACCCAAGTATGTCATAGGTAGTACATATATCATTAAATGACCTCAAATATTTTTCATTAAAGATATCTGCTAGTTTGTGTATCTTTTTGTTTGCCCATGTTGATGAAGATGAAAAAAATGGGACCCCACCAGTAAGTATTCGACAGTTATTAAAGATTGGAGTATCGCGATGCCATTTAAGATTTGTTTTGGTCTCTTTTTCAGCCATATGCCATATTAATAGTGCAAATGATATAATTGGGCCAAGTGAGAGTTTAGCTTGTTTAAGTGGAATATTGGAATAAATCAGGTTCGCTAATCTGCATGGTGCGGCAAGATTTTCTTCAATTGGCTTCCAAGATACAGATGCCTCTGGATTCAACCAGATTGAGAGTGGTCTCAGAACAAAAGACCAAAAATAATATTTAAAGTTTGGAACTGAGAGACCACCTTCAGTTTTTTGCCTTTGTAGTGTGGACATCTTAATTTGTGGTTGTTTCCTACCCCATCTAAATTTGGAGATTAGGGATTGGAGTTTAATCCAATAATTAGGTGGTGGGGATAAGGGTAACATAGATGCGAAAAAGTTAACTCTCGGTAGAACTTCCATCTTCATAATGGAAACCCGAGTCTGTATAGATTAAGAATTCTGAATCCATCTGTGAAGGTCAGATTCAATACATTTATATATGTCCAGGTAGTTTTTTTTGATGGTTGTATTTCGGGATTTGAAGATGCCAAGGTATTTGAAATGTTTAACGATAGTGATATTAGTAGATAGGGAACTTGGTATTAAATATTGATTTAAAGGTAAAAGAGCTGATTTAGTCCAATTAATTTTATAACCTGACAGGGAACTGAAATCTGTAAAGGTACTTAAAATATGAGGAATGGACGTATGGGCTTTGTCAACGTATATTAAAACGTCATCAGCATATAATCCATTTTATGGCTGGTGTTATTGAAGGTTATTGGAAAAATAGATGGATGTTCTCTTAGAGTTTGAGCAAGAGGTTCACGTGACAGAGCAAATAAAAAGGGGCTAAAGGGGCAGCCTTGACAACAACGACGTGTGATGTGAAATCGATGATATGCAATCCCATTCGAATCCCATCCCAGTCGTGGGATTTTTATAAATCAGCTAGATCAGTTTAATAAAGGCCTAATCTTTACAATTCTTCCCATAAATAATCCCATTCAACCCTATTGTTCTGCATCCAGGACAGCACTAGGGGTCATCCTATCTTTCACAGCATGAATAATATGCAAAGGGCAACGTATGGTTTCAGAAGCCAGTTGTGTCTTAATGAAACCCGTCTGGTCATAGTGAACTAATTTAGTCAGATGCGGTTTGAGGCGGGATGCCAAAATGCGTGCAAATAATTTAATTTCGATAGTAAGGATAGAAAGGGGTCTGTAGTTGCTGTATAGAGTCAGATTTTTACCGGGTTTAGGTAATAAAAGGAAGGAATTTTACATTACTTTTTGGGATCTGGTAGGCCTACTACCAGACGATGATTAATTGTTCTACTGAAAGGGGGGGTGTTTTAGAAGATAGTAACCTAGCCTTAATATCATTGTACGGATTTTATTTGTTTTTCCCTGTCATCTGAGAAGCCAGTAGTTTGCTGACTGATCTCCAGGTTTTTTAGAGTAGTCTCATATTCATTAATTTGGCCCAATGTAGTTTTATTGAAAAATAATTAACGTAAATATATTTACCATCCATATTCAGCTGCATCTAACATAAATATACACATACCGTAACAAAACTTGATTGACTGAGCATACAGCTCATACATTTTTTGGAAAGGTGATTAGGTTCTCAACCACAGAAGCACTATGTATTCCTGAGCATTAGCCCACTTTACTCTCTATCCTGCTGATGCTTTCAATGATTTTTTGTGAAGGTTCTTTTGTCGATGCCCTGAGGCTGGCAGTAATATTAATTCTTCACCACAATACTTGATACTTTGAGTTTCACAAGTTTAAATATACATTTCCAGGTCTAGGTTGAGGAGGACAATGAAGGGACATAGAAAAGAGAAGAGAAGATAAAATGAAGAGAAATGAATGGGAAGAAACAAGTAAAATAAGCACAGACTTAAATGAGAGAATCTCATGTCGCAGGAAAACAATATATTTAAATTGCTCTTTGTGTAGTATTGTGAGACAACATATGCCAACATCTGTTTGCTTCTGGATACATTGTCATTCACAGGAATAATAGGCTAAATGATATCTGTAAAAACTGAGAGATGATTGCCGTAAAAGGGCCTTTGACAATCAATTTTCATATTTCCTGATGAACTTCGTAATTACGTCAAATTACTTCAGCGGGAGTTTTCAATCTGATAATTGGTATCCATTCACCAGCCTTGGTTCTGCTTTGTAGTATGCTTCCTCTAGGACGAAATTAGTACAATTATTTGTGCTCTGTAATCCTGAGAAAAACGTCAGCGCCGTGGTGGTTTAATGGCAGAGCCAACGAGACCCCCTTGCCCTTGATTATGAATGCAGTTTATTTACAGTATAAAGACAAAATGGAAGGAGAGGATTGAGAGAAATTGAAGATGTATATCAGAATTGGAATGCCATTTCATCACCATCCATCCATCCATTATCCAAACAGCTTATCCTATTTAGGGTTGCAGGGCATTGTAGCCGATCTCAGCTGACATTGGCCGAAGGCAGAGTACAGCCTGGACAGGTTGCCAGTCTGTCGCAGGCACATATTAGACAGACAACCATTCACGCTCACATTTACACCTACGGGCAATTTTAAGTCCAATTAATCTAAGCTGCATGTCTTTGGACTGTAGGAGGAAGCTGGAGAACCCTGAGGGACCCACCCTGACACGGGGTGAAAATGCAAACTCCACACAAAAGGATTGCCCAGACATCCAAACCGGGCCCCTCTCGCTGTGAGACAGTGACGGACTCTATACACACCCACACACACGCACACGCACACACACACACACACACACTGCTGCTATACATACTACAATAAGTAGTATGCAAATGCAGACTTGTTTCTACATATGCAGACTAGAAAACATTAAATATATTGAGATATCTTGCTCCGGATCAGTATCTATGTGGTCAGGTCATTCTCAATATTCCTGAATCCACACAGAATGATGCACCACAACTATATTTTGTTATTTAGATATAAATTAATCACTCTATAAAAATATTGTAATGCAAAAAAAAAAAATAGCTTGCCGTGTGTATAAATGTACAAAATCCACAATTACATCCATTTAAAAATATTTGAAATTGTCAACAAAAAAATTAATTATGTTGTAACTGCTTGTCACATGGGAATTATTCATCAGGTAGCCAATGAGAAGTCTCCTCCCTCCACACAGGGAAAACTCTTCCATCATACTCAAGTCAGAAATGGGGGTGGGGTCGGAGGTGGGGATACTCTGGGAAACGGAATAAAATAGCGAGCGAAATGGTCCAAGTATTTGACTTTTGCACCCAAGTAAATTGTCGAAACAACCACACATGGGAAGATAAGTTTGTACCCAAAACAATCCAAACAAATAAATTCAACTGGAATGAAGGTTACATCCAAAATCCAAAGCTTGTGAAAGCCTCAATGCACTTTGTTCAGCTGTCATTTGTAAGAAGTGAGTTAAAGTTTTACTGTCATTGTTTGTAGCAAAAGTAAAAACATTTTTGTTCAGGTTTCGTTCCAATTTTAAGGTAGCAGCACTATAGCTCTGAAGCAAAAGTCACAATTATCCGCTGGCCACAGATAATACCCTAATGTTAAAACAGCATTCATGAATTGAGAGAAATCAAGGAAGTCGAAAATAAACGACACCAAATGCATTAAAATTTACACATGACAGTTTGTAAATACAGGTTTAACAGTTTTTGATTATTTTTAAATCCTTAGTAGGTGGGTTTTTAGAATGTTAAATACACATACTTGTTGATTTATGTTACATGTTTAAAACAAGATATATTTGTGCATGCATCAAAAATATCTTCGTGAACCTCATTTTTTTCAATTTGAGTGTGTGTGTATGTATATATATATATATATATATATATATATATATATATATATATATATATATATATAAAGATTAAAATACATTTGTTAGTGTCAGCAATAAATTTGAATGTATTATCTATTTTTAGTGAAACAACTGAAGAAAAGTGGTTTTATTGGTCTTACTGACTTAAAAAAAAAAAAAGAAGAGTAGTGGAAAACAATATTTGGATTAGTGTGGGGCAAGATGGGGTTCACTTCTTAGAAGCTGAAGTAAATACAAAAAGAGGATCATTCTTAGAGAAAGTGCCAGGAGTAAGTGGAGCGCATTTTGATTCACCTGTCCTCAAGGTTGGACCATCATATTCTGTTTATCTCTGCACAACCCTTGTGACATAGTTTCACATAATACTGTTATCTAAACCTTCAGTCTTGCTGCCCTTTGCCACTTCGGCTGTAGCTCTCCTCGCTATCTCCACTTCACTCTCTCCTCTCCTATTTTTCCTTCGTTTTCTTCGTAGTTCCAACATGCTTTTTTACCTTTTAATTTAATCTCAACCTGCCAGTCCACACCTCTGCACAATTCACAAGGTCTTCAGGGCAGGCATACAAGCCTTTGAGTGGTGGAAGTGCCAAACATCTGGATTCATGGAAACCTCTTTTCTCTATGTTCACATTGCCAGAGGAGGACATTAACAGTTTGTCACCTGTGGACCCCTGCGTCTGATTTTCGAGAAAACGATTCTCTTTGTTTAAAACAAACTTAATTATCACCGTAACCACAACGTTTATTAACTTCATTTAAAGTGCTACAATACTGTAACCCCTGTGATAATATATATATGGTTAAAACAATTAAAGTAACTGTTAAATTTAAGTACTTACGTAACTCCATGAACTTGCTACAGCGACCGTAACGTTTCACTAAACTTGTACCCCTCAATAAAGTTGAATTCCACTAACAAACACATCCACGTAACTGTAAGGCTTGTGGGAATCGAAGAAAGCACTCCATGTCCTTATAAACCGCCGAGTAGTAGCTGTAAAGTCCCAAAATGGCCGCAGCTTCTTCTTTTTTAGTTTTTGTTTGTTTCTGCATCCGGATCATAGCGCACCAACAGAAGCTCCTGAAGATTTAAAGCTGTAGCAGGCAAAAATCCTAGAATGTTTTCCCTTAGAACAAGTAACTTTTTTATTTTTGAACCAAACTACATGTTTTTTTTTTACTAAAACACTTTCCTAATATGTCAAAGCTTTGTTTTTCAGGGTTTTTTACGGATTCAGAATCCTCAGGTTCTAACCTTTCCAAAGAGGTGTGTTAGTAGTATGTGGGATGTTGATAAGGTACTGAACTATGGAGTTGGAAAAACTCAGGGACCGCTTGAGGAGGAATTTTTGGCAAATATTGCTCATAATTAAGCTGGACAGTGTGTTGTTTACATATAAGAGCAACAGAGGAGGATCCCTCTCCAGACAGATGCAATAGATGTCATGTGGCCAGAATGAACAACGTAAGAGAGTTAGAGCACATTACATAAATATGACAGAAATGATGCATATAAGGAGTAGAAGGCATGGACCACAATCCAAAAAGTCACAGTCCTTTGTAGCATGCAGGACCGGTTCCAGATAGCCACGGTCCATGGTGGGGGGCAGGACAAGCTCCAGAGCAAGCCACGGTCCATGGAAACTTGAGGCGAGAAAGCACAGAGGCTCCCGGAAAGGAGTAGTTAGTAATGTGCATTAAAATAAAAATAAAAAAGAGAAAAAAGAGGAGAAAAGAGATGAGAGAACAGAAAGAACAAGAGGGGCTCAGTGTATCCTAAGATTGATCGTGATCCATGTCTACTACTCATATGAATAATTTCAGTTCAATGTCATATTCATGACATGTGCTGTAACTCCCTTATGTTGTTCATTCTGTACACATGGCATCTATTGCAATCCATGGAGATGGTTCCTCCTCTGTTGCTCTTCTGAAGGGTTTCTTCCGATTTTCCCATGTGAAAGTTTTTTGGGGGGAGTTTTTTGGATCCGATGAGGGGATCCTGGGACAGGGATGTTGTACAAATTGTACAAATTCTAAAACAATAAAATGGGTTACTAATAATAAGTCAACATTATTTATCATCATGCCATCAATTAACAGCAAAATAACTATGAACTAGTTTACTATTCATCATTTAATCGTGGTTATTATTAGTGTTACAACTGATTGGATTCCAGTGATATCCCGATATATTTATTAAGAATATGTATTTCTATAATTCTATTCTGTGCAATGTCTTATACTGAATCCTATATATGCGTTATTTAATATCAGTACAATATGTGCATACACAGGAATTATGTGTTTGAACATTTGTGTCACAATCTGTGCAAATGTATGAGTGATATGAACAGTTTTCATTCTTCTCAATCACTTATTATTATATTATATATTGTACATTTAGAAAAAAAAATATTGTTTATAATTTAATTTTATGCACCACTATAATGACTAATTCTAATAATTTTTCCACGTGAGCCATTAGAATGAGAGGTGAAGTCATCTACTGTGAGGAGGCTATAAATAATGAGGCATCGAGACTAGTTCACTCTGGCTTTTTACTTCATTAGTAATTTTAGCACTAGGGGCAATTAACCTATAAGACAATTGATTCATCCTTTTTTTCCTACCTACTGGGAAATTTGCTTACATTTCACCCATAGATGTATATGGACCACTGCGAGATACTATGTAAAAGGTAAAGTTTGATAGAAAAAATTGAAAAATTTGCCAGTTTTATTTTACCATAAAACTAGCAATAACCACGAAACTGGCTAAATCTAAAATGTTCTGATATTCTGTATGAAAGATAGTAATATATTTCTAGTAACTCCTGTTGTTTGGAGTTAAAAAAGTATGTTAATTGTGTACTAAGAAAGTATTATTTTAAGCATTTTGTAAAAGACCAAATTAGTTGTGAAAAAGAATGTGTGATATGATGTGTACTCCTCCCTCACAGGCCACTGTGTACAGCTTGGAGGCCTGCAGCAAGGAGGGCTGGTAATCATCATTAATGGACGCTGCAGATGCGACTAAACGAGCTTGCCTTCCAAGTCATTAACTGCATTTTGGCGCCAGCATCTTACCACAGAGCTTTCTCTTCGCAGCAGCCATCTCTGTGCGCTTTAGGGTACACTTACCACAAACTACAGTATATCCACATAAGCTCTTTATAGAAGAAAGACACCATTTGTGAAGACACAATGTATATTGGAGAGTTAATGAAGCTGCTTAATTTGCCCGGGGCCCATTACTCAATGTGGTTTATTGTGTGGTCAAGAAGACAAACTCAGTGTGTTGCAAATAGACACAATGCACCTTTATTCTTCCCAGGGCAGGTGGAAACCACCTGTCAATCACATAGATTGCAACATGGCTTTCATTAAAACTTCACGAAAGTCTTCATTGTTGGCAAATAGCCTCAGAACCTCTGTCTGCTAAACTGTAAACACAACTGTTTTGCTTCGCTTGCATTGCGCTGCATAAAACCATTTGACTTTTAAATTTAATCTAGCAGGCAACCAGTTTAATTATGGTTTAAAAAAGTATCCACCGGTGGATTGTCGCTGATAAATAATCAAGTGCAATTGCTAAAGTGATTAGCGTGTGCAGGAGACATGTGACGGCACAATGCAGCGTTCCTCCCTCAGGTGGGAGATAAAGGGGGGGAGATGATTATGCTCATTTTCTCTGTGCCACCTGGAGTTTGGAGGGAGAACAAAGATTAACCAAAGCTCCCAACCATCCTTCCATTTTCTGCCAAAGTCTGCTGCTGTCAGAAAGTCTGAAATGCAAACCTCACTGGACTGCCACTGCTCATTATTAGTCATCTACCGCTCCCTAACTGGGAAAAAATGCAAGGATAAATTCTGTGAAGCTGTTTTTTCGAGGGACTTGTTGGATAATGTTGTTACTTTCACAGCTGTGATACATTCTGGCTGACAAAACTTAGGCCTGAGAATAAAGCCAATATGGAGCAGCAAGGTGCCCTAACCTTCCACTTCAAATTGTAATAGTATCTACTTTTTATCAACCTGCCCATTATATTCATGCATATTAACCCCCTCTCTCCTTTTTCTGGTAACCTCTCTGAATTCAATAGTTGATAGATGAAAAAATAAATGAGCATAGTATTTCTATACTTCCAGAATATTACCTTTTTAGGAAAAAAGGAACATTTATGGATGACTGTATGTTTTTGGCAGTATCCTGTTTTGTCACCAAGGAGAGTTGTAGCAACTGATGAAAGCATGAAAACGACCAAAACTGGAGATATATTTTCACGAGTTGAAATGAATACTTCATGAAGAGCAAAGACCAAATCCTGTTCTAAATTGATGATGAAGTATTTTATTAATTTAGTATTTTTGTATAGGCTATCTATCTATTAAGCGTCTATTCATTATTCCTATTACATGTTTAAAAGGACACAGATATGCAGGCTGAAGCTACATTCCCAACCTTTTCTCCCAGATTTTGATTTTATACTAATAATTTGGATCTCTTGTTCCCGTGAATTTATTTATGAAAAATGTATATTTAAAAAATAAATCACTTTTATGATATACTTTGATCATAACGTTCAGCACAATATGAGCAAGATTTCCCGGAAATGCCACCTGGAGTGGTCACCGAGTTTTTAGAACTGTATTGTTCAGGGCCTTAACAACATCCCACATACTTATAAGACACCTTTTTGGAAAGATTAGCACCTAAATCATCGGAATCCGCAACATTCACACTAAAACAAAGCATTGTATTTGTAAAACTTAACTTGTGTAAAATGTCAAATTGAACATTCATGCCCAAAAAGTGAAATTCAAAAAAAAAAAAAAAAATTACATTTGAGGAAAGAAAATAAAAGCTTCTATATTGAAACCATGCCAACCAATCTCATTTGGCCTTATTTCTCATACTTTGTGTTTAGTGCTAATTTTCAATTGTTCAGAATTGTTAATTGTATATTGTTAATTGTATATATATATGTACATACGTATATATATATATATATATATATATATATACATATATATATATATATATATATATATATACATATATATATATATGTATATATATATATATATATATATACATATATATATACATATATATATATGTACATACGTATATATATGTACATATATATATACATATATATATATAAAGAATCTCAATTTATCCTTTTTTTAGGTTCGGCCTTATAAAAAGCTTGCATTCTGAATGGAGTTTGGCTAGATTTGTAGCTAACATTATAGCTGCTCCATCAACATTGTTTATCCAATAAACAGTCTATGGTCTATACACATACATTTATACTAGTGCTGTCATATTAGCGTGTTATTAATGGCGTTGACACAAACCAATTTTAACACCGTCAATTTTATTAACGCCGTTATGAAGCTCCGGATGTAGTTCAACCGGAAGCAAAACAATAAGCACGCCATTTGCGCTTGGAAGCGAGGCTAACGTTACGGTTTGAAATGAATGAATGGTGAGCGCGATACGACAAAACGAATGATACGACGTGGTTCCCTTGACAAGACGAAAGTGGTATGAGCCATTAGTCATTGTGAACTGAGCTATCATTGTGAACTGAAATACCACTCGATGGCTAAGCACACAGCTGATGCTAACTCTGCGCCCCCTCGTCATAGCCAGACACGAATTGATGACATGGGACAGAAACACATGGACACCACAACGAAGAACAAACGTATTGCAGCCATAGCTAAACGGGTGCTACTGCGTGTAGGCCTGTTTACGTTGTGGAGGACACGTGGGTCTTGCTGATATATTACATATCGCATCAAACGACAGGACCTACGAAGCCTGACTGCTATGTCCATCTCTGTCTCTCTCTCTTCTTTATTGGCCTGAATAATGCAACAACAATATTGCCAAAGTATCAAAACACATCAGAAAAACATAGAAATATGCAACTTATACAGATAACAACAATAATAAAAAAACATTAAGTAATTAAAATAATCTCTCTCTCTCGCCCTTGTTTACCTGAAATGTGCACTTTATAATTGTATTTTCTAAACCCTTGTTTACCTAAAATGTGCAGTTCATAATTTTATTTTGAACCGCCCTGTTTGGCAGTTGTTTTTCGATGAAATAAAATATTTGCATAAAGCAAGCCAATCCACTTTTTCTTCTAAATAGCATTAAAATGGAAAAAAAAAGCGATTAATTGCAATTAATTGCGAGTTAACTATGACCTAAATGCGATTAATCGCGATTAAATATTTTAATCGCTTGACAGCACTAATTTATACACATAGTTTTGTGCAGTCTCTAAACAAACAGACCATAGATGGCATTTTTCCGCCTTTTCTGAATTAACGTGAGGAGGAGAATTGAAAGTTACAAAGGTAACCATGGTTGTATAAATCCTGGATGACCACTAGAGGCTATATTTCACATTGGATATATTTCGTCTAGCGCAAGCACAGGTCGAGTTTTTTTAACGGAAAAACAGCTGACAACCCGACTAAAAGAAGACCGGACCCGGCGCGACAGGGGCTCCTACTGTCCCGGACCCGGCAGGATGGTTGCTGTTACCGTCCAGACCCGGCGCGTAGCGGGCCATTACCGGCACCTTTGTGCAAGCGGTCTTCAGACCGGTCCCGTTACCGGCCTCACACCTCCCACTTTTTTTTCTTCTGCAGAGTTCAGAAATTCAAATATGCTTAAATTCAGCGGCAAAGCAAGAAAACAATAACACAAACACTCGATTATAAATCTCGGCCAAATACGCCAATTTACAAAGCCACTTGAAGTCACAGAATTGGTCAGACATTTCAAACCGGGAGTTCACAAAAAATGTCCTGACTTCGTCACGCAGTTCAAAAAGACGGTGAGCACCTTACCAGTATAGCCACAGGACATCAGTGTGCAGGAGAAGCTGCCGGTGGTCGCTTCCCATCTCCGCGCACGATATGGCAAATAGGTGCAGTGGACGACTTTTGATAATATTTACTGTTCTTACTGCTTCATCCAAAACCGCCTTTAATTCCGCAGGCATCGTCTTTGTTGTGTTAAGATTATAAGAACAATCCAAAATGGATACCATACAGAAGTACAAAATGGATACCATACAGAAGTACAAATTAGTTTTAGTTTCGACACATCCCCGAGCACTGACCCCTTCACACAACACACAGACACACTGATGCGCTCTGCACAACATACATACACACTGATAAGGAGGATATCAGGATGGGAGCCACGTGGGTTGAACAACCCAGTGCTTCGATCAACGGGCTCATCTTAATCTTCAAACTTACCAGGAAGTCACAGTTCTTTAATTTTCCGACACACCAATGAAATTTTTTTCATACATTTCACTCAAGCTGAACACACCTTCACTCTTGGCAGCAAGTGTAGATCTTTTTCAGTCCCTGACAGAAAATTCATAAGGCAGTGTAAGAAAGAATATTGAAATGTGTAAGATAAGTAAACTCAGGCTGTGCATAGCTCCTATGAGGGTGCAGGAGTAAAAAAAAAAGAAAGGAAAAAAGGTCTCCTCATGAATGCACACAGCAATCATTGTGATTTAGCTCACAGGCAGCAGATCTGCTCATCTCAATACATTTCAATTTTATTTAAATATATTTAAATACCTCTATTCGACCCTGTGGCTGATTTGCATGACTGGGACAGAGAAGATATATCTTAAAGGACTAAAGGGGGAGGATGGGGACTCCAGGTGACTCTGCTGTGGGCTTGATGGACAGCTCAGTGTCATGTTATAATGACAATTATTTAAGGGAATTATAATATATCTACATAAAGATTGATCCAGTCAGTAATTACTGCCTGAGGTTATAAGAAAAGTGTTGGAGTGCAAACTCCTGTTAAGTATCAGCTAAGAAGTGTGCTTGTAAAAACATTTCCAAGTTAGCTGATATCAGGATATACAAGGATTAACACTGGGAACGTGGATAGGGATTTTTAGAACACCTCAAATGCCAGAGATTAAAATACTCCAAAAATGTTTAGAGTTGGAATTATACACAGCTTTTATTTGAAAAGGCTGGGCATTGCATCAACTTCTTTGTGCAAAATGCAGCCACTAGTCTTGATATTAATCATACTGTATTTTGTAAGTATTGGACAATTTGAAAGAAAACTTCAAATTTGGTTTGGATTTGTTTTGTCACATGCAGTGTATTTGGTATCTGAAGCGCTCTGGTTACCTTTAGTAGAACAAAGTGTATTGACAAATCACATTTGAGCAGGCTTTGGTTAAATGCAGGTGAACAGTCCATGTGGGGGGCAAAAGAGTCCGAACGCATTAGCCAAAATACAATAGGGATTGTCTGATAATGAATTAGCTTTTTCATTGTTTTAAAATTAGCTTGTAAACGGGTTATTAGTGAAACAATTCGGTCGTACATGGAAATGGAAGTCTTGAGCTTGCGCTTCTAGCTTGTTCTTGTTCTTTTTTAATGTGGATGGCATCCAACAAAAGGTGCATTATTGCCGGCAGTAGGTTGCTAGAAGGCCTCTCCGTGTACGCAAAATCTACCAGAGAAACAATTAAATGTGATTGGATGAGCGGTCTTAACAAGATCTAGCAGCTTCGCAGCAGGCTGAAAGCAGCGAGCTCAAGGCAGAGCAACAGAAAATAAGTTAATATGGAAAAATGTATTCACCTTCAATGCCTTGATTTGTGTTATTTCCAGATCAGTGAACATTCAGCCTACATGCACTGCCAATCAGGATATGGAATACAGCTTTTGCGCGACACGCATATGCTATGTATATTTAGATCACACTAGACTCAAAAACGCGTCTCTAGCAAAACCATTGTTTTCCTATGGTACTTTCCTATGGCCTTTTATGGATGCGTCTTAAACGCTGCGCGTCGCACTTTTCTTGCATTTTTTTAGCGCGTTTAAAAGTTAAAATATCCTCAACTTTTAAGCGCAAGGAGTGGAGTCGCACAGCTCATTACTGTCACGCTCGCCAAAGCAGCCAATCGGATCAAGCAAGAGGCCTGCTAATATACATCAAATGCCTGCTAATGGACTCATGTCTCATGTCGGGTTTACCCAGATATGTAAGCAAGTCTGAAAGCTGCAGAAATACACAATTCAGTTATTAAAGTCATCCTCTTACGTTCAATAGTGTACAATAAATGAAAACATATGAATATTGTAAATAAAACGCCAAATGAGGAAATCAAGATAACAGTAGCCAGTGATGAAATATGCTAGCTACTAGTGTACGGTTTCATAACAACCACCATGCTATGAGCAGGCAGCAAGTCCTGAGGTTCCCTGAGCTGTAATATAGTCACTACAACCCGTCATGAGCTACTGTTAAATCTATTGGAATTTTCAGCAAAAGTATGAGGGAAACCTTTTACAAATCAAATGAGCTGACCGATATTGTCTTTGGGAACATTAGAGGTGTTTAGAATGTGACTCTTGGAAGTTGTAGTGTCTCGACACTGGCTGATAAGTGCAGAGCTTTCATATAAGTCTTAAGTTAGCTTTAGGGATTAATGTCTGAAAAGATTGTGACTTTAGGCGACCATATTTTTGTCAAAAGATGCACGAAGAAGACATGCACATTAGGGTTGAAAAATGAATAGAGATAGACAAAAAGAGAAAGAAAGATGCAGACATCCCCAGGAGTCTCATGTTAACCTTTGACCCTGACTGCTCTTCACACCCTGCCCCAAGTAGCATTGACTAAATTCGACTCCTTCTTTTCATTGTTTCACATCAGCTCCTTTGCCTCTACAGCTAATCAAAGTGACCTTTACTGCCTCAACCCATGAAGCCTTTGAATTCACTCATTTCTCTAAAGCCATAAAAGGCCAAAACTTGACACAAAGTTGTTTTTTTTCTTCCGCTTCACAAAAGTCTTTGCAAATTAAGTACACTGGTGTGTTTTTTGCAGTGGCTATCATGGTATATGTTCGGCAGTGTGTAATCTGAATTGACATAACTGAGATGGTTTTCAACAGAAGTATGTGTATTCATTTCCAACTAATCAAATTACCACAAAGACATACAGACGACCAATAAGTTGCCTCCTGTAGCGTGTCGGTAACCTATTGTTGGAGTTTGTGATATCTTAATTTAGTTTCTTTGAGAGTAAAACGTATTTAATTTAAATTCCAATTTTTACAAATATTCCAAACCTAAAAGAATGGTCCAATATCATTCAACAAAACAAAGACTATAAATTATGGGGAACACTATCCATTTGGATCTTTTAACTTCTTAATCTAGGGATGACAGATGGAACTCTCTAATAGGAGCAAATGCTTAAACTGGAATCCTCTTTACCGGTACACAAACTTTTGTGTGCCGGTTTGTGACATACATGAGTCAGTTGACAATCAAACTAAGGAATGTTGTATAAAGATGCAAATATACCCTGGAATTATGATACCTATTACTCGGCTCTTTTTGTATTAAGATGTTTTCATAGTCACCTGTTTGATGCTGGTGGGTTAATGAATAACTGTTGTAGCGTTGTAGCTGGGATAGATCATGAATAATGTTCAGCATAGCTTTGTGGATTAGTTAGGGGTGTCCGAAACACATAGGATGCAACTCGCCTCTACATCACAGTTAGCTCATTAGCTTGCACCCACTATCTCAATCATTTACAATGCACCAGGCGCGTTCACACATCATTTGTAGACTATAATGCCTAGTAATTCGCGTTGGGTTTCATTCACTTTAATGTGTTTTGACACTGACTGCGGTTACTTTCATTCATGAATTATCCTGATCATATAAACACCTTTGTTCGAATAATTGTGGTCCAACTACGATCCGATTAACACCCCTGGATAACTCGATCCGACTCGGTTGATAATTCGGACATCCCGGCATGTAAACGGTGAATTGGATAGGAACTGGACTTTGCGCATGCTCAAGAGCCCGCCGCCCACTCCCTCCCTCCTTCCCTCCCAGGTCGTGACCCGGAAGTCGAAAGAGACGATAAGTTGTCACTGCCAGGAGCCGGCCGGCAGACACAAACATGCTTTCGGCCAATGATTTGATTTATTCACTGCCATGTATATTAGGATAATAGCAGTTGCGTGCGCCAACCGACATAAATAGCCTTCAGGTATTTCAGTTAATGAAATAATTGTAAAAATTCACATGACAAATGCAATATAAACCATAAAAAAATATTCATGATTAGCAGTGGCGGACCAAGCGTTTTTGGGAAGGCCTTCAGTGTTGTGTCATCAGGTGCGGACTGGAGAAAAAAAAGTGTCCTGGGAGCAGACCGTGCGTGTGTTGAACACGGCGCGCTGCCCACTACACGGCGCATTCATACAGACCATCATGTGTGGACAGCAGATGCTCACTCTGCTATACGGACTTTTTTTTTATTTTTTATCATGAGCATGGGTGTGTGGACCAACCTGCGAAGCTATTTTAATCACTTTGATTATGATTTTTTTTAGGGGGATGGTTTGAAACACAGATCTTTTCTCACAAGGGTTACACTATTCTAGCCATCTACATGAAGTTAGAGAATCATGTGGTTCTGGAGATAATTAAGGTGCCGTTTTTAAAACCTCTTGTTTTGTAAGATAATGAGGCACTTGGAGCTTGGTACGCACGGACACTCTGTGGAGCAAGCCTCTAACCTCGCCGCTGCTGCGACATTAGGTCCAAATCAAAAGCAATCACAGTAAGTTATAACAAAACAATCCAACATAACCGTGGCACTAAAACTTTGCACACTATCACAACACCAGTGCAGCAGCGCACCTTGGGGCGTTAGACCAGCCCCAGTCCTGGCTCGACCAGCAGCAATAACGGTGCTGTGGCTTTTTTATGATTAAATACGACTGCAGATGTAAAAAAAGTAACAACCACAACTCACCAGATGCACATAACCTTCTGTGCGAAAGGCATTATCAGTTAATCCATCAACAGGTCTCAAGCTTCAGCCTGAGATTCTAGGTCTAGGTTGTAGTTTGTACCTTATTCTTCTTCTCCTTCTTTCGTTTGCACCACTGACCAATCACAACACATGTTAATGGTCTAACCTATCATATACGTCCACGCCATTTTGCAGGTGCTGCACGTCAAGGCAGTGGTGGGCCGTCGTTTAACTACCTACGACTTGACTTTCTGAGTCATAGTTAAATATGTAGTGTATTTGTGAAAAACAATTAAATTATAAAATAGCTATAACTTTTACTATAAAATATATATGTATTGTCCGTGGTGTTGGTCATTAGGCCAGCTGTGATCGCAGCAAAAAAAAAAAGTGTCAGAGACCAACACACACATACAGTCCGCTCCGCCACGCGGCTCCACCACAAGCATACGGGGTGAGGGGACTGACCCGCAGACCTGTGAGGTGAGCTGCCCCACACTTTTATTGCGGGGTTTCAGCAACCCTCTGACTTGCGCATGCATTAGTGTCCTTGGTCCGTGTTTCAAGATGGGTCGGATGGGTTGCCGACATCGCTGCATACCCCTGATGCCCTTTATGTGGGCCGATCCCCGCCCTGGCGACGCAACACGACACTAAGGTCAGTGTGCACCAGTGGGCAGGGTACCGCGTCCCTTCCCCAGCGGGGAGAGAAGTCACAAGCATATAATCAGTGGTGTCAAAAGTATTCACATTCATTACTTAAGTAGAAGTATAGATACTGGGATTTAGAAATACTTTTGTAAAAGTAGAAGTATCAACGCAAGCTTTTTACTTTTTTTTAAGTAAAAAGTAAAAGTATAAAAGTACTGGGTTTCAAAACGACTTAAAAGTATAAAAGTAAAAGTAATGTAAGGGGATTTTTTTTCCCATTCAGGACAAATTCTTAAGCCGTGTCTCAGTGGCCTATAGTGCACTTCCCCACCTCCCCCCAAAAACAATCATTTTTCTAAAGGCCATAATGACTATAATGTTGTATTAAAATTGTATATTGAAAAATGTGGGATGCACTAGGCTACCTGTTTCAGCTGCATATATGCCCATTGAAAATTATCACATTTTATTACAATGCAATACATTAAAGTACCATATATGTACTACTGAGCATTAACATGCAATTAATGGAGCGGAAGACATGATAATAACTAGTTGCCTATAAGTATTGTCATATGTATGTTGAAAAAAGTCCATACAAGCCATATCTCACGGCAAAAAAAGTCATAGGCGCGTTGGTTCCTTTTTAAACTCTCCGCTGAGGAGCGCATCTGTAAACCTATCCGCTGCATAGACATCCTATTTACCCCAAACAGACAGTCGCGGGAGAAACTCGCCCGACCGGGGAACTGCCGGCAGAAAGGAGCAGAGAGACGGAGGTATCGGGCTCTCAAGTCTCACGCATTGAACGTGACTGTCCCTCCCGGCACAACAGCTATTCGGCGGCGCATATTTCTCGTCGCGCGCACCTCTCTCCCCTCTCTCCTCTCCCGCCTTCTTAATCTCAAGGCAAGGTTTTTTGAAAAGTTGGCAGCTCTGTCTTGACATGCACCTAGCCATAGCAAACATGGCATATTTACGTTATTAGGTTACTACAATATTTTGTCAATAATTGACTGATAACAAACTTTCATCTTACCTGAATATGTTTTTTTTTTAAATTCGATGGCGAGTTTTTAAAGCCATTAGCTCGTGATGCTTGGGTGCACAGAGCTTGCAGCGCATTCGAAAAGAATTGTTTTGGCACCCATCCATCTCAAAAAATGCTTCCAAGTACGGCCAGGGATGTACCAGGGTTGGCTCGTCGTGTTGGCTATCCACTTCCTTGCTTGTACTTGGTTGGGAGTGGGAGTGGGTTATTTTGCTCGAGTTCTCGGAGACGGACATATTTGCAATAGGCTTCTCTGCTGTCCTTGCTTGAGAGTGACGTGATTGTAACGGTTGATTTGTGTCATGTTCAGGTGCATCGCGTAAAAAACCAATAGGGTGTCGGAATGGTATATACTTCTCATCCAACCACAATCAAATTCACTCTATCCGGATGGCGCGATTTATCTGGCTAGCCAGAATGACAAACAAACCAAAATTAAATAGTAACGAGGCTATTTTTAAAAAGTAGGGCGTAGAAAGTACAGATATTTGCGTGAAAATGTAAGGAGTAGAAGTAAAAAGTAGTCTGAAAAATAAATACTCCAGTAAAGTATAGATACTCAAAATTCCTACTTAAGTAGAGTAACGAAGTATTTGTACTTTGTTACTTGACATCTCTGCATATAATCCACGGCCCCTGGAAGCGGTGAGGTCCGGGCAGGGGTGCTCTAAAGCACGCGACCTGAGCTGGCAAGTCACCTTTGGCTTGAGCCTTTCCAAGCCGACCTAGAGCCGGTCACGGCACTACAGTGGAGGAACCGCACACGACGAGGGGCAGCACAGCAAGGGGAGAGCACAACTCGTTAGTTCAACAACAATGCATGTTGTCCAAATCTATTAACAAAACCGCCACACTGACCCTGAACAGTGCAGACATGACATTGCAGCACAGTTGCGCCAGCAGCAACCTCTCCCAAAGAGAGGCCGCGGGTAGAAGCACCAGCACCCCCAGGTGCATCGGTAACAACAGTGCTGTGACTAGTTTTTGATTAAATACAACTGCAAATGTAAAAAAAAAAAAACAGTAACATAATCAGCGTTTCACTCACCAGATGCACATCAACCTCTGTGGGAAAAGGGTCATCAGTAAAACCTGAGATTCTAGCTTCTAGGTTTTACACAGCTAGAGCTTTATCACGTAAAGCTAAAGCATACAGTAGTGTATTATGAAAGCAATAAAGAGATTTATTTTCAGCATCAGAAATGAGTAAAAAATGACTTCCTCCTAATCTCTATCAAGCAAACATTGAGGCACCCCAAAAAAGGCATGCACATACATATACAGAAACTTCAGGGCCATGAATAGTCATGAATCAATCACCTCCTATTTGATCAAAGCAACCTTAACAGTAGATCATCTGATAGAAATATGGGACTGGGGTATTCACAGTGGCCCCTCAATCAGAGGGAATCTGTCAGAATCAGCTCCTTCATCTCCCTCGTCTTAGACAAGCTCCTACTTTGATAGATCAAACATAAACAGGCCTTGATCAATGGATAACT
Source organism: Clinocottus analis (assembly GCF_023055335.1). NCBI lineage: Eukaryota > Metazoa > Chordata > Actinopteri > Perciformes > Cottidae > Clinocottus > Clinocottus analis. The sequence goes on along the minus strand of NW_027176042.1, from coordinate 4,487,867 downwards.
AATTATTAAAACACCCGCTGCTTTGAGCCTGGCTTGCTGCAACAGATGTTCCAAGTGTAAAATGCTCGTGATCATTCAAGCCGAGTAATTTAGTGAAGGTTGAAACGATTACTCTAAAGCCAAACTCATCATCAGAGCCATAACATCAATCTTGGCAGGGCTGCGTACTTACTTATGAGGGTTAATGAGAAAGAGTCCGGTCATGATTCACTCCTGCTTTTAATCAGTATGTGGTGTTAAATTAAAAACAAAGAATCTGTAAATAAGGTAAATAAGACTTTCGGTTTGAATAACAAATTATCAAATATGTTTAAAGTCAATGTTCTTGTGAAGGAGACAAGAGGAGACTAAAGGCCAGAGAGTCAAGCTTGTGAGGAACTACTCTAAAGTTGGGGTATTACACAATCACTTATAGAACTACACAGGAACGAGTGCTGGCAGCAGAGACGCCAGCACTTTCCTGTAAGTCTACAGTATTCATGCTATGAAATTTTCTAGATTAAAATACTGGCACCAGAGACGCAATACAGCAATATACTATAATTATACAGTAGTCTGTTAAACAATTTCACAGTCTATTACAGTAAAAAGTATTGCAGTATATTTCTGAGATTATCTGAATTTACAGTAACATTCGAGTTAGTTTTGATGATCAGTGTTGATATGCAAAGTAAATAATACAATAACACAATTTAGCAGTTAACAGTATGAAAATATCAATCGACCATGCAATTAGAAATGTATTGTTGTGTGGGCTAAATAGATTAGTATGGAAAGTATGCAACATAAGCAATAATGAACTTGGAAGGATATAAAGCAAACACACCTTTATTAAACAGGGAAGTACCAACATTCATACTTCAACAACAACAAAAACCTTGGAGAACCCGAGAAACAAGCCAAAGTGAATTTGAGTAGCAAAATAAATATTTTGTCTGCCCAAAACAATAACAATAAATTAAAATTCTTAAATTCCATGTCAACGACTGCCCCTTACTTGAAACCTGAAAACAGCTGAGACATGAATTGCAACTCCTTCCAAATTATTGTTATAAGTGACTTACCTTACCAAAATATAACTTGACCTGAATAAAACAGTTGGGTTTAATACCAAGGCAGGGTACCGTCAGGATTTTTCATCTCAAATTTAAGATCCTTTTCAAGACCACTTTAAACGAAATTTAAGACCATCATTGCACCTTTCCTGATATGCGTATGAATGGAAAAAAAGAGGAAATCAATCAATCAAATAACTTTAATGAACAATATGCTCTGAGGTATACAGCCTTCAAAGATCTTATCTGTCAACGTAACATCAAGCTGTTGCAATCTACACTATATTTAAATCATAAGACAGAACCATTTAAAAGAATAACTGTGAGGGGTGTCCGTGTGTGTGTCATGTGTGTGTGTGTGTGCGCGCGTGTCTATGCACTCCTGTGTGCGGTTGTTGTAAATTTGCTGTTTATTATTTTGCCTTTTGCCTCATGTTAATCAAGGGTAATACCGGGAGTTTTCCCGGTGGGCCGGTCAGTAATGGGCCGGCACGGCAGTGGCTGATTTTTTTTTGTATGTAAAGACTCATTGTCAAGCGAGTAAAATGAAACGGTAGACGCGTTCGGTGTGAATCCAGCGGCCCAGTGGCCCTATGATGGGACCAGTAGTCACAACTGATGCTGCAAAGAGCAGAAATATAATAAACATGTTTGCTGCTGCGGGGCCGACGGTGGTGGCGTAGCCTCCGGCTCCGGCTCCGTGTGGAAAATGATATACTATCATGATCAATTAACCACTATTTTATGGTGGTATGGTTTGAGCATGCAGATCTACTTTTTCACAATTTTTATAATTACAAATCAGGTCACCAGGGTTAAAGTGTTTTAAGTATCAATACACTTTCTTCAAGCACTGTCTAATTTGTTCAAATATGCTTTATCTATTTTTTCTGTCAATGTGTATGGTTTATTGTCCTTACTTTTCCTTTTTTGAACACTTATTAATGGAAATTTTTAGATTAAATTACATCAAATAAGAGACAAGGAGACAATGACCCATTCCACATTATACAGTTAAAACTAATGAAAGACTGAATAACTACTGTTACAATTAAACATCGGCATAGACATAAGGGGTGTTCAAGCATACTCCGTAATTCCTAAGACTATTTCTCTACTTTTCATGTCCAGGTTTGTGCCCCGTACATCATCTCTCTCACCAGAGACCCCCAGCTCACCCATTGATTATATTATTGATATTATTCATTGTAGTAGTGTTATTAAGGGCTTGTGTGATTATATGTACAGTACATCAACGGACCGAGTTGGCACAGTGGTGGGCCAGTCCGGACCAAAAAGTCCAGGGCCGAATTTTTGTCCCAGTCCAAGCCTGGCCTCGTGCTGCCTATAGCAAATGACAACCATTTCCATTGTGCGCACAAGGACTATACTGTACAATAGGGCTGCAACTAATGATTATTTGAATATAATTGATTAATCGGTTGATTATTTTTTTGATTAATCCAATAAAAAACTAATTTCTTCCCAAAAAACATTAATTTGCAACCTTGTATCACAAAAAACGAACTGACAGTGCAAATTCACAGTGCAAACAATCCTAATAATAAATAATTTATCAAGAATAAAGGAAGACAAATCAGAAAACAGGATTTGTTTGAATGTCAGAATTTGTTCTCTACATTCACACACTCAAAGACGCATACACTCACAGACACGCATTCACAGACACATACACACAGACGCATACACTCACAAACGCTCACACACAGACACACACACTCACAGACGCACAACGGATAACTTATGGACTGCACTTTATCTTAACAAAAGTTACAAATTAGATATGGAACTACAAATCCCAGCAACACTTCCTCTGCATGAAGCCACATTATATTGGACTGTTGAACGCAAGTCTGCGTTCTGTACCTCAGAGGAGATATTTACGCATTGCTTCTCTTAAAGCCACCGCGGTGTTTTAAAACAAAGACGTTATCTAACCCAACAGCGCGGCTCAAACACGGAAAATGAACGACTAGCTAGCGAGCTAACGACAACGGTTCGCCTAGCTATTAAGTAATTGTACACGCAACACGACTATGCAGTGACATACGAGACACAACGGGCTATACCAGAACCTCCAGAACTCAACTTGTTTGTTCAATACTTAAACATCTCCGCGAATTATTGAGTGGCGTAATAATCGCGCGACACCATGCATCGATAATGAAATCCGTACTTTTTTAATTATCGATTTTTATCGATTTGTTGTCGCAGCTCTATTGTACAATGCAGCTACGGGGTGTGAGCGTCTCAGCCAGTTCAGAACCATATACAAGGTTGCCTGATATTTTGGATGCGACTTTTCGGTGTACTAAGATTCGTTTTAACAACGAACAATAAACAAATGTTGTGGCCCCGTATCAGATAAGTGAGGGGTAAAAATTGAGACTTGAATGAAATTTAAGACCTGTTGATAAAATGTAATACCTTCTTAAGGCCTTAAATTATGAATACTAAATTTAAGACTTTTTCCAGTTTTTGAAAAAGTCGCGGGTACCCTGCAAGGCAACTAATAAAGAGAAAACATGGGTTTAACCTATACATAAATATGGGAGGTACACTTGTGATCTCTCAAAAAGCAATTTAAAATATCTACAATATCTAAATTGCAATATAGTCTCTCCTGTCTGTGATAATATACATCAGTAACAATCAACAAATGGAACCAGACAACGCTGAACTTGTGCTGTTGTGTTTGCTCTTATGCATATAGGAATTTGTTTACAAGAAAATGGCAAAGAAAATAAACTGCAAAAAAAACTGATAATTTGATTGACAAAAAAACGATGACACAGCAAACAAAAAACTACTTGTGAAGACTTGGGATGCAAAATACGTACAACATACACACGAAAGTATGTCATACATGTATTACTAAGCTGGTGTTACACACGGCACCAGATTCAGTGTGTATTCCAGATTCATTTATTCTCCTTTCAACAGTGAACACTGTAAATACAAAGACAGTCTCAAATAAATGTCTAGCTGGTATGACTCTGTAGACGTAGCTTCTTGGCTGTCACTTCTTTGTTGAAACAGTTACACAAATATAACATTAACTGTGAAACACACAAACCGGACCTATAAATAGCCTATACTAACTCTGTACTGTAGCTGTCGCGAGACTCATAACACTGGCGCAAAACAGCTAGCGCACGAGTAGCATCCGTTGCCGCAGTTAGCTGTCTTCCATTTCAGCACTAAAAACACTTACTAAACAATCAAAACATGGCACTACGAACGTGACGGAACTTGACACAAACACATGTATGCTTGTGGACCTAATCTCACCTGTAAATACAAAGACAGTCCCAAATGAATGTCTAGCTGGTATGATTCTGTAGACGTAGCTTCTTGGCTGTCACTTCTTTGTTGAAACAGTTACATCAACACCCACCAATGCCACCTACTGGCAAGAGTGAGTATAGTCCAGTTGCCACTACAGGCGAGTCCACCAGTCAAAAAGCATTTTAAATTAAAATAATCAGAAAATAATGCTGTCGGGGGGCAAGGTACTAACAATATACAACAATAACACAAGAATGTACACTTAAACAATGTTAGCCCTTAAAATGTCCACGGTGCCATAGTATCTTACTGAAAATATAATGTTTAATTTCGTCAACCATGCCAGATTGCGTGCCTGGCAACAACTTCCTAAACTTACTGCTGGGTTATATGAATTAGGTAATCTAAAAAACATGTCTTTTGAGGACTTTTCCTCATTCATTCTGGTCGGTGTTTACATCCCACCTAAGGCCTGTGTTTGTGAGGTGCTACAACACCTGGCAGACCAGATAACCGTCATGGAGCACAAACATCCAGACTCCCTGCTTATTGTTCTTGACAGAGCAACCCTCAGCAAAGACTTGCCAAAACACAGACAGCATATTAAGTGTAGCACCAGGGACAAAAACACACTGGACCACTGCTTCACTGTAATAAAGGACGCCCTGTCCCCCATGGCGCTTTGGGTCTGATCATTTTCTGGTTAATCTTCTCCCAACCTACAGGCAGAAACTAAGATCTGCAAAGCCTCTGATCAAGACTGTGAGACGTCTGCACTCATTGAAGTGTTTTTGAGGCTGCTGCTGCAGCTCACGGACACTGTGACATCGTACATCAGTTTTTGTGAGGACATGTGTGTGCCAACTAAAACCTTCTGCATGTAAAACAATAATAAACTGTGGTTTACTGCAAAACTCAGGCAACTTCATCAGGCCTACTGAAGTGGGCACAGGATCCTGTGCAACCCGGCCAGAAACACACTAACAAAGGAGATCAGGGTAACAAAGAACGACCCTGCATCACCTAGAGGAGACTATTTCCCACACTGTGGAGAATCACCAACTGGCTGAATGTGTTCGACTGCAGGTTTGGTAAGCCCATTTTTCCACCACCCAACTGTTCTGATATCAAACAAACACATTCACCTTCTGCCAATTCCTCACATCTCCCAACCTACCCCCCACCTACACTGAGGAGGATGTGAGTCTGCTCTTTTACAGACAGAAAATCAGGAAGGCTTCAGGCCCAGACGGTGTGTCAACCTCCGGCCTGGAAGTCTGCGTTGACCAGCTGGTCCCTATCTTCACCCAGATCTTCAACCAATCCCTTAAGCTGTGTGAAGTCTCTTCCAGCTTCAACCCTCTGGGGTCTGAGGTAATTTAGTCAATATTACATCATTTCATAAATTCACTTTTTAAAAGCGCTTTCAACAGTGAACTATGAGTTACATACACATGTGTTACATCAAAAATTGCAGAACAATCTCAGCTCTCTATATAATGAGGCACTATTGTCCGAAGGCACAAGTGTAAAGTGATAATATGGCCCTAAAGCCATAATTGAATCTCGATTTTGGAAATTCTTCGTATCTTTTGTGAAAACATAACTTTACTCTTGTGGATGAACTGTTGTGGTGCTTGAAATTGGTTTACAAAATGTATTAGGTTCACAAAATCAGTGGAATGTATAAATAAAAAGGTAAATACATGTAAATAAAAGTCTAATACCAAACTCTCTCAAACGTCACTACTTTCATTCAAATGAGAGGGACCGAGATAAAATGGGATTGAGGAATGACTTCATACAACAGACCAAGTGTCATGGGGTGTGTGCAAATTAAAAAATAATATTACAGTTTTTGTTTTCAAACTAAATATGTACTATATATTTGAGTAAAAATATGTACTATAGAAAAAAATATTCACAATGTTTACACAATTTGCATGTTTCAGTTTGTTTTTTTTAAGAAAAGTTTTTTAGAACAAAAATAAAATATGTACTATATATGTATGTGTGTACTACGTACTTTTCACCAGCGCATTCGTGTGTCTCCTCACACAGGGTAAAACTGAACAGCTGATGTGCAGCCTCTCTGTGGCTAGTGTTGTGTTTTAGTACACTGCAAGAAAACTTTTTTTTTCTCAGCTAGGTAGTGTGCTGTCTATCTGACTAAAAGTCAGTGTCTTTTTGCAGCGTCGGTAGCTATGGAGGTCCTTACGGATTTCCTGAGTGTTCATTGGGTAGTAGTCCATCGACACAAAATGTCGACGGACACCTGAATTGACAAATGAACCCTGGTGCCCAAGAAATCCTCCATCTCAGGATTAAATGACTGCTGTACATTCCTGTGCTATTCCCTACTGCTCTTCTTTCTCTACATCAGAGGTAGCCAACACGGTGCCCGCGGGCACCTTGTCACCGCAGGGACCACGTGAGTCGCCCGCGAGACGTTCTAAAAAAAAATTGTAAAAAAAATATTCGTCAAAAAAAAAGTTATCAACCGACCATGGTCGCGTTAAAACTCTGCTCTGTATGCAAGCAGCGGAGTTCCGCCCCAATACGGGCGTGCAAAGATCACACTCACGGACACTGCGCGCACACAGGTGAGCACACACACACACACACACACACACACACACACACACACGGGCGCGCACACAGTGGACAGAGAGAGAGAAAGCGGCAAAAAATATGTTGCGTGCTTTTCAATGGGATTTGCTGCTTTAAGCTAATACTATTTAAGCTAACCGCTATCAGTTTTAAAGCCTAACAGTTCATGTATGTGCGGGTCAAGACAAACAGCTTGCAGCCTGAAGCTCCATAAATAGCATTTCTGACTATATTGAGAGCCTGTGGGCGCAAGAGGAAATACTGATTTTAAAAGTTCACCATACGCCGGTAACAGGCTGCTGCGCATGCGCGACTCGCCGATTCTTGGCTTTATGCCAAAAGCCGATCTTTATGAGATCTCCGTGAGGTCTTTCTGCTGTTGCGTCTTTCATCAGAAAACAGACCTCTGCTCATTAAGCATGAATTGAGAGTACGTATCATATCTATAACCCTGTTTTAAAAAGAGGTGTAGAGGAAAGCAGCTCAGTGAGCCACTGATACAACCTGATGCTCACACATCTGCACTTATTCTGTTTTGTTTTGCAAAAAAATAGCTTATTGTTTTTTTGCACGGATATAACTTTATTTTCATTTTTCTAACAAAGTGATAAAAACATGTTTTTTTCCCCTACCGTCATTGTTGTGGAAATTGTTAATAATCATTGTGAGGTATAATTAACATTGATATGTGATCATACAGTTCTCATATAGTATAATTAAAAGGTGATCTGTGCAACTTTGTTGTTCAGGAAGTTTCTATCAAACAAGTAGCCCTTCGGATTATTTTGTACCTCAAAGTAGCTCTCGGTTCCAAAAAGGTTGGTGACCCCTGCTCTAGTGTATGGTCCGTGTAGCTCCGTGTGTCCGATATAACTTTTAATTCTAAAAAAAATAATAATTATAAAATAGCTATAACTTTGTGATTCTGTTTAGGCCAGCAGAGAAGGCTTAACAGACCCTGACGGCCCAGCGCTGACAGAATGTCAGACACCAGATACAGTCTACTGCAGAACAAAAAGAGTGGGCAGTATAAAGAGCTGCAATATTTGGAAGAGTAGGGCAGGTGGACACAAATTTCAAAAATGTCTTTAATTTCTATGTTTGAACGAGGAAAAGGTGCATGAACATAAAAACTACTCTGCATGTATTTGCATTTACATATATCCAGCATGTCCCCTACACAGAGACAAGGAACTGCAATAAGATTACCAAGACATTTTTTTTATTTGTCTATTTTTAGAAGAGAGATGTAGAGAGGACTGTCATTCAGCAAGTCCTTGATATTGAGAAGAAAAAATGAGAGTGAGGAGAAAACACAACAAGCATATTCAAAGTCATGCTGAAGCCCTAATTGAGTTATGTATTGAGTGTATGTTGATTGGGAGGCATTTTGAGACGCTTTCCTGATGTCTCCTGGGGATTTGAACGGAGTGATATAAACAGCATTAATGGAAGGAGATGAAAAATGCTCGCAGTGCCTCAGCTCTCTGGCAGATATTTGTTTACCCAATTTGAGAAGGAAGAAATCTATCATAAAAGCCAGAGTCATTAAGAGTCAGGATGACTTTGTTGTGGATCCTTTGTAGTGCACTTCCAATATCTAAACATGCAGACAGGGCAGCGATGGCTGACTTCACTACGTGGCTAAATGATAAGATTTCTACTCATGACACACACATGTTGAATAGCATGTCTGTTGAGCCATCAAGTTGAAGCAAAAAGTCCATAATTTTGAGAAAAATATTTTTTTTGGTCTCATGAGATAAACATTGACAGTTTAACCTCTGTGTGTCCAGTACAGAGATAAGTCAGTGATATGTTTTTTCTCCAAAATGGGGCGTGACAGAAAAGGTTTGAGAACAACTGTCGAAAGGTAACAGAAACAGTAGCTAATTTTTTGACAAAATGTATTCAGCAAAGCAAGCTAGTGGCAAATGAACATTCCAAAGGGATGGCGTTAACTGTTAGTGATGCTAAGCAAGTACAGATGAAGAGAAAAAAAAGATAATACAAACTCAACCTTCATTTAGATTTTATCTACACACCTGCGAAGTCCGTTAACTGCTTCCGGTGACACGCACGCATGCACATAGCACGCATGCACGCACACACACACACACACACACACACACACACAGTAACACGATCTAAAAAAACGCTGCTCGACTCCAAACAGTTAATAAAGCACCAAAAAGGAGAGCCAAGACAAAGACAAAACTAAAGACATTTGTAAATAAGTGAAACATAAACTGATGTGCGCCACACAAAAGACCACACTTAAGCAGCAGATGCCTTCCAGCTGCTCAATTCCTTGGTGTTACTGCAATATATGCAAAAGACGAGAACACCATCACTGCATTCCAATGGCATTATCGAGGGAAGCTGATTGCAGAGGAAACCATATGGTCCTATCTACAACACAGCACAAAAACAAAAAAACTGCTGATCGACAGCTTCCTATGTTACTGTACACCCAGATCCCTAAGGAAATAAACACTGTATATGCTAAGCTTTTTATTGGCTCTGCTCCACATTCTATACATTATAGAGTTTTATAAAGGTAGACACTAGCACACAGAGATAATGGAAGCCTTAGAAATAAAGTTAAAATAGCTGTGTGTGTCTGTGGGAAAGAGAAAAATAAAAGAGGCTTATCCTATTTTTACCAATAGAGAATTGATTTTGACAGTTGATTGAAGGATGTGGTTATCTTGAGGCAGCTTTGTCTCTTGTATTTTTCCCACTGCAGTCATCATCTGCATACGATATTAACTCCCCCTACCCGTGCATAAAACAGAGCTCAGCCAGAGATAAGCTGACTGTTTTACCGCCACCTCACCAGAGAGAAAACTTTTCTCCTGCAAAGGAGGTGAAATTTGCATTTAAATAGCAACACATATTCTATCATCCAACTTGATTTGATGCAACAGCAGTTGACACACAGTAAAAACAAAAAACAAATCAAGACAAGGGGGTAGCAGAGGAGGAAAGTATATCTTAAGCAGCAAAAAATACACAGATTTATTCTTTTGATATCTAAGACAGGAACTTACTCATCACATAAAGGCGTAGCTGTGCTAGAAGGAAGAGGTTCTACACCTTCAGCTCCTCGTAATACGGTTAAAGCTTCAATGCACAACTTTGAATGTCGTCAAACGGCAGCGAGAAGGCTTAATTACCCAAACGCCATGTCATGGAGATATAATGTAAACACCTCTGGCCTACACGTCCTTTTAAGCTTATTTGAGCTCTATCAGGATGTCTCAGTGTGTAAACCAACATCTACCGTCAGGGCCATAAGTATTTTGGACTGTGACAGTTTTTTACACAGATTAAAAAAGGCACATTCAATTTTTACACAGTGCCATACATTTCAGAGGTTCAAAAGTAATTGAATGATTGCATTACAAATAGTTTGATGGTCAGGTGTGGCCTGTTCCCTCATTATTTCATGATAAATTAGGCAGATAAAATGGTCTGGAGATAATTGTAATGATGAAATGTAATGATTCAAAATGTTGAATTTGCATTTGGTTGCTGGTCCAGGGAACTTTCAGCATAAGGACCAAAGAGGTGTACGTGAAGGTGGCCATTAGCAGGCTGAAAAACTACACAAACCTTTCAGGAAGATAGCAGAAACATTAGAATTGATCAAATAAACAGAGTGGTGCATTCCTAAAAACAAGGGAAGTACTGGAAGCTCACCAACACCAAAAGGCCCGTAAGACCACGGAAGACATGTAAAGTAGATGTAGCAGAATACTTTCCTTGGTGAAGAAAAACCCTTTCATAACATGAATACTGAGGTCAAGAATACCCTGAAGGAGTTATAGGCGTGTCGTTGGCAAAGTCAATTAAGAGATGGATTCCTGAATCTGAATACAGAAGGTTTACAACAAGGTGCAAACCACTGGTAACACTGAAGAACAAGAAGGCCAGATTAGATTTTTGCCTGAACACATCTGAATGAAACCAAGATTAACTTGTACTAGAGTGAAAAGAAAAGTGTAGTGAAGGAAAGTAACAGCTCCTGATCTGAAGCAAACCACATCATCTGGTTAACATGGTGGAGGCAGTGCTATGACATGGGCTTGTATTGCTGCCAATGAAACTGGGTCACTGATGTTCATTGAGGATGTCACAGCCAGTAGAAGTAGCAGGATGAGTTTTAAGGTGTTTAGGGCTTTATTATCTACTCAGATTCAGCCAAATGCTGCAAAACTGATTGGACGACGCTTCTCACTACAGACGGGTAATGACCCAAAACATACCGTGAAAACAACCAAAGAGCTTCTCAAAGTCAGTCACCTGATCCCAACCTAAGTGTCCATGCTTTTCAGTTACTTAAGATAAAACTGAAATCAGAAAAAGCCACAAACAAGCAGCAACTGAAGGAGGTTGCAGTAAAGGCCAAGCATATCAAGGGAGGAAGCTCAGCATTTTGTGATGCCTATATTGGTGTAAGACTTCAAGCATCACAAAATGCTGAGCTTTTCCTCCATGTATTACAAATTATGATTATATTCACTATTATGTTAGTTTGTTCAATTACTTTCAAACCTCTAAAAATGTGGGCACTGTGTAAAAATGATTGTAATTCTTAAACAAACAGTCACTGCCATAGTGGTGTTATATCCATTGAAATAAAGCTAAAAGTCTACACTTCAACCACATATTGACTGCTTTATTTAAATCCATTGCAGTCATGTAAATAGGCAAAATTGAAATGTCAAAGTCCAAAAATTTCTGGCCCTGTCTAGGTTTTCACCTTCTCTGAATACTGTCAATATCAGGGACATAGGACACAGCATGGTAAGGTCTGACTTGGCACAGCCAAAAGTGACAATGGAAAAGCCCTGGCTTTCTAGAGGAAGGGATGCAAAACATGCTCTGCAAACCCAACCATTTGTTGCTCAATTTCATTACAGACATACTCATTAAAACATTTAAATATGAACATATCTGTGTAAAATAAATCATTGCAAATTACACGTCATTTGTTTCAGACTTGAATTTCCATCCAACTACATTATTCGAACCGCTTATCCTGTTTAGGGGCGCGGGGCGCTCAAGCTGATATCAGTTGTCAATGGGCGGAGGCAGGGTACACCCTGAACAAATCAATCGCAATCAATCGCAGGGCAGATGTAGAGACCATTCATAATCACATTCACACCTACACTTGGATATATTTTCCAAACTAAATAAGCTTCCTGAAGTGAGACCAATGACATTCAAAATTCTACACTGCACACGGTTTTGACATTTTTTAGCAGAAAAGAAAGAAGAGTGAACATGAATATATAAAGTATTGATTCAAATAAAAATAACGTGACAATCAATAGTCATGTTTTGCTTCATGGTTATGATGTGTACCTAAGAAAATGGCATGTGTACAACTGGAACAACTTTTGAAGGTTTTAAACTCTAAAGCTGTGAGTTACTGCTGTAGCGCAGCTCTGAGGAGGCAGCTGAAGGATTGATGTCAGCAGTGATGCTGACATTTAGATTTTTTTCTTTTACATTACAACAGAACATGATACCATAGTGCATGGCCACATCTGAAAAGAAGAGTTTCCCAACTTGTCTTTGCACCTATATCTAGGTATGTCAAACTAAAAGTGCCAGTTTTGTCCTCATATTGTTCTTAAGGAAAATCCTCTCACATTATTCCCCTCGCACATCTATGTTTTCCGTTTTTTTTCTTTTCAATGAATACACTTAATCATGACTCTGGCACTAGAGCAGAATTATTCATGGTCTATTGAAATAAGAGCACTAAGCCATTAATCAGATAGTAGTAACTGCCAGGGATGAGGCCAGTGCCTATTAAAATGTAGGTCCTTTTAATTTGGCTGTGTGGTGATGGCAAAGTGCAGCACACATGTCTCAACCCCCCTTTAATAGTCTGTCATTTGCATTCACAGGCACGGGCCATGCCAAGAGCATGTGTAGCAGAGATGGGGATCAAGGTCAATCAGGCAGCTATTGTTTTATGTTTTTTTGCTTACAGAACATGTGACAGTTATTGATGATATTTAAAGGCGCATCAATACTGACTGCTGCAATGCACTTGTTTTGTGTCAATCCCTGATTGGACAATACACAACCACATTAACATTTTATTAATATTTAAATGCCTTTACTTCAAAATGCAATTACAATATATTACTTTGGCAGATACAAAATGACTGTTGGTCCTGCCACATGCTTATTTATGTAATATTACTAAAAAAAACTAAAAACATTTCCAAATCATTCATTCTGTACTGTATCAGAAATTATCGCCACTGATTTCATATGTCAAATAGTTAACTGGAAGAATATAGGTCAAAGCTTGCTCAGACACAGCTGCTGTAGCATAACCGAATGATCCAGACTTCTCTCGAATAAATCAAATCAATATACTTTTATAATTTTCTTCTATTTAATGATTATCAGTGTCTTCACTGCGTGTGTTAAAACAAAAGAGAGTTTTGGGAGGTGATTAATAAAATCTTAGAAATGTCTGTAAATATTGACAGGAAGAGTAGAAAGATGTACCTAAAGAAATACCAAGATTATAAATAAGTATTTTGAAAAGGGGCAATCTTTGGACAAGATATCACAGAATTGTGAAAACTAGGTTTAAAAAGGAATAATAAACTCGTGGAAACTGTCAAATGTTTCTTTTGTTTTTAAACTTTCAAATGTTTACATTTATAAACGGGAGATAGGATATAGGTTTGTCACATTCTTTGATTATACGTCTATGTATCAAAGACAGTTCTGCTCAATAATTGCAAAAATGGTAATTTCAAAAATATAACCTCATAATATTAGACAGAACTGAACAAAGTAGAACAACAGTCAAAAAGAATGTCCAATAATCTGACTCTGAATCAATCAACAGTGCAGGTTCAGTGAAATCTGCTGAAAAACACAGACAGGAGAGACTCTGCAGGCAGACAATCATTTAGGTGGATCAACTCAGCACAGAAAAACTCCAACACCACAGCAAATAAATGTCAAAGTTCATCCGATGTTGCAGGCACGTGAGATTTCAACTTAATACATTAAAACATTGTGAAAAAATGCAGCACACAAAATAGACATCACACTGTTGGACATAAATCAATGTCTATTTTTACGCATTACATGGACCTACTGTGTGCTGCATTTGTGTATGTGTGGATTATGATATTGACATTATTGCCAAAAGCACAATATCCAGGCTCTGCTCAGTAAAAATGCTAAAGATTACAGAAATATGGCACAATCCTTGCTTACAGTTCAAATCGTAGCATGTGATAACCCTGAAGGCCACAGTTCCGCACTTTCACAAAGCTAAATCCTTGAGCCATAGCAAACACATATGCAGACGGTCACACATACAAACACAGCCTGTCAAAGTGGCACACATGTAATTATACTGAAGCTACCGAGAAAACTCAAGCCCTGTGTTTTTAAATAGAACAAGCACACAAACACTGACGCACATCCTGCTGGCAGATCCACTGAAACAAACATGCTTCAAAGAAAGCAGGCTAAGCTGCACATGGCAGTCTTTCAGAATATTAGAGGTCAAACACAAACAACAACCCTGAAGGTTTCAATGTGCATTACACAACACAACACAACACAAAATCATTTATAATATGGTGATGATTTTGTTCTTTAAGTTATTCATCAGTTAACAATTAAGTCATTACTTCCTTTTGTGTCGTACCAGAACGTTTTAAAAAAAAATTATTATTTGTGCACTCAAACTTGGAATTGCCTTTTTTTAAACTAGGAATTATTAACAATCTGTAATTTATTCATGTGCTTGAACATGAACACATGAAAGTATCGTTATAGCGATATAGCCTGCTGATAATACATGAGTCTGTTTCACAATTAATTGTGTGTATGTCGTCACCTTATTTGAATTAGCAGGCGAATAATAAGCTAAAGGTTAATGCTGGGTTTACAGTAGATATCTTCAATAATATCTGAATCATGTGATCACAATGTTAAAATAAAATAAAGAACTGTACTATATTTAACACCACTGACGGCACTTCTGTACTTGGTTGTGTTGTCTACATTTTTCAGAAATTCTTTTCCAAATGCTACGCATGTGTTGTCAAATTAGTGAATATGTTTTATTAATTTGTCTTCTGGTGTGTTGGTCTGGTTTTTATTCTGGTTTGGTTTTCAGTGCTCAGGTGTTAAGCTCACAAGGAGGCCACAGTATTATCCAATTCATTAAGAAAGCTTTGAATGAACAACCTCAAAACAATCTAGAAAATATAATCCAGCTACTTTTCTTTCTATTTTACAAATAAACAATTAAACACATTCTCCATCAAAATTGATTAAAGAGGAAAACCTGGTAGAAGCCTAATGGCAACAGAAGTCAGACGTGTCAGGGCTGAGTGCACTGACGGTTGTGTCTGTGCAGCTGACACATCTCTCTTTTTTCATTTTCCAAAGGGCTTGAATGGCCCGACCAGACTGACAGACAAATAGTGGAAGGGTCACCGGTCTGTTAGTGTTGATGATTATGTTAAGTGAAAAGCATCTGCCTGTTTAACGTGATGCCTTTTGACATACAAACAAGGGAAGGCTATGTGTCTCCCCTCCCATACCACTGGCTACTGTTTTGCTTCACATTGCGTCTGTGTACACTTGGCTGGCATGTGGGCTCTTGTGACAGTCATTGAACTTGAGTGTTGGACTTTCAGATTGTGGCCGTTGAGCAAAGTAATATCACTTTGGACAGTTTTCACTTCTTTTATATAGTAGGTTGGTGAAAGATTCAGATCTAAACCACACAACCGGGCATCCTAAAAATTGCGTTCAAAATGCAACAAAGCTGCATTGTCATATTTCAAGGGAAAAGGGTTTCCTCTCCAATTACGATTATTTTTTAAGTAACACAAACATGATCGATATCCATGTGCAGAGGAGGTGTGGGTGAATGGATGGGTCAACAATATTTCAATTACAATTGGTTTTAATTAAAACACCAACCATGTGCTTAAAACAACAAGTGTAAACAGGGAGTGAAAACATTTCCCTTTCAAGGTGAATGAGATTGTTAGTTGTATGGGAACAGGATTTTGTGGAGGTGGGCTACAACATATTGTTGTATACATACCGAACAATCATTTAAAAATAACTATGAATCACAATATTAAAAAGGGTACAATTACATTGTTACAAACATATAAAAGCACGTTCCTCATGAAGAAAGAAGAAGCAAATGTGTACTGTATGTGTATGGAGTAGCATGTCAGCCTGAGTGTGTTGTTACCATAAGGGAAATTTGTTCACCCATGTCTGTGCACACAAAGAAGTACCATTTGTTTTCCACCAGGAATTGCAAACACTCCATCACCACAGAGCGACATCTCTCTGTGCTCCCAGCCCACATGCTCAGCAACACAAGCAATCTGTTTGGAAAGACAAGGCATGACAGTGTTTGTGTGAGCGCACATGTGCATGCATGCCTTTTGTGTTTTAACACCTATACGTCTCAAAAAGGAAATGTCTGTGAATCTCAACAGCAGATGGGAGCAGAGTGACATAAGAGACCAAATTAGATGCTTTCTCTTCAGACTGAAACTCCAGCTATTCTGAACTATTCAGCTTAGGTTAATTGGAGACTCAATGGGCAATTTAGCCCATAGGTGTGGATTTGAGTGTTACTGGTTATCTGTCTCTATATGTGCCCCGTGATGGACTCACGACCTGTCCAGGGTGTACCCTGCATTCACCCAATGTCAGCTGGGATAGGCTCTCACGCCCCACAAATCTAAATCAGATAAGTGGTATGGATAATGGAATGGAATTAATATTTTCGCGACCTCAAATTTGAACGATTGCTGTCACACATTGATAAATTAAGTAATAGCAACCCCATCTCTGACTTACAACTTAGAATGGTTATGAGGGAGATTGATTTCAGCAGTGGAGTAATATAATTTGCAGTAAAGATAATCAACGGAAAATGTATTTTTGCATCAGTTTAAGGTAATGAAAATGATTGAAAGGATTCACAGATTATAACAACAGTCAAACCACAACAGTATGCTACATGTTCTCTATCATACATAGCCGTTAAAGTAAACAGAAAATATAAAACAATGTTACAAATTACTTTCATCATGGGGGCAATAAAGAAAATCAATTCCAAACATTTCTGTTAGGAATTGTTATGTGTGGTACTAGTCCTAATATACCATGCTTTGGTGGGGACAAATTAAAGGTACACAATGCTGTCTTGCCCCCACTGCCATCTTGACAAAGCACTCAGAGATGCTTTTGATTCAAGAAATGTGTTTGTGCACAGCAATTGCACTGCTCTGATCAGCCATTTTCATTCTCCAGTCTTTACAGAGACTTGTTGTTGGGTCACTGTTTGAAATATGTCCACATTTTAAAGGATTGTGGTCGGGGTTTGTAAGATGCTGCTTGTTCTCTGGGGAAATGCATGCTTTGACCGAGTACAGCTGTTCTTCTGATGCGGTAGATTATAACAAGAATTTACATAGTGTCAGTATAAACCTATACGTATATGTTATGTTACATTCTCATTGAAAGATCATGTACACGATGATTAGGTCAACATATTTCTGTTTCAAATAAATGTCTGTTCAAATAATTGTCCGTTGAACTATTAACCTTGCAAACAGAATTTCTTCTATTCTTTTGAAGGATAGGGATCAGTAGTGCTACAATATTGACACTAACTGATGTAACTGCCCATATGAATCCATGCGAGAGATAGGTGAAGAATAAGAGATGATTTTGTTTGTTTAAGTCAGTGTACTGAACTAAATAGCCTCCATCAAATTACTACAAGTCAGCTTCACAGCAGAACAACCTGGATGGAAAATTCAGAATCAGCTTTAACGGCCATGTAAATTTTTCACGTACATGGAAATTGGTCTTTGTACACATGCAAAAGATAAATATAAAAGACAAAAAAAGACATTAAGATCTGATTGGTCTACAACCAATCAGCCATATTCTTTGAAGTAAAAGTGCTGTGATTGGTCAGTGGGTCAGCGTGACTTCTGTGTCATCGGAATGCTTGCTCGGTGCTTGCAGGACTCAGTATTAGTCAGAGAAGTTAAGAAGACATTGTTAGGTTTTTTTAAACACTCAATGGCTAAAGGAGGAGGAGAAACAGATTTGCTTATGGATTTACTTATGACGCCTTTCAGAGGGTTACGGGCATGTTCGGCGATGACGATCCTACGGGCATGTTCAGCGGTGACGATCCTGTCACTATCAAGCGGATATTTTCTGCCCTAGAAGGAGCTGGTACTGGAACTGAAGCACACCGATAAAATGTACAACCACGTGAACTGTTTAACAAAGGATGGACTGTGTCTTTAAGTAAACAGCATGTGGTTAGTGAACTGCTGTTTGTGTTACCGTTTTGTTGCTGTTGCTGCTACCAGTGTCATGCGTTGAGCTGGTCCCGCTACCCGGGAGCTAGCCGCCGCAGCTAACGCTGACGACTCTTTTTTTTGTGCGTGACAAGTTGAAAGATGCTTTGAGATCGTTTTGAAATCTGGAGTCGATTACTTCAGTCTTAATCTTTTATACAGGCTGTGATATAAATGTATACAACTGTTAAAAGATGTTTTGATTTCATTGTCTGTCTGTTATGGAATGTGGCATGTGTTGGAGGGATCATTTTGAGATAGTTTTGAATTGTTTGAGAAGTGTTTTGAATTATTTGAGATCGTTTTGTTCTACAGTCTGGGCTCAATCGCTTTGGTCTGCGCACGTACATATCTCAGGGGAAATTCTCGGTCTTCTCATTCCAGTAAAGTTTTACTGATAGAAACTACCAAATTACTCTCATGATTATATCTCCCCCTGTTTACAGATATGTTGTTTAATGGATGAAGTTCGCATGTCAGTATCGATGTGGGATGTTTCCTAAGAATATTGTGTATCTATTTTGTGACTTTAGAGTTGTGTGTGTGTGTGTGGGGGGGGGGGGGGGCTGTGCTGTGTGAGTGAGTTCCTACAAGCTGTAGCTAGCTGCGGCTAGTGTAGCGTAGCTGCCATTTTGTAAAGAGAATGGGTTTTGTGTTTGGGAATATGTACATGTATATATATGACTGTATGTTGATTATTGTTGTGAGTGTATACATTCATTCCTGTAAAGTTTTACTGATAGAAACTCTCTTGTGATTATTTCTCCCCCTGTTTACAGGGGTGTAACATGTACTTGAGCTTAAATAGAGCAGTAGCTGCTACTCTTTTTTTATAACTAAATATTACTGGTTCTAGTAAATTTGCTCTTCTTGATGTGGATCGCATGTCTGTTAATGACGCAGCATCCTGTCATGCGTGTATTTATGTAAACAATATCAGACAGCAGGCCGAGGCAGAAAATGCATTCATGCAGTTAAAAGTACAGGTTGATTTGAAAAGTCTCTAGTACCATGCAACAATGATAGAACTGTTTACTGTGATAGATGGTGTATCTAGAGCTGGTTGTAGGTTCCCGCTAGTTAATTTTTATACCCTTGTAAAAGAAAAGAAAACACATCAAATCTTAAAAGCAATTCAGCGATAAGGGATTGTGTTTGTGTAAAAATTACTTTTGACCAATTCATTTCAGAATAAAAGTGATGCATTAGGCAGTTAAGTTCATGTTCTTAACGGCTGCCTTTAAGGCCATAGTGCAGTCCTGGCCTTTACAATAGACCTGCATAAACCCAGCAGCTGGCACAGACCAACATAGATTTCTTAAGTTCCTCCAGATGTTGAAAGATTGGACATGATCTCTCAAATGGATCATCAGGCCTCCTGCTGAGTTACAGTGTAGTGAAAACCAACACCACCTGACACAAAGACATCACCTCTCAGAGCTGTCCATAAATAAATGGAATACTTCACTTCAGCTCCAGTAGCTGTCCTCACTATAACCTAATAACAGTTTGCTTCCCTTTTTCTACTAGTAAGACTTTCATCACAGAATATTAATACATTGATGTTATATTCAGTGGGATTTAAATCAGATGTATATTCACAGTATGAAATGCTTGGAATGTTGATGTGGCATTCAAAACAGACAGATTATTTGGTAGGATAAACACCTTTGTCCTACTTACCTCTATTCACACACCCCTGATATAAATTACAGAGGATATGTTCTGTAGTAAATGGCTAGAATAAAATTGAAAACATAAAGTTGTGATCCTTGAAAGACGGAATTAAAGGGAAAAACAACAGCTCAAACAATTCGGCAGAGTTCATACAGACAGCAGCCACAGTAACTTGACAAGTTCACACATGAAGCCTTCAAGCCATTCTCTCCTCAACTTAGATCATCTGCTACCTTCTCTTCTCTAACTGCCAAGTGGTTGACAGCTCCCGGTGGACCCATTTTAAGAAAGGGGGCTTTGGGGCCCAAAGGGGAAAATAAATTATTCAAGCAGATTGCAAGTGGACCCCCATGGGAAACAGCAGCAGTCTGCTTTTCTTATCTTTACAGTATCCAGCAGCCTCAGTCTGTTACTCTACCTGGACCATGACATTCCAACAAAGTCTCTCACACACACACACACACACACACACACACACACACACACACACACACACACACAGAGAGAAAGAGAGAGAGAAAAACCTTGTTTTCCCAGGAGTAATCAATTAATTGTTGGAAAGTTGCCAGCAATTACTGATCAAAGGAGGAGCTGAATTGCAGTCCTTCAGCTTTGAAGAAGTTTAATAAGTCACCTACATGCATAACAGTCAAGTCTGCTTATCGTTTTAATTTAAGCCTTAATGAGACACTAAGATTATCACCGCCGTCACTCATCTCCCTAGAGAGAAAGTAAATATGGAAGACTGACATGGAGAAAAAGTCCCTGTGTAGAATGGTCACATTAAGTTACTCAACTGCAGTCTTTTCTTTCAGCTGCATTTCATGTTGAGTAGTTCCAGAGATAATTCCTTTTTCACTACTGCATAGATCAGTGAAGTTATAGCCAGTAACGTTCTCATTAGAGTTCCAGTTTTATCACCACCTTTGGCTTTTAGTTATATATTTTTTTTCAGTTTTTTTTGATTGCTTAAGCACGATTTTCAAAACAGGGCCCGTGTTTTCAAAACACTACACACAATTAGCACAACCACACACACAATTAGCAAAACACTACAGATCCTTTGCAAAATTAAACACTCTTGTAAAAAACTATACACTTCTTTTTAAAAACCACACTTTGTTACCATATGAAACACACGTTTCACATTACTATACTCTGTTTGCACGAGTTACACTCTGCTGTGATAAACCACTTTTACCACTTCTACTTCCCTATGATTAGAGTAGGCTACTATCAACAAAGTACACATATAATATAAATTCACCAAACACTACACAAGACTGATCACCACCTGGTGGTGAGTTGGATCAGATGGCGAGGGAGGCGGCTGGAAAGACCTGGCAAGCCCAAACGTGTTGTGAGGGTGAACTGGGAACGTCTAGCTGAGGATCCTGTCCGGAAGGTCTTCAACTCCCACCTCCGGAAGAACTTTTCACGCATCCTGAGGGAGGTTGGGGACATGGAATCCGAGTGGACCTTGTTCAAAGCCTCTATTGTGGAAGCTGCTGTCAAGAGTTGTGGTCGGAAGGTCGTCGGTGCCTGTCGCGGCGGTAACCCGAGAACCCGGTGGTGGACACCGGGGGTGAGGGAAGCCGTCAAGTTGAAGAAGGAGGCCTTTCGGGCCTGGTTGGCCCAGGGGTCTCCTGAAGCAGCTGATGGGTACCGGCAGGCCAAGAGGGCTGCAGCTGCGGCGGTAGCGGATGCTAAAACTCGGTCATGGGAAGAGTTCGGGGAGGCCATGGAGAAGGACTTTCGGTTGGCCTCAAAGAGGTTCTGGCAAACCATCCGGCGGATCAGAAAGGGAAAGCAGGGCCTACCCCAGGCTGTTCTCAGCGGGGGAGGGGAACTGCTGACTCGGACTGGGGACATCGTCGGACGGTGGAAAGAGCACTTTGAGGAACTCCTAAACCCGGCCAACATGTCCCCTGGGGAGGGGGCAGTGCCTGAAGACCTTGGGGTGGGTGCACCCATATCCCTGGCAGAGGTCACTAAGGTAGTTAAAGAGCTTCTTGGTGGCAAGGCGCCGGGGGTGGATGAAATCCGCCCTGAGATGCTGAAAGCGCTGGACATTGCTGGGCTGTCTTGGCTGACACGCCTTTTCAGTGTCGCATGGGGGTCGGGAACAGTGCCCATGGACTGGCAGACCGGGGTGGTGGTTCCCATTTTCAAGAAGGGGGACCGGAGAGTGTGCTCGAACTATCGTGGTATCACACTACTCAGCCTCTCGGGAAAAGCTTATGCCAGGGTGCTGGAAAGGAGACTCCGACCGCTTGTCGAACCTCGGATTCAAGAGGAGCAGTGCGGATTCCGTCCCGGTCGTGGAACAGTGGACCAGCTCTTTACCCTTGCGGGACTACTGGAGGGGTCTTGGGAGTTTGCCCAACCAGTCTACATGTGCTTTGTGGACTTGGAGAAGGCTTTCGACCGGGTCCCTCGGGGGGTTCTGTGGGGGGTGCTGCAGGAGTACGGGGTGCCGGATCCGTTGGCACGGGCTATTCGGTCTCTATACGCCTGCAGTAGGAGTTGTGTCCGTATCCTCGGTATTAAGTCAGACACGTTCCCGGTGGGTGTTGGCCTCCGCCAGGGCTGCCCTTTATCACCGGTCCTGTTTGTGACCTTCATGGACAGGATTTCTAGGCGCAGCCGGGGGGCGGAGGAAATCCGGTTCGGGGGCCTCGGGATCGCCTCTCTGCTGTTTGCAGATGATGTGGTCCTGTTTGCTTCCTCGGAACGTGACCTCCAGCATTCGCTGGGGCGTTTTGCAGCCGAGTGTGAAGCGGCAGGGATGAGGGTTAGCGCCTCCAAATCCGAGGCCATGGTTCTCTGCCGGAAACCGGTGGATTGCTCCCTTCAGGTGGGGACAACATGCCTGCCCCAAGCGAAGGAGTTCAAGTACCTCGGGGTCTTGTTCACGAGTGAGGGTAAGGTGGAGCGAGAGATCGACAGGCGGATCGGTGCGGCTGCAGCAGTAAAACAGGCGCTGTACCGGTCCGTCTTGGTGAAGAGGGAGCTAAGTCGGAAGGCGAAGCTCTCTATTTACTGGTCGGTCTACGTTCCAACCCTCACCTATGGTCACGAACTCTGGGTCGTGACCGAAAGAACGAGGTCGCGGATACAAGCGGCCGAAATGAGCTTCCTCCGTAGGGTGGCCGGGCTCAGCCTTAGAGATAGGGTAAGGAGCTCGGACATCAGGGGGGAGCTTGGAGTCGAGCCGCTGCTCCTTCGTATCGAAAGGAGTCAGCTGAGGTGGTTCGGGCATCTAATTCGGATGCCTCCTGGACGCCTCCCATTAGAGGTTTTCCAGGCACGTCCAACTGGGAAGAGGCCCCGGGGAAGACCCAGGACACGCTGGAGGGATTATATCTCCCGGCTGGCCTGGGAACGTCTCGGGGTCCCCCAGAACGAGCTGGAAAATGTTGCGGGTGAGAGGGAAGCCTGGGTCGGTCTGCTGGGTGTGCTGCCACCGCGACCCGACCCCGGATAAGCGGCGGAAAATGGATGGATGGATGGACTACACAAGACTAATGTTGCAGACTGAAGAAACTCATTTATTTCTCAACACGCTCAAAATGTTGACACGGAGATTCATAATACTGTAACAGTATTTGAATATGTCTTTTTTTTTAGGATGCGTGCCAGTGTTGATGTTGAGACCCAATGGATATCGTTGAAAATGGCGTGGTTATTGACAACGATAGCTTGGAGCTTATTGAGTGTTATAGCATTGTTGGCTAAAACCATGTTTATTATCTCCCACTCTTGCTGTTCTGTGAACATAGGAGGTCTTCCCCCTTGTCGTTCCTGACCCTCAATCCTATGTAGAAAAAAAAACAGTATACAATAGTACAGTAATTTCGCAGGAAAAGGTAACAGAAGTGCTGATAGTGCATAGAATACAGTACTGTAAGCAATTACTGAAACCGTGCAGATGTTTTTGATATGGAGATGTTATGATATTACAATACAATACCTATTTTCCAGTCGAAATGTTCTCATCACACTTGCCACTGTATATCGGCTTAGATTTGGCTGTACTCGCAGTCCAGCCTCCCTCAGCATCAGGCCGTGGTTGACAACGTGGTCAACCAGTGTTGCGCGGATCTCGTTTGTCAGATTCGGTCCTCTTTGAGAACCTTCTTGTCTTCCTCTTCCTCCCAGTCCTCCTCCTCCTCCTCCACATCTTACTCTTTCTCTGACTCTTTCCATTGTGCTTGAAGACCGATGAACGCACCTGCTGCTTTTGGTAGTGCTCATACACCTGATTGGTGTGTCTACAATTAAGCAAACTAGTGTTTGCACACCTGATGACTGTGTTGAACCAGTTAGTTGGACGATGTGGTCCTTTGACAGTCAGTGGTTTGGTATTGCAAGGAAGTGACTTCATGATAGATTTTTGTGTGTAATGTATGTTAGATGTGTTTAGTGTTCTGCAAATCACTGTGTGCAGAGTTTTGCAACAAGTGTGAGGTTGACAGTGTGCTTATAGTTGTGCAAATATGGGCTGATGTTTTGCTTCTTGGGTGTAAGGTTTTGCTAATAGTGTACTACTTTTAATTTTAGTGTGTAAGCAATCCAAAAAAACTGTAACAATAGTTCAGTCGGATTTATCTTTATAGGAGCACAAAGCACAAATGAAGCACATAATGCATAATTACATGATAATTCTTCAGAGGTCAATCCAAAAGAGAGCACTGGAGAAAAGTATGTCACCTCTTCAGCTGACCTTGTCACTTTCCCTCCAGAGCTGAACTCTAGTTAACCCTCAGGCGTTGCCATGTTTCCTCGCACACGCCTCAGCCACACTGGCTAAGTACGGATGTCACAAACTGACAACTGTAAGTACATGGGTACGACCATTATGCTGGAAAGCAAGCTGCTGATGCTGCAAAAGCATACCACGGTGGTGTTGAGATAGGACATTTGTTTCCCAACCAGGCTTTGTGCTGGAGGCGTCACAGTCTACTGATGCCACTGCAGAAGACATATATCCCACCAATCAATTCTGACAGGCAACTAGCACTGCATATGTGCTTGTGAATGAAAATGTGTCGGGACAAATGGCGCATACCAGTACAAAATACCAACAATGTGTGAAAGTGACAAGTAGGGTGACGAGTTCACCCCATGCCATATCTGTTTCAGGAGACAGCAGGAAGTGATTCTGACTGAAGCATAGCCCTGTGAGACTAGAGCCATGTGACTGTTAAACATGGGCATTAATCACCTGCTATAACAGCTTCCACTCTGCTTATTTTCAAGCTTTCGACCAGACTGTGTAACCTGGCTGCAGGGATTTTATATTTTTCATCGGCCACAACATGAGCAGAGGGGAGGTTTACTCTGCCATCATCCAGTCTGTCCTCTGTTCTTCCATCATCGTGTCGTTTGGATTGACCACCAAACAAGACGGAGTCAGACTGCAACGGATCATCAGGTTTGCAGAGAGAACTATTGGTTCCAGCCTGCCCTCCATCCTGGACATGTACACCTCCAGACTCAGGAAGCGGGCTGGAAAGATCACTGCAGACCCCTCACACTCTGGACACTAGTTGTTCCAACTCCTCGCTACAGAGCACTGTACACCAAAACCACCAGACACAGGAACAGCTTCTTCCCACTGGCAGTCACCATGATAAACAATTAATCAGACGCCTCCACCTGCAAATTTACATGCTTACAAAGCTGATTCTGATCAATTGCTTTGGTTTTTGCCCACAAACCTAGGGGAAACCACAATATGTTTTTCATTCCAGTAAAGTCTTGGTTGAGGAAAAATCCTCACATCACTTTTGTGATTATTTTTTTCTCCTGTTCAGGTATGTTGTTGATTATGAACTAACATTTGTGTGAAAGCCACCATTTTGTGAAAGTATCAAGATTAAGCAATTTTGTGCTTGGTGATATAATGAGAGAAAATACTGTTTGTAATGTGAAATAGGTATGCACACTCATTAGAGATCTACATTACCTGTAGATCTCTTTCAATGTAAATTATTGTTTTTGTACACATAAGAATTGCAGGAAAGTCCTTTTACTAGGCACATCACTCAAGATTACTTATCCCCCCTTTTCAGGGGCGTAACAATATGCAAACTGTTTGTGTCAGTAGCATTGCAGAACAGGCACAGGCAAACACTTTATTATTGTGTTGATGCCAGCAACACAGTGATAATGCAGTCCATCTGCTGACTCTGATCTCTAACATTGAACATGTTCATTATCCTGCATGCCACATGGTTCACATCTTCCTAATAGTTCACAGCCACACGTCAGATCAGTTTGCAGCAAAGATGCATCTTCAGCTTTGCACTCCAGTCTTTCTATCAAGAAGACTTCAATGTAAAACTTAATTATCATTTCACAGATGCCACAGGCTTACATCCTTCCTGATTATGTGCATTAGAGGAAAACATTGCGTAGTATTTCTGTAGGTTATGGAGCATTATCTTTAAGGTATAGCTAGGAATTCTGGATGAGAGCAGACTACATATTGAGAAAAACCTGGTTTAATTCATTGTAGTATCACAAGGTTAGATTTACAGTGGGAGCTGCCTGACACATTTTTTTCTGACACTGCCTCTAAAAGTTGCCAAAATACAAAGAGCCTTCAAAAAAAATTATAAACGCAAGTTGAAGAGTTGAGGTAATCACCACTCCTTTTGGTTTGTCCAACACAATACTTTACACATTTTACTGCTGAGTGTATTATTCTGTGGCGAGGAGCCTCCTGGGAGGTGTAGAAAACAGTGGCTCAGGCTGGTGTGAGGTAACTGAAAAAATGTGTATCTCCGTAGGAGGGACTCTCCAAGTGTCTACTCATGTGTTTTTTTTCCTGGTGGCGCAGGTTATACTGCCTGTATGCCTGAAACCTCATTAAGCATCCGCTGTCATCCTCCATCTGTTAAACACTCAGCCAGCAGAGCCGAGGAGAGAGGGGAAGCAATCTGTCTGTTAACTTCCTCTCTCTTTCACTCTTTATCTCTCTTATACAAACTACATAAATCTCCGTAGTCCTCTTTTTGTTTTCCCTGTATCCCCATTTTTTTCTTCTTTATTGTTTCTGTACCTTCCACCTCTAATTTAATTGTTTTTACTTTATAGTACACTACCTGTTGCTTTTTCTAAAATTACTCTTTTGAGGGCAGCAGGACTGAGTACTGACAGTTTTTTTGCCACCATAAAGACACTAAATAATGCGAAGAGAGATGCACATTATGATTATTGCTTGTTTATAACTGTGCTCACAGAGTTTCCTGAGCCTGCCCCTAACGTACACAATAAAAAAAAACGATTCTTTCCCACAGTAGGTGTTTTTGGCTTCAATTTCTTTTATCGTGGATACCTCTGCATTATTTTTTTTTGCATTGTGATGAAGGTTGTTTGTGGTAACACTCTCCCTTGAGGCCACCGCTGTCTCTGTCGATAACAGGTCACAAGAAGGAGGTAAGAATGTTCTTTGAAGAGTTAAATCAGATAAGAATTCCCATCTTCACGTAAACTGTTTATTTGTTAATGATTCTATATAAATATGACAGTGTGGACAAAAACAAATTTGACGCCTCACTTCTCTTTATCTCGTTTTGTTTTCTTAACTTATACATCGTTATCTGTCTTGCGATCTGTCCTGGCTCATACTCCATTAAGCCAGCTACGTGACTCACAGCATAAAGAGACAGACAGACGGAGAGAGAGAGAGAGTGAGAGATGAGGTGGTGGAGAGACAGACAGAGCGATAGCGCCGTATTCCTTCTCGCCTGCCTGAACAGGGTGTAAATAGACAGGGTCAGCGGCTGGGGTCAGAGTTTCCGATGAGAGTTGATCTCCGGAGTCTACCGCCTCAGGGACTCTGAGCTCCGTCAACCTCAGGCCTCTTCTGGGCTCCACCAACTGGCCCCCATTCCTCCTCCAAACTTTTTAATGAGGCAGTTAGCCGTGCAGCAGTGGCCTTTCAGTGACGTTCGCTGACCGACCGCTCTGATGAGAAGGAATATTGATAAAGCTGTCGGGAGGAAAAGCCCAACTGCAGCTGTGTGTGTATAGTTTGTGACTGTGTGTGTGTGTGGACAGTCTTAATAATTCCCTTCCTGAAAGCAGTTGCCACCCAGACCTAAATAAACAGCAGTTACAGTGCCAATAAAAGGCTGTTTTCAGCAGAAAGTTCGATCAATGTAGTGAGGTCACCAACCCTGAACTGAACTAGAGAAAAAGTACATCCCTAAAGCATACCGACTCACATAACCCTATACATATCAAATTTAGCCTTCTGTATTCAAATGGACAAAAAATGATGAGGTTGATGTTTAGAAATCTTCAAGGAAATACTTTTACCAAATGTAATTGTTGTATAAAAAACATTTATAAAGTCTAAATGTTGTGGAAGGCTATGGTTGAAATCAGTGGCGGTTCGTCAATAGCGGGCGCTAGGGCGCCCCCCTCTTAACATTTTGAGATGGAAAAAAAAAGAAGAAAATAATAATATATTTACCGTCAAAAAACATTATATACCAAATAATTTAAATAAGAAATATACCGTGTTGACGCGCTAAATGTGTGTGGAAGATCGTAATCCCCTGCCAACAACCACTTAAGTTAAATGTGACCAAATTTAAATATTTATCATCACTGAGAAAGTCTTTCCCCCTTTCTCGGGCGCCGGCCAAACGGGAGTCTATGGCAGCGAGCAAACTTTTCACGGCCGTTACGGCAAGGAGAGCTTCTCATTGGCGGATGAAACTGGAATCTCCGGGCGCAAACGTTTGCGCCCGAGCCAATGACATAACTTCTTATTTTAACGTGACTGGACTATTTGTCGAATCAGAGACCTGTAGACATGGCGACTGAAAACTCTGTGGTGTCTCTCCGTGAAACAGGATGCTAATAAGCTTGGAAGGATTGCTGCAGAGGTGAGTGTCAAAACCAGCCGATGCCTGTGTTTAGAGTTTAATGTTTTATCTTTCCCACAGCAGAACGCATGTTGGACATTGTTAGATTTGGGTGGATATCATATCAGACTATAACTTTATCTAAAATACCAATTCAACCCCCAACAATTTAGTTTGTGAGTTTGTGTTATAGCTCCAGGCTAGAGCATCAAGGTGGCTTCTGGCCTTTGTATATATTGATGAGCCATTAAGACACACAAAACATAGTTTTTTGTCTGCAGCCACAACAATGATTGAAGTCAAAGGTTATTAGCATCTATATGGCCATAGCACCAGGCGAGAGCATCAAGGTGGCTTCTGGCCTTTTGTCTGTTGAGCCATCTAAACACACAAAACATAGTTTTTTGTCGACTCTGATTATTGGCTTTTGTCTGTAGTATAAAGCCTGTTTGTAGTAGATATTTCCCCACAATTTATCTGTTTCTCTCTATATATTTATCTGTAGATGTGTGACATCATACTTGGACTCACGAGGGACAGCGTTGCCTTCAAAGAGCTCATCAGTGCCACCTTACTGCAGGGCCCCAGTGTGAATGCTACAAGTCATGTGGCCCACTCAGTCAAACACCCAATGTAAAATGCAATGTATCTCTTCCTGAATCTATTCTGCTCTAAACCTCTTTCATGTGACGGTCTGGGCACCTCTTTTATTCTGTAAACCTCTGAAACCCAACCTAATGTTTCTTAAACCATTCTGCTCCGAACCTCTCATGCCCAAAGTTACAGTTTGTCGCGAGTTGTTATTGGACAGTGTTGAGCACTGTGTTTTCTTGAAATAAAGCTTTGTTTTTGAAAATATTCTATTCAAAACCTCTTTATATATATATATATATATATATATATATATATATATATATATATATATATATATATATATATATATATATACACATACATACATACATACATATATATATATATATATATATACACATACATACATACATACATATATATATATATATATATATATACACATACATACATACATACATATATATATATATATATATATATATATATACATACATACATATATATATATATATATATATATACATACATATATATATATATACATACATATATATATATATATATATATATATACATATATATATATATATATATATATATATACATACATATATATATATATATATATATATATACATATATATATATATATATATATATATATATACATACATACATACATATATATATATATACATATATATATATATATATATATATATACATATATATATATATATATATATATATGTATGTATATATAATATTTTAGGATAAATCCAAATCTGGCAAGTATTTGTCATTATTAAATTATAATGGCTTAAAACAGTATGTAAAAACAAAAAAGTAAAGAAACATATTTCCATTTCCATCAGGTTTGTCTTCATAAACAATTGTAAATGAACACGAAGAAAACCTTTGAGATTAATAACATTTTATTTAACCTGTTTCCTAGAGCTGTCAGTATCAATGTTACAGACTGTTATATCTGTCCATGTCCAGGCATTTTAGAGATTTGGTTAGTTACCTGAAGAAGTTTCTGACCAGCTGAAGACAGAACCCAACCTTATAAAGACTGCTTTTATGGAAGAGAGGACACAGTTGTTGTTTTTTTTACCAAGGCTGGCCTTCTGTCTGTTTCTTTCCCACTGTCCTTTGTGTTTGTAGGGACAGGAATCTGGCCTTGAGTAGGTGGTTTAGGTGGGCCAGCCAGTGGCATAACTCTCAGAAAGTATACTAAGTAAACACTAGTCAAAGGCCACTGAAAGGCCACTGAAACTCTCTCCCACGCTGCTGCTCTCTGCTCACTTCCACCCCTCCGCCACAGGCAAGCTCCTCTGTTTTTTTTATTACCATTACCGTAATGTGCCTTAATGTGCCGCATAACAATGGAAAGCTTCACTTTTTAGCGTTTAGAATTTGTTGAAATTACGTCGATAGCGTGCATTTTCGTATTTTCGTCGGTCATTTACATTTTGCCTGTTACTTTCTGTTGTACTATGGGTGGGAATACCTAGAGGTCCCCCAATACGATATTATCCCGATACTGCGATATTATCACGATACTGTGACACATCGATTATTGCGATATATTTAGTATTAGTATTATTGCAATTTATTACCTTTTTTCAACCGCAAATTGTCCCCAAAGGAAAACTTTTCATCGAATAAGATAACGTTTTCAGTCTGTTCATCTTACTTCAATCATTTTTATTGTAGGAAATGGAACAAACTGACCAATACTTTTAAAAATTGCACCTGACAAAGTTAACTGCTTGTATTACATAGTCGAGTCATTCGAGCTGGACGCGGCAGACGGGGGGCGGGCTTATCTCTGTGGTTTATCTCCATGCAAAGAGTTTTCATTTCTGCCATCCACCATGAAAATAAACACTATTTATGCTTTTATACTTGTGGAAATCCCAAAGACGTTAAAGCATCTAACACCGTCGTGTCTGGGTTCATTATATTATCCATAGGAATTTCATCGACATCTCCAGGAACTGCGTCGGGATTAACGAGCGTCGGTGTTAACTGC
Source organism: Clinocottus analis (assembly GCF_023055335.1). Taxonomy (NCBI): domain Eukaryota; kingdom Metazoa; phylum Chordata; class Actinopteri; order Perciformes; family Cottidae; genus Clinocottus; species Clinocottus analis. Next base: position 4,456,273 of record NW_027176042.1, on the reverse strand, counting down.
CGACTTTCGGTCAGTTAACACAACCACTTGTTAATCCGTAACACCAGCCGCTTTCAGCGCTACGAGAGTACTAGTACTAGTTTGATTTATGCTTTTTTTAATGTCTTTGACCAGCGCTGTGTTGCGGATGTTGTCCTGTGTGAGCAGCGGAGCAACAAGTGACAGGAAGTCCAGATGTTTGATTTACACGAGGAAGACGTATCTCTCATTTCTTTCTGGGATGCCTCCCATAATTAATTAGATAAAAGATTGATACTTGGCTTCCGTGTAATAAGTCAAGTGACATTGTCTTATTTGTTAGATTTTGGCGATCATCACCGAGATGATCTCTGGAACCACAACATTGATTAACTTCATCTGTTACGGCAAGGAGAGCTTCTCAATGGCGGACTTTAATCTCCGGACGCAGAAATTTGCGCCCGATCAAATGACATTGTTTCTTATTTCAACGCGATCGGACTATTTGTCGAATCAGAGACCTTTATCTTTTCCTCACATCCCATATAGCTCCCACGTAGCTACGCGAGCAACATAGCTAGCAGAGACATGGCGACTGAAAACTCTGTGGTATCTCCTTCGCGAAACACCTTTCAATCGACGATCAGATGTTGACAAGAAACGGCTGAAAGAGTTGGGACCTGAACGTCCGGATTTAAAAAAAATCAGCAGCAAAGCACTGACGTACACCCGGAGCTTCTCCTCAGGCCTATAAGCTAACAGGAGCTGGGCCCTATTCCACGTACGTGGTTCAACAAATCCGATCAAAAGTCCTATTATCCAGCTTAACCTAACAAGATGATTGACTACAGGATATGTCGGTTCCACGAAGGTGGATCCGCCCACAAACGGTCTCGTTCATTCTAACTAGACATCAGTTCACAGGATAACTGTGCGTGCCCACTCCTCTTTAAAAGGGAGAAAAGTCGAACGCCAAAGTCATGATGTTGTCTTTCTAAAATGACAAATAAACTCGGAGAAAGAGCGCCTCTTTTCTCTGCTGATGAGCAGAAGTTGATCATGACTACATATGATGAATTTAAGACCATAATCATGACAAAATCTAATGGTGCTTTCACATTCAAGCCTAGCAAATATTCGCAACATTTCCTGTTGTGAATGCAGCGTAACACCGCGTAACACGAGTCAGTGCAAAAATATCAGACAAGTAAATGTGTCAAACAAAATAAAATGTATCTGCTAATTTTAAGTGCCTCATCACCCAAATCAATCAGATTATATTTAAATGTGCATGCTGGCAGTAGTATACCAATTAATATATACTTATGAGGATATATGTACTGTATGCACGTATGTATCATGAACTATGTGTATATTCATGTAACCTATGTGTGTTCAGATTATCATATAACTAGGAGTTTGAATATTTGTGTGGGCGGATCAGTATGTATGTATTATTCATAATCTGAAATTCAATCAGTTGAGGCAGGGATAAGAATTGTTATCATGAGTCCACCTTCATCGTCTTCTACAGTAATGATATGTATCGTGTACTAATGACTGTCATATGAGTATGAGTGCTTTCAACACATCCATAAGTTTCTTAAGCGTTAAATAAACGTTATGAGCAGCACGGCATGCAGCGGCTTTCACGATGTTCTCCACATCGCGGACACAAACATGTACCACTCGCAAAAAAGAGAGCTGTGCCTTGCGCTCTTTTTTTTCACAATCCTTCTGTGATCCAGTCTGCATGTACATATATGTATTGTGTACAGTATGTGAGACGGACAGCGATTGACTGCGCCGGTGTTCAATGTACGGCTCCAGAAAGTCTCGTAAATAAATGAATCCTTGTCAGCAGAATCGATAGCGCTCATATAACATCATCATGATGTGAGAACGGATCTTGGCGATCTGAAAGAACTCTCTCCCTATAAAACTAATATAAAACTAATATCGCTCCTTCATCAATGAGGAAGAGAGCTGCTTTTTGTCCGGTGGGAGTGGTCAACTTATGCAGTGAACTTTCACTAAACCTGCTCCCGACCAGGTTAGGCGATTTCGATGTGTTGCTATGGTGACTAATCTAAACTGGCTTTGTGGAACCGAAAATCCAGCTCTACGTCATCTTATCCTGGAAGTTATCCAGCTATATCAGTAAACCACGTACGTGGAATAGGGCCCTGGTTAGCTGGATGCTAATAAGCTTGGAAGGATTGCTGAAAAGGTGAGTGTCAAAATCAGCAGATGCCCGTGTTTAGAGTTTAATGTTTTATCTTTCCCACAGCAGAGCACTTGTTGGACATTTTTGGTGGATATCATATCAGACTGTAACTTTATCTGAAATACCAATTCAACCCCCAACAAGTTAGTGTGTTAGTGTGTGTGTGTGTGTGTGTGTGTGTGTGTGTGTGTGTGTGTGTGTGTGTGTGTGTGTGCCATAGCCTCCACGGTGCTCCAGCGTGCCTCCGTGCTGGAGCATCAAGGTGGCTTCCGGCCTTTTGTCTATGTTGATGAGCCATCAAGCCACACAAAACGTAGTTTTTTGTCTGCAGCCACGACAATGTTTGAAGTCAAAGGTCATTAGCATCTATATGGCCATAGCACCAGGCTCCAGCCATCAAGGTGGCTCCTGGCCTTTTGTCTGTTGATGTGCCATCCAGACACACAAAACATAGTTTTTTGTCAACTCTGATTGTTGGCTTTTGTCTGCAGTATGAAGCCTGTTTGGAGTAGATATTTCCCCACAACTTATTTGTCTGTCTCTGTCTCTCTCTCTATATTTATCTGTAGGGTTTGTGACATCATACTTGGACACACCAGGGAACAATTTGCCTTCAAAGACCACCTCATCAGTGCCAGTCGTACTGCATGGCCCCCAGTTTGAATGCTAGAAGTAGTGGGACTTACTCTGTGAAATACCTAATGTAAAATGTGATTCTTCTCTGAATTTCTGAATCTATTCTGCTCTGAACCTCTTTCATGTGAGGGTGTGGGCACCTCTTTTATTCTGTAAATCTCTAAAAGTCAACCCAATCTTTCTTAAACCATTCTGCGCTGTAACTTTGGGCATTAGAGGTTCAGTTTGTTGATAGTTGTTATTAGACAGTGTTGAGCACTGTTTTCTTTAAATAAAGCTTTGTTTTTTAGAATATTATACTTAAAACCTCTTTTCTTCTCATTGTGGAGTGCTATTTAAACCGCACCGCCCAACTGTGCCCCCCCCCAAAATGTTACCAGCCACCACTCCTTGTTCCGTGTTTTGACTGCAATGGCTTCCATGGTTGTGGGAGGTTTCTTAGAACGCGTCAAATGTCTTAATCTGAAATTTCTGCAAAGCACCAATACGAGCACGTATAGGCATAAGGATTATAACTTTTACATTTTTGAACCGAACAACAGTTTGTAACACCTTTGTTTTATTGTGATTTGACTTCAAAATACAGCTTCAAACTTGTTAACTTCAAACTATAAACATTAAATTAACTGTTTACAGTATACTTAAATAAATATACATAAATACAAAACACACACAGCTCAGCAATTCTTTTGCAGCACAAGCATCATGTGGCTTAGGGTCTATGTGCAAAAAACCTCCACTCAGAAACAGTTGTATTCTACAAACTCTGCTGCTTTACGGGACTACACATCAACATTAATATGAATTGAGAGAGCTTTTTGAAACCAGACGGAGCTAATCTTGAATTCGGCAAACCTGAAATCTGCGTTGTTTTTCGGTTCGGTAGGCATCACTCACTGACCAATTCAATTCAGTTTATTTTGTATAGCCCAAAATTACAAGATTTGCCTCGGGGGGCTTTACAATCTGTACACATAACATCCCTGTCTCAGAACCTCACATCGGATCAGGGAAAACTCCCTCAAATAAAGATATTAAAACCCTTTCACAGGGAAAAAGGGGAAGAAAAGTGTGGGGGCAGCTCCAGACAGCCACGATCCATGGTGGGGGGCAGGACCAGCTCCAGACAGCCATGATCCATGAAGAAAGAAAGGTTTTAAGACACTTCAGCATTGGCTTCATGATGGACACGGTCACCTAGTCGCTGGATTAAGGAATCGGAGGATAAGGTCACAGATTTGGGGGGTAGAAAAAGAGTAGAGAATTTTTTAAGTAATGAGACTGCTCATTTTCCATTGACAGCTTTCCATACTCTTAGAGACGCGACATTTTTGATACTTAGTGGATGGAGGTTCATACCGCTGTTGTTGGTGCAAAGTCAATGTGACATCTCCCTCTCATTGGCTGTCACATGTTATTTTAACAGCCATGCTTATAAATTAGCAGTCCTGATCAGTGCTGAGCCGTTGTAGAGGGACGGAGTCATTAATAATTCAGGGAAGAGACGTTTGTTGGCCCGTTGGGAACTATCAGATGTGGACGCAGATGACGACGCCCGGCAGGTATTAAAGATGGTATGTAGACCATAAGCACCTACTGTGCTCGCTAAGGCTCCTATGTATATATATAAGACAACCACACACACACAGATTATAGATGAAGCAGTGAAAGGTAGGAAAGATCACAGACAGGAGGTGGATTTTATCTACTGTATTAAGAACACTGATAGGAGATAGATAGAGGCTTCTGTGCTCGGTGGGTGAGAACATAAGGATCAGATTTGACACCAGGCTCACGTCTTCAAAAGCCTATTGGAAATGAGAAGGCTGGCTTTCTCACAGTCAGTGCGGGTACATGGATTCGAATAACTGGCTTAGTCCGACTAAAATCGAATTATCCAGTTCATGTAAACACCTTTATTCGAATAACTGTGGTCCGACTACGATCCGATTAACACCCCTGGATAACTCGATTCGATTCGATTGATAATTCGAATAACGCTGCATGTAAACGCTGAATCGGATCGGAACTGGACAATGCGTTTGTGCGCATGCTCAAGATCCCGCCGCCTCCTCCCTCCCTCCCTCCCAGGTCGTGACCCGGAAGTCGAAAGAGACGATAAGTTGTCACGGCCGGCAGAAACAAACAAACGTAAAAGTCGGGTTACGAGCCGATAGTACCTTCGGTGGGTGTCTCTACTAGCTCCCTGATGTAGCCAGCTAGCGCTGCTGCTAGTTCCCCGTTTGCTCTGCGCTAGCTCCCCGACAACCACCGAAGCTAGCGGGGTTCTCTCCATTATGAAGAGTGAAGAGGTCAAGCGGAGATGGCTGTATCACCACTCCATGTAATGAAAACGGCGCCACCTATCGTATCGGATATGACATGCATTCGGCCAATGATTCGATTTATTCACTGCCATGTATATTCGGATAACAGCAGTTGCCCCGAAAGAGAGCATAGTCCGACTAAAGCAAGATTCGAATTAATGCCATCATGTAAACGCACTGAGTGAGTCCAGTGACTCACTGACTGTGGTTACATTCATTCGAATTACTGGCTTAATTGGACTGAAATGGAATTATCCCTTTCATGTAAACACCTTTGTTCGAATAATTGCGGTCCGACTACAATCCGATCAACACCCCTGGATAACTCGATCCGACTCGGTTGATAATTCGGACATCGCGGCATGTAAACGGTGAATTGGATTAGGAACTGGACTATGTGTCTTTGCGCATGCTTGAGATCCCGCCGCCCTCCTCCTTCACTCCCTCCCAGGTAGTCGAAAGAGAAATAAGTTGTCACTGACGGGAGCCGGCAGGCAGAAACAAACAAACGTAAAAGTCGGGTTACAAGCCGATACTACCTTCGGTGGGTGCCCCCACTAGCTCCCTGCTGTAGCAAGCTAGCGCTGCTGCTAGTTACTGGTTTGCTCTCCGCTAGCTCCCCGACAACCACCGAAGGTAGCGGGGTTCTCTCCATTATAAAGAGTGAAGAGGTCAAGCGGAGATGGCTGTATCAACACTAAATGTAATGAAAACAGCGCCACCTATCGTATCGGATATGACATGCTATGACATGACATCGGATATGATGATTCGATTTATTCACTGCCATGTATATTAGGATAATAGCAGTTGCCCCGAAAGAGAGCATAGTCCGACTAAAGCAAAATTTGAATTGATACCATTATATACACGCACTGACTGTGACGCTGTGCTGTACTCAATGTTATGCTGTCAAGGTGTGTTAAGATGCTGTTCAGATACTTTACAAAGCAAGTAGAGTAAGTGTCATGATTATAGTTTCCTGTTTACAAAGCAAGTAGAGTAAGGCTGTGTCTACTACCGAACACTTTACGAAGTACACTGCAATACAGTGCACTCTAATACAGAGCACTCACATCTGTAGTTCCCTCTGTCGCTGATAAGCGCTGTATCAAATGGAACACTTGCGTTAACCAATTGACGGAAGCAAATCTGTTCGCGGCACCCGCGAAATTAAGCTGAAAGTGACGTCCGCAAACCTGCTCGCGATACCCGCGAAACTAAAACTGACAAAATGATCGCGCTTCTTAGCCTATTTTTGTCCCTTGTGTTCCCCATTCTCCAACCCATGTGGAAACTGCAACACCTCCACAATCGCGGTTGGAGGATATAAATAAATTAATGAAAAGCTGGCGGAAAGGGCTCCTCCTCTTCCGCTACGTAGCCAAAATGGCGCCCGTTTAGTGCGAGTAGTGTCCATTGTTTTACACTGAATTTTTTGACCGTTTGCAGTGCGCCATCCGGGTACTTTCAGTGCACTGAATTCTGCTGGTTTTGTCAGTGTGACACCCTAAGCACTGAAAGTCAGTGCTCGAAGTGCGCAAGTGTTCGGTAGTAGACACGGCCTAAGTGTCATGATTATAGTTTTGTGTTTCCTGTTTTATTTTGTAGTATTGTGTCCTCTGTGTCTCTGCACTTCCTGCCCTGGTGATTGTCTGGAATTGTCTGTCTACCTGGTTCCTGATTGTGTATTCCCTTCACCTGTGTTGCCCTCATTGTGTCCGCCTGTTTCTCATTACTTCCTCTTGTATTTAAACCCTGTTTGTCTCCTGGTTGGTTCGTACTGTGTGTCCCTGTCCCTGCATTTTGTTCCTTGCCTTTGGAATCTGGTTTGTTTTTTGGAATCCTTTCCTAGTTTTGGTTGACATCAAATATTCTTAATTCCATTATTGGCGTCTCGGTCCTTACTTCAATTCATACTTGTGACAGTATGATTAAAGAGTCGTCTTTCAGTTGGCAACCCCAGTGTATTCATGTGTTTCAAAGAAGAAAAAAAAAGAACTCTTTTCATTTAGATGGAGTGACTTTTGGATTTGTGTATTATCACCACGTCCATGTAGCAGAGGAACAGCGTGTGATTGTTCAATTGTTCAATTTTGTAGTCAGTTAAAGCCATGGCTTGGTGAGTTGACTAGTAATTTGTTACTATGGTTACCTGCAGTTTAATATTACACTGGTGATTCTATACACTAGAACTACAGTATGTTTGGATGTCCCTGTACCTCAGTAAGGTACACCAAAGAACTGATCAAGAGATAGAAGTTCGAACACAAGCGGTATATTCCAATATAAAAAGTGTCATTCAACTAAATGAGGACTGGTGATTCAAATGAGCCCATGTGTTCATATTCTAGATTCAAGATGCTTTTACTGTCATATGCACAGATAATAAACAGTTATTCTAGATGAAAAGCTTATTTTGCTCAATCGTCCAAACACATATGTATGACATGACAAAGCAATGCATTCAGATCTATTGAACTCAGAAACTAGAAAATGTTGGAACCCAGTGACAGAAGTTCTCAAAGACTCCAACAGTCACGCTAAAGGTGCTTTTAGGGGCTCAACCCTTCCAGTATTTCAACCTTATCATGCATCTTATTTAAGCCATAGTGGGAATAACTGCAGTTGTTGCAGAGGTTCTCTGTGTCTCTGGGGAAGAGCTTGTTGTGGGGCACGGTGCTGATCAAAAACAAATTGTGTAAAACTTGAGAAACTTGACTTTAGAAGATGTACGTTTAGGTGTTGCCATATTTGTAATTAGATTTTTTTTTTTTTTTTTTTAGCAGCGGCGCTTGCATGCAATGCATTCTAATACATATAGCACCGCAACAGAAAAGATCAGCTTTCTCGGTCAATACAGCACACTGGGGAATTCATTTTCTCTGCAATGATTGCACATTTACCAACTCAGCACATACAAGAAATCTCTTATCTAACGGCAAATCACGGTGTTGCAGAGATAAACAGGAACCCTCAATGGGATGGAAAAAGTACAGGTACTATTACTCCATACATTATCATGCCTAACTTTAACTATTAAAAATGTCTGACATATTGTACAAGTCCAACAAATATTTTGTTTCTAAAGTAGTCTGCAAAGCAACTTTAGCCAATACATTTGAGTTAAAGTATTTCTTCTTACAACATGGAAGTACCAAAGTCTCAGTATCTCAAAATTGTATTTCTGTTCTTGAGAAAATGCACTTATTACCTTAACACCTCAGCTTCATCCGCACAATGTTTTCTAAAACCCTACGTGTCTGAATGTCGTATTGGGGCTATTCACAATCCCGTATTCACCGTAAAGATATAAAAATATAAGAATGGAAGTGTGATATTATTCATCGAGACACATAATGCATGCATTGCAACACCGAAAGCTGACGTGTCAAAAATTCAATATAATTCCAGGGGTAACAAGGATTACTTGAGAATGGATGTGCCTGTAGGTGACCAATCTGAACGGTGGGGCTCAGCTTCGTGTTTTTACACATCTCCCCATTCCAAAAGTAATTTTCACTTCCAGCAAAGGATGCATAATGTATGACAGGGTTAATGAACTTGAGACAAGGAAGGAAAGGAGCGATTTGGCTGGAACAGCCTGCCCTCTATAGGCGTCTGCCCTCCTTTCAGCACTATTCATCAGAGCTTTCTCTCCATCTACTGTCGTCATAGCACTCTCACCTCTTCTTCCTCTCCTAATGGGACTCTGACATTCCACCCACCGTCTCCTTGCTCCACAAACCCTTCTCACTTCCAAAAACTAGTAACTGCTTCACAAAGGAACCCCCAGCATCCATCAATCTTGATGTTCTCCTAAAGCCACTAACGATTAGTATTGTCTCAAATATTGTCAAATTCTCTCCCATTCATCTTCCTGCAAAGCCTTGACATGTTTTGTGTGTCTCTGTGTGTATGTCTTTCTATGTCTGTACACTCAAATACATGCTTGCATAATGCACATATGTCAGTGTTTGTGTGGGCTGCCTTGTCTCATTACTGCTGATCAATACTGCATAGTGCCAACTACACACACACACACACACACACACACACACACACACACACACACACACACACACACTAAAACCTCTCATTTCTAAATAAACAATTGCAGCCTTGAGATTTTCTTGGCAGTGGGGCTTGAGTAGGAAAGGCAGTAGCTAAAGAAATCAGTTTTATTGTTTATGACACCACATCATCTTCCTCAGACTGCTTCAGGGGAGAGGAGACAGAGATACAGGTGAAGGCACACAGAAAAACTGAGAAGAAAAATAGCCGGGCTGGGAACTGGAATTGATCTAACGTTGGGCCCCGGGGCCACGTTAGGACGAGGTCTGCAGTAGCCGGGAGAAGTTTTATGGGGAAAAGAAGGGTTGCTCATCACAGCAGAAGTAAAGCCATCATCCTCCTGGAAGAAGCGGTGTTCCATTACTGTCTTACTAATGATCCCAAGAATACTTGTACTCCGTAGACACAACTTTAATGTTCTGCTACGCACAGCAAAGTAAACAAAAAGACTCATGGTGGAGGAGACACAAGCGACCTCACAGCTCGCATAGTATTTAAAGAGCAGGCTGCTGCAGGTGAGACGATTCTTTTTAGATGTGGCAGATATTAAAATCCAATCATTCCAACTAGAACATCAAAGAACACTTAGAATGACGACGGAGGGAAGATGTGTTCAGGAAAAGAGAACTTTCTGATGAAGCTGTGACAGAGGTACATCGAAGAAGACTAAATGCATGTCTGCGGTGTCTATTATACCCCATTATACAAAACACATCAAACATCCATTCTAACACAGAAAAAAATATATATTTTTCAATAGAAACAGTTAACAAAAGCTAGTTATAACCATGAAATATTAAATTATGTTTACAGGGGTTTTGTAATTAGATGCAAAGGTAGCTTGAGTAAATTATCGAAAAGGCATTTCATGTTTAAGGAAACATTAAATGTATTTTAGTAACATGTCTTTGAACATTTTGGATAAAAGACAATTCTTACGAGTAAGTAAACTTAACTTGATAATTTCCTGAGTAGACACGGTACTCAGAATTTCTGTGTCGCCTGAGTAAAGATTACTATAAAATGCTAAGTAAAGATTACTACCAAAGGCTAAGTAAAGACTCCTGTCAAATGTTGAGTAAATGTTAATTCTAAGAAAGTAATTTTCAAGCAAAATTGATTTGAACATTTTGGATGAAAAAACATTTTTAGTAGTAAGAAAAGACAAGTTCAGAATTGTCTGAGTAAAAATTACTTCACATTTTTTGTGGAAATTGTTACTTGAAAAACTCCATTTTCTTTTTCAGTGGAGGAATAAAAAAATATAAAATGTGTCCTGAGTGACATGAGAAAAGATCATGATGTCATTAAAGGGACGCTCGTTGGATTCTGCTCGTCAGATTCTGCTCGTCAGATTCTGCCCGTCAGATTCTGCCCGTCGGGATGTTTTCAGGGTTAGCTAAGATGGGGTTTGGAATCTGGCCACCTTTATCAGATAGGTTATGTTCACATGGCAGGGAGTGACTCTTTAGAGTATTGGTTTTGGAAGTAAACAGTAAATGGTAGATGGACTGTACTTGTATTGTACCTTTCTGGTCTTCTGATGACTCAAAGAGATTTAACATTGCTTAACATAACATAACATTACCAATTCATACACTGTCAGTGGCCGATGGGCAACTACATTTATACACATTCACACACCACAGGCAAAGCGTGCAGGGTTAAGTGTCTTACCCAAAGATACAACAACATGGACTAGCAGAGCTGGGAATCAAACCTCAAAACCTTTTATTGAATCACGGCCTTTCTCTACTAGTGAGCCACAGATGCACCATTTCTGGATCTTGACCAATACTACGAAGTCAAATTCAAGATATCTCTGTATCTGCATTTTAAAATATGCGGATAGTACCAGAATAAAGATCAGACATCTGTCATCCTCTGTGTAAAACAATTCCGATCCGTAAAAAATAAATGACAAACATTTCTTCGTTAAAACCGGCTATGTTCTTTCACTGGTAGGACAAGGGTGAAGGTAGGAGTGTAAACAAAACACGATTATCCACAACAAATCTCGATGACGAAAGGTTGCCAATATCACATAGACTCAATTACAGTAAGAACTGATAATACATGAAATGGACACACCTTTGCATCCATCTCTAATTTGGTCGCTGACCATACAAGCACAGGCCCAATTCCATACCTTTCCATCTCTGCTGGCCGCGTTTCTACAGAGCAGAAACAGGCTGTAGTGGCTCCAAGACCGGAGCATTTATATTAGGTACTAATCTTAAACGTTCACTGACACTACAGCTAGGTTCAGTGGCTCACTTCTCACCCCTTGTGTTATTGTTGAACTGAATCAGAGCAGATGTGAATCCAGCTTTAGGTGGTCCCAGATTAATTTGTGATTATGCACTATATCAGAGTGTCACATGGTGATGTGACACACTGATATTGTGCAAAATCAATGAGTCACAGCATCCAGCTGCCAGTATAATGTTTGTCATACTTCAGTTACAAGAAACCAAAATAAATGAAACCAAACCATACACAGCACATACAGAGTTGGTCTAACAAGCTGTTTTTGATAAATAAGCTGCTAAATATATCCTTCCCCTGCTAAGAGAAATCCAGAGTTAGCTTAGTTTATAAACTATTAGTCAAAACTGTAGCAACTACCTGCTTGTAGTCTCTAGGTAGTGAACACATTACACATTCACATTACCTGTGAACTCTGCGTCTTTTGTGAAGCTGGAAAGCTTCCCTTGCAGTAGAGCATTAACAGAAGGTATTTTAAAACTATGAAACATTTAAATGTTCTACATCAGGGGTATCAAACTCATTTTAGTGAAGGGGCCACACGCTGCCCATTTTGATCTCAAGTGGGCCGGACCAGTAAAATCACAGCATAATAACGCATAAATACCGACACTATTTCTCTATGTTTAAATTATTGGTGAAGGTTTTTGGATGATCAACCCTATTTTAAGGTCTGTCAACAATTAACTAGAAACATAAAGACAAAAATTCAGACATTAGCCCATGGTTTATCTGCCTGGCCCCTCACTGAAGATTCCCTCGCTTTGTGACTTGTTTTTGACGCCACTTTCATGACGTGATCCATTTTTGGTTTGGTTTGGTTACTTTATTGGTAACCGAGGGTAAACTTAGTTTGCAGGAATACAAACAGTAGAAAAACAGTAGAAGAACAACAAGGCATCCATCTTGACATACAGTAACACAGACAACAAGACAAACATGATAAAAGTACTCAGAGCTCCAGGTCAGTGCTGTTATAATTACAATTTCTTCACCTGTGTGATGGCTGCTGGAACAAAGCTAACATACTTCCGTCTGGAGGGAAGAAGCTGAAACTCCTTGTGCAAGGGGTGGGTGTCACATCCTTTAAAATGGAGCCGGCTATGCGCTCTAGCTGTCTGGCGTATAGGGACTCTGGACTGAGTTGTGTCTCACCAATCAGCCTGCTTTAGCTGTGACCATTTTACAATCTGATGCAGAGAGTTTCTGCTCTTTAAAGAAAGGTTTCCAAACCACGACAACAGGGAAAAAGATAAAATTGATTCAATAAAAGCACTTGACGACTTCCAATAGAATAATATCAATGCTCACATCAATTGTGACTGTGGAACAGTGGTTTGCATGTCTGTCTTACAACTAGAGGATCAGATGTTTGAATCCCAGCTCTGCTAATTTTTATTATTATTTTTTTCTGTTGGGCTGGACACCCTGGCGGGCCGGACTGGACCCCCTCGCGAGCTGGATCTGGCCCGCGGGCAGTATGTTTGACACCTCTGGTCTACATAATCTAAATAGACTGTAAAGTATCTCTGCAAATTAATTATATATATTATAATAACATCCACAATCTGAATTAAAATGGGGAAAACATATGTAAAAGTGGTTTTAAGAATAAAGTTGAGCTGCAAATGTCAATTGATCATTTGAATCCTGCCGAGGAACTCCATTATACTAATATGACAGTTTTCATATTTAATGGATCAATAAAATGTTATCATAAATTATAACTGATGAGCGGAAATGATACAAATGAGAAAGAAAATAATTTTCCTTTACATGGGGGTGAGAAGGGCTGATATGAGCAGCCATTATTATTGCCTGCCTTAACTCCACCTGCTAATGTATTCTTCCCTGGACGCAAGTGATTTATACTGCTCCAACCTCTTTCCCAGTGTCCAGTGTATTATTTTTTGTCCTTCAAGTTTCCTGCACTATGCATAAGGCACTGTATAGATCTATTAAAATGGTATGATATTCTTATTGTGCATCCTGTTTTTAGTTGTTAAGGTGAAAGAATAATATTCATGCTATATTTCTCAAATATGACTGTAATAATCCCCCAGAGTATCCTTTGTCAACTTGAAAAAGAGATGATATTGATGTTTTTTTCATAATGTTTAATAATAGAATAAAGTCAAAAGACATTACTGCATTAACTATGAACATGTTTTTTAGTACAGTTTGTACATTTGATACTTCATAATGTTTAATGGAAAAATATGTATTTTGTTACACAAACAGGTCAACAGAGCTACCAACTCACACGCTTTTTCATTTTTTGACAGGCTCACGGCAAAAAAACAATTCTGAGGCGTGTTCGTTCCTTTTCAAACTCCCCGACGATAGATGGCGCTAAGAAGCACATCTGTGAACCTATTTGCTGCATTGACATCCTATTTAGCCCAAACAGACACAGTCGCGGGAGAAACTCAGGAGCGGAGAGACAAAGGTATCGGGGCTCTCAAGTGTCTTAAGTCACGCCCTCCCGCCACACAGCAGTTCGGCGGCGCGTATTTGTCGTTGTCGTCAGCTCATTAGACATCCTTTGTTCAGCTATTATATTTTTGTGCTGAACCACCCTGTTGACCACGAAGCGAACATATGTACACTGAACACCTAACACATGTACACCAAACACGTGTGTGCGCACGCGCGCACGCACACACACACACACACACACACACACACACACACACACACACACACACACACACACACACTTTCATTTTAAAGGTGTGTGTGTAAGTCAAAGTTTACTAGTTTATGGGTCAATTAATTTGGCCAAATACATCTCTCACTCGTTTCCTCTTGGTTTTATTGTTGTCTGCCCTCACACTCGTAGCTCTGCTGGTGGCTGAAATCCCTGTAACACTGGAGGACATTTATACTTTTGTTGCTTTGCAGTGTCTTTGTGAACTTCACAATAGTTGTGCAGAACAAAATAAGCTTTGATAAGAAAAAAAAAGTTCTCCTTTTTGTGTCCTCCTCAAAGCCTCAAACCGTGACTTCAAACATCCGCTCTATAAGGCTGATAATACCGCTGGATTCATCGCTTGCTAATCACTCCAATAACAGCTGCTTCCTCCGCATGTCAGCAGTAGTAGAATTATAAAATGCTGAATTAAACTGCACAACAGCTGCTAGTATTGATAACAAGGTCAGCAAAGCCTGTAATCCGTTATCCATGTTGAATTAACCTGGTAGTCACTTGATAATCAAGACTGTTGTTTTGTTGTCTTTTTTTCTGTATCTCTATGTTCTGTTGTTGGAATTTAAAAATGTCAAACAATGTTTGTTCTGAAAGTGTAGATGCTTTTATGAAGATTCCTGAGTGCCAACAAAGAAAAGAAAAACAGTTTGTTGATTCCATTTTGATATTCTAAGTTCTGAGTAAATTTATACATTTTGGGATTTACAATCAACCAGTTACTTAAATTCAAATTATAATCTTAAATCACATTTTCCTGTCTACTCCATAACTTTTTTTCCCAGATACGAAAAATGTTGTTCCAACCAAATGCAAAGGGCATGCTTCTATCATGCAAGAAAGGCGCATATGTTAGAATACCATTAACGAGATCTCTGCAGTGCGCTGTTTATTGAGTGTCTGACAATAACTTCTGGGACACCTTTTTCCCCAGTTTACGATGTGGACTATATGGCACTCAAGGCCTAGGTCGAAAATGCACGGCCCAACATTGCTAAAAAGGCATGCAAGGTCGGCCTGGCTATGTGAACAAAACACAGAGAAGCTCAGGTTACAGCACACACCAGTGGCGGGCCGTGCACACACACAAGACGGCCCCGGTCTGACCAGCAGCAGCAACAGCAGCATCACCAACAACACTATGTATGATTAACTATGACTGCAGCATTTCACTCACCACATTTCCGTAATACTCTGTATGAAAGGCGTCATCAGTACACAAGCAAGTCATAATCCACCAGCGTGGTATCTTTTTGGTTCTAGGTAGAAGCTAGAAGTTTCTAGTCTTTTCTGAAACGTCCTCCATGAGAAAGGCGTTGCCATAAAATCCACCACCAAGTCTACTCCGTCAGTCAGAAAAACTATAAAAATTGAATTGCTTCTCTAAATATGTTCCAACGACTTACTCCGTCCTTCCTAATGGGTTCAGCCAGCTAGTTTTCTGGTAAACAAAAGTCACGGTGCCCCATTGTCCAATCACAGCGCATGTTAATGGTCACACGGGCTCTGTGACCAATCACACGTCTATGATTTTGCGAAGGCTCTTCCATGTATTTTAACCAGGCTACTCTTACATAGAGGAAGACAGGTGAAATGTGATTGGATAAAAAAATGCTGTTAATCAGGTCCCATGAAGCCATACAAGAGGTCAGAAGGAGCAAAAGAACAGATAAAGGCAGCTGTGCAATGAGAAAAGAAGCTAATATGCAAAAATAATTATACGAGGAATGTTTTTGTGAAAAACAACTACATTATATATATTTTTTTAAATTAGGAAATATTTGTGATTCTGTTTAAGCCTTCAGAAAAGGCTTATGCTGTGTTCACACGAAACGCGGCAAGATTTTTGACAGCGCGTCTACCGCATCAGTCCTAGAAAAAACGCCATTGTGCAATAAAAGTGAGATACGGCGCGTGACGTGCACCACGTACCTTGCTCAATGGCCAACACCATGGACCTATATATATATATATATATATATATATATATATATATATATATATTAGGGCAGGGCAAAGTTGAAAAAAATTAATCGCGATTAATCGCATGATTTTTCTGCGATTAATCGCGATTAAAGTGATGTTACCAGAACAATATAACAGCACTCTGGAGCAACAACAAGTTAACATACATACATATATAGTTTATAAATATATATATATATATACATATATATATATATATATATATATATATATATATATATATATATATATATATATATATATATGTATATATATATACACATATATATACATATATATATATATATATAGTTTATATATATACATATATATATATATATGTATATATGTGTATATATATATATATATATATGTATATATGTGTATATATATATATATATGTATATATATATACACATATATATATACATATATATATATATATATATATATATATATATATATATATTTTTTTTTTAACAGGTCCTGTTAAGTAGCAAGGGTTAGGGTTAGGGTTATACATAAAATTGTGAGGGACAAACCACTCCTTATTTTTTCTCAGTGAGAAAAGTCCAGTCTGTGTTGGCTTGAACAAGTGCACTGAACATCTTGTGATGTGAGGAAAGTTCTCCTCTTTGAGAGAAGAGTAAAGATCCAGAAGTGATGCTGCTTTAAAGTGCTCTGCATGGATCAGACTGAGGTGTCAGGAGCTTTGCGCATGCGCGATTAACCTTCAATCTGGACGCAGAACCTGCTGGTACTTGTAGTGTATTTGCCCGCCTGTGAGCGCGTGTGAAGCGGCTCGCGGCAGCACCACTGCTTGTTGAGAACAGAAGCTACAGAACAATATGTGCTTTTCGTCAGGCTGTCTTCGTTACGCTGCCTGTCGGTGAGGCTGCGGAAGCGCGCGCGCATCAACATGAATCGCCTTTAAAGTGAAAAAACAAACATGCAGTTAACGCATGATCAAATAGTTAACACCGTTAAAGGAGTGCCAGATTAATCTTGCGTTAACGCGTTATCGTGCCCAGCCCAAATATATAAATATATAAAATTGTATAAATAAGTGTTGGAATAAATGTTAAATATTTAACTGCAATCTTGCGTCCTACGCTCTGTTCGCCCAGCGGCAAACTCGCTGTTCGTGTCGCCTCAAAAGTGTCTGTCGCGTCGCTTGACAGGAAAGTTACGTCTACGCAGCTCCTACTCAGTTGTGCATTGACTTTGCATGTAATCTGGTCGCGCGACCAAATCTTGTCACGGTTGGTGTGAACACGTCATTAGAGGGCCCTGACGGTCCACCACTGGCACACACACACACACACACACACACACACACACACACACACACACACACACACACACACACCGCATACTGCACTTTACTTAAACAAAAGTTATTAATTAAATATTGAACCACAAGTCCAAGCAGCACTCCCGGACTGTTTAACGCGGGTTGATGTTCTGCACCTCAGAGGAGATATTTACACATTGCTTCTCTTAAAGGCCCCGCTGTATTTTAAAACGGAGAAACATTTTAATAAGACGTTATCAAACCCAACAGCGTGGCTCAAGCACGGGGAGTGGATGACTAGCTAGCGAGCTAACGACAACAGTTAGCCTAGCAACGAGCTGCACCAGTAGCTCCTGAACCTTCCGTCTGCTGCGCTCAACTCAACTTTTATACTCGAACATCTCTGTGACTTGAGTGGTGTAATAATTGTGCGACACAACGAATCGGTAATGAAGTTCAGTCAACTTTTTTTTATAGATTTTTACGATTTTATTGATTTGGTGTTGCAGTCCTAATACTTATGCTTTGAATCCCGTTATTGCACCTTTAAAGCACTTAAAAGGGAAGCTTATTATAGTTTTTCTATCAATATGTAAATTATATTATTCGACTATTACTAATGTTGCTTCAACATACGTTTAAAAAAATGTTTAAAACTCAACAGAAGGTTTCTCATGCTCATCGAGACAACTTTGTTTGCATGTACAAACGTAACTGCATCTGTTGCTTGAGCGTCACATATGAATACATAATCGTACAGCATACTGCAGATATAAAAGCGCATACATGTATTTTTTCATTGGAATAAATGTATTAAGTAAAGGCATCCAGCAGGAATAAGAAACCAGTGATGAGGTTCTCTCCAGCATCACAAACAGGGGTATTTATCCTGCTGGTTGGTGTACAACAAATGGCTGATATGACCCGTATCGTGCCTGTGCATCCTAAACAGTCAGTAACACACCTCCCCAGCCATCATGAAGAAAACAGTCTGATGAGTTATGATCCAGCTTCCACCAGCTCAATGTTGCTAAGCAAACACTTACTAAGCTGCTCTAATTCTCCTTAAATATTCTCCGTGCTGGCTGCCACACTATCTGTCTAAAAATGAAGCGTTTCAGAAAGAACGCACAACAAAGGCCACAGGCCGACTCACTGCACAGTGTTTTAAATGTCCTGAGGGAAAGTGATGCTAGTTAAAGATTTCAGACACATGCCAGATTGAGAGGTATTTTAAGGCAACTTGACAGTCCGACTCTTTCTGCATTGAGTTCATGACTAGAAGGAGAGGTTGCAGGAGTTCACAGCACAGAGGAGTGCTATAACTGAACTTCCACTTTACGAGCTTCACATTAGGAAGTGGAAGAAACCCTGTTTTAAAAACTCAACTCTTTTTTGGAGGTTTCAACTGCATCTCACAATTAATTCTTAATTAAGTACATTATCCTGACAGACATAATCAGACAACTAATGAATGACCCAGTACCAAACTTTGGGTCCTATATATTTGTGCCTCTCTTTAGGCAAACATGCACCATTTTTATTTTTTTGTCCACACACAATGTCTGGGGGTGTTGGTGCTTCTACCCTTGGCCTCTTGGCGCAGGGAGAGGTTGCTGCCAGCGCAGCTGTTCTGCAATGTCATGTCTGCACTGTGCAGGGTCAGTGTGGCGGTTTTATTGATAGATTTGGACAACAAGCATTTTTGTTGACCCGTTGGGTTGTGCTCTCCCCTTGCTGTGCTGCCCCTTGTCGGTGCAGTTCCTCCACTGTAGTGCGCCGTGACTGGCTCTCGGTCGGCATGGACAGGCTCGAGCCGAAGGTGGCACGCCGGCTTCGGTCACGTGCTTTAGAGCGCCCGTGCCCGGACCTCGCCGCTTGCCGGGGCGTATTGTCCTTCGTGCCGTTTTGCGTCGCCAGGGCGGGGATAGGCCCACGTAAAGGGCGTTAGGGGTCTGCACCGATGTCGGCAACCCAGCTGACCCGTCTTGAAACACGGACCAAGGAGTCTAACGCACGCGCGAGTCGAAGGGTCTCTGAAACCTGTTGCGCAATAAAAGTGAGTGGGGTGGGTCAGTCCCCTCGCCCCATATGCTCATGGTGGAGCTGTGTGGCGCAGCGGACTGTATGAATGTGTTGGTCTGTGACCCTTTTTTTTTGTTGCTGTGATCACAGCTGCCTAGGAGTTAGAAAAAAATCATAATAACGTTGGACACCACCGCATGCTTTGGTAAACAATGGGTAAAAAAAAAGCAGTCCATGATTTGTAAAAAAAAAAAATACTCAATGCAGATGTTTTCCTCTAAACACAAATAAGAACCACATGTTAATGGGTATCATAAAAAGAGTATTTATGTTTTACATCAATTTCCAATGAGGAGTTCAAACTTAACAGGACACCTGTGGTTAACAGCTTCTTCCGGTTTAATTCCAGGGTAATTAGAGTAAAAATGAAGGTGTGACCTGTCCTGTTACCCAGAGCTACACGCTGCCCTGACATTGTCTTGCCAGAGTAAATAGCCAGTCCCATGATGATAATGATGTATCTGATGACCAGTGGCGCTGCTGACAGATAGCAAGCTTTTTAGCATGGAAGTCATTACAGCGACCTGACCTCCCTTCTAATGACAGTGACACTGTAGCCTAACACTGCTGTGTTGAACGGCTCATCTACATGCATCCAGTGTGAGTGGGTAACCCAGGGTCAGGGAGAACACGGGGAGCTGCCAACAAGCCAATGCGCCACCAGCTGCTGACCCTGCTTAATGGCTGCACAGCCTACGCCCAACTAACAGAAAAGGCAGCAGCAGATGGGTGAAGCTCACCTGACTGCAGCTTTGCAGTCACATTAAAATATTTTGAGCACCAACATTTTGACTCTGCTGTGGAGGAATAATTAGGAATCAGCTGTAAAATAATTGCTGGTCTAAACATAGACATACTTTACATGTACTGTAAATACTCTATATCTAGAGCATTCACACATATTCAACATACACACAAAGCAACAGACTGAACATGGACCAAAGAAGGAGTGGTTTGTCCCTCACAGGCACCCTTACTACTGAACAGTACCTGTTCAGAAAAAAAAGAAAAAATCTTTAGAAACTATATATGTATATATGTATGTATGTTAACCTGCTGTTGCTCCAGAGTGCTGTTATATTGTTCTGATAACATTACTTTAAAATTAAAGCTGCAATACACTAGTTTTTTACTTCATCCTTGAATTTGGCGCATAATGCGATTAATCGTAGAAAAATCATGCGATTAATATATATATATATATATATATATATATATATATATATATATATATATATATATATATATGTATACACATATTAGTGCTGTCATATTAGCGCGTTATTGACGGCGTTAATGCAAACTAATTTTATGTAGCTCAACCAGATGTAGCTCATCCGGAAGCAAAACAATAGGCACGCCGCTTAGGCTCGGAAGCTAGGCTAATGTATGTTATGGTTTGGAATAAATGAATGGTGAGCGCGATACGGCAAAATAAATGATAAGACGCTAATGAATGGAAAGTTTACTTTCAAAAAGTTGTTAAATAGTTCCCTTGATAAGACCAAAGTGGTATGAGCCATTAGTCATTGTGAACTGAGCTATCATCGTAGCTATCCAGTCTGAAATACCACTCGATGGCCGAGCACACAGCTGATGCTAACTATGCGCCCCCTCGTCATAGCCAGACAAGAATGGATGACTTCGGACAGAAACACATGGACACCACAACAAAGAACAAACTTATTGCAGCCATAGCCAAATGGGTGCCACTGTGAGTAGCCTGTTAACGTTGTGGAGGACGAGGGTTTAGCTGATATAATACACATTGTATCCAACGACAGGACCTTCGAAGCCTGACTGCTATGTTCACAGTCTCTCTCCCTCTCTCTCTCTCTCTTAAGAGTGCTCTTAGAGCACTCCTAAGACGCTCTTAGCGCTTAAGAGCGTCTTAACGTATCTGGGAAACGCGGCCATTGTTTGTGTAGTCTGAAAAATGTGCGCGATCTGAAAAATCTATTGCGCGGCCACTTTGACTGGCCCGTGACATTTGCAAAAAAGAAGCGGTCAACCATCTGGAAGGGACGAGAACGAAAAAAGGGAGAAGAGGAAAAGAAAGTCAAGTTTAGAGGTAAGTCTTCTTATCTCAGCTATTAAAGCAGGGGTGTCCAAAATCCGGATTGGCCCGCGGCTGGATTTCATACGGCCCCCAGCTTCAATCATATAATGTATTATTTATGGCCCGCCAGTTCTGTCAGAATAAATAAATCACAAAACGTTAAAGATGTAATTTCTTCTTTTACCACAAGTTGGCCACACCATTCTTATATCATCTGGCTCTGCATCTGTGCCGCGAACCCTTCTGAATAATTTCTGCCATGACGACGGCAAAAAAAGAGAAAAGTTGGCGTTAAGGGCTGCCGCCTTCAGGAGCGGTAGGAATTACAATACTTCAATGAAAATCACATCAATTGTGTTTGTCTAATTTGTAAAGAGACGGTTGCCTTGTTTACGGATTTCAATGTAAAGAGTCACTACGAGTCTAAACATGATAAACATAGCGTAATTGCACCTGTGTGTGGGGACCACAGGGTGTTGTGTGTGATTTATGCGCTGATAAAGTGGTGGGAGCGTCTTAGGAAGCTTCTTTGGCGAGATCTTTGGCGAGCTCTTAAGAAAGCAGTTAAGAATGCATCTGGGAAACACTCCTATCTTAGCGCTCCTTCTTAGCCGAACCTTCTTTTGAGCCTTCTTAAGTCCTTAAGAACGATCAAATCTGGGAAACACAGCCAATGTTTGTTGTTACTTTGGACATGTATAATAACATTTTCCCCACCTCATGGTCATCAAAAAGCTTGTTTGCAACATTCTTCACATATAAGGGCATTCATGTGCAGCTCAGGGAATGAAATATATGTCTTTCAGTTGAAAAGAACGGCAGTGTATAATAACAGACCTGGATCAGCGCTATGTGCCACCTGCCACAAGCCTGACCTCAAATCAACTTTAAGTCTTGTGATTCCATTTTTGAAAATGTGATCAATCTATATGCCTATGCAAACTCAAAGCTCCATATATTGAGGTCACACAACAGTGTGTAGTTAAAAGGTAAAAATACACTGTAACTACGGTCAGTGCCCACATCGCAGCTATTCTATATTGATCGATACTGTTTTTGGAGAAAATCCTAATTTATTCAAAATATATTTCCCTCTAATTTGCATATGACTGCTATTTGTAGCACAGTTGGTGCGTACGTACTATCTGGTACAAATCATACAGCATGTGAAAATCTCCACAGTGTCAGCATTATTTGACAAAGAGAGTTCCCAGATGCACAGAGAGGTCCCCCCACTGAAATATTTTACTAAGGAGATGCCCTTTGAAAGAAACATGTATTCATTAGGAGAAAAACTGTGCAAAGATCATTATTCTTTGGCTGATGTATAAGAAAACTAATTATACTGGCTGTTTCAGCAATCTGCTTGTTAATGACAAAACTCCAAGTCATTTCACAGTGTGGTCGGCCACTACTGACACCAGCATGTACTTCTTTTATTTTACCTCATTTTGCAAGAAGTCATTCTTGTTTAAGAATCCATCCATTATCTTAACCGCTTATCCTCATTAGGGTCGCGGGGCGCTGGAGCCGATCCCAGCTGTCAAGGGGCGAAGGCAGGGTACACCCTGGACAGGTCGCCAGTTCATCACAGGGCAGACATATAGACAAACAACCATTCATGCTCACATTCACACCTACGGGCAATTTAGAGTCCAATTAACCTATGCAGCATGTCTTTGGACTGTGGGAGGAAGCCGGAGAACCCGGAGAGAACCCACGCTGCCACGGGGAGAACATGCAAACTCCACACAGAAGGACCTGCCAGACCAGTATCCGAACCCCGCCCCGCCCGGGATCCGAACCACAGACCCTCTTGCTGTGAGGCGTCAGTGCTAGCCACTACACCACCGTAGTGGCTAGCACTGACTAATGAAATGTCTAATGAAAACACAACACATCATCAAGTTAAAGTCAAATTGCATATCCATGAGATCCATTACTCATGACAGGTTAACAAAAGTGTTTCCCGTTTTGTACTAATGGAGGGGCTGAGTAATACATCGATACAGCATGTTAAGATTGATAATGTGGTCGACAAAACAAAACAAAAGCTGTTCATGTTCGATCAGACATACGTGACATTCATTGATGTCAGGCTGCAGAGAAAAATACTCATGTCCTGTGTGTTAGCAGGGACTGTAATCACAAAGGTGTTGGAGAGGCTGGTCTTGACCCACATCCAAACGTAGGTGAAATCACAGCTGGACCCTGTGCAATTTGCATACCAGCCTCACGTGGGAGTGTACGACAGCAAGTCACTTTCTTTGAGTTCTCCAGTGCATTTAACACCATCCAACCACTGCTGCTGAGTGAGAAGCTGTGGTTGGTGAGGGTAGACTCATCCACCATCTCCTCCTGCATCACTGACTACCTCACAGGCATCACTGACTACCTCACAGGCAGCAGTTTGTCACACTGGGCCATGTGCTGTCTGAAATGGTGGTCAGTGATGCTGGAGTCCCACAGGGCTGTTTTGTCTCCCTTCCTGTTCACCCTGTACACCACTGACTTCCAGTACAACACAGGATCATGCCATCTGCAAAAGTTCTCTGATGACTCTGCAGTGGTCGGGTGTATTAAAGATGGATGGGGGAAGGATTACAGGGCAGTAGTGGATGACTTAGTGGAGTGGGCCAGTGAGAATCACCTGCTTCTGAGCGTGAGCAAGACCAGAGAAATGGTGGTCGACTTCAGGAGGAAGACGACGGCTCCTAGACCTCTAAGTATTCTGGGAGTGGACGTGGACATGGTGGAGAAGTACAAGCACCAGGGTGTCTCCATCGACAGCCGACTGAACTGGAAGGCCAACATCATCGCTTGAGGAAGCTTCGATTCTTCAATGTGTGCAGCAAGATGTTGGAGATGTTCTACCAGTTGGTTGTGGCCATTGCCCTGTACTTCACCATTGTCTGCTAGGGCAAAAGTGGTGCAAGTAGCCCTTGCACCACTTTCGTTGTTTGTTACATTTTATGTTTATATACACTATTACACTACACAAACTTTGTATTTTTGCACTTTCTATATTGTTTAAATTGAACTGCCTAAATTAATACTCCCCGCGTTGAACGTATCTTTGGTACCTGTTATTTTCATTTTCTTTGACAACTAATTTCCCCTGTATATATCTAATTTTTCTATCTATCCATCTATCTTGCTTCATTTCATATGAGCTGGCAGATATGACAAAATATTTCTGTATTTGTACTTGCAAAACAAGTTTTCAAAAAGAAAACTTACATTCAAATTGGAGGCTGAACTTTAAACTTGTAAATGAATCCCCACTTCAACCAATATGAGCTTAATTTCTTCTTGACAGGCTACACTAGCCAACGAAAGTCTAAGTTGAAGAAACGTGTCTGCCTCTTCTTCCATATATGGGTCAAGCCTGTCACGTCCAGGCGCATACTAATATGAGGGGTGGATATATGCAGAACAGGCACAGGCTTCATGGTGGAGCATACAGCTGCTGACAGATCCATAAATATAAATGTCTCAAAGCTTTGAATATAAGCTTGAAGTCCTTTTCTTTAATTTTCTTGTCAAACCCCTCCACCCTACCAGCTCAGCTTTGAAAAGTATTTAATTTGCGTCTCCCTGCACCATTATTGCCTGCACCATTATCGGCTCAATAGCTAAGTGAACAAACATTCTTTGATTCGGTATCATAATTCCCAGGGTTTATGATCAGTTAATCACAGAGATACTTACCCACAGTAACAGTTCACCACTCACAAAATTAATTTTGCCCAACAGAGGCAGTAAACCATTTTATTGCCAAAACTATCCACGAACAAACTGGTGGGGAGAGGTGGGAACTGTTTGCCTTCCAAACAAACAAGATAACCTACATGTGTTGGTGGCTCACGTAGACCTATCACCGGCACAGGTTGACAAGTGTTCGAACACGGGCACAGGCACACACACACACACCCTCACACACAGAGATGTAACTGTGTACAGAGCCAAAAGCGCAGAGACTTTGTTCTCCCACCAACAAAGTTTGGAGATGCAGCTCAAGTAACGCCGGCTGATACGTAAAAAGTGCTCATGTATGGAGCTTCTATGGAGCTTCAAAGGCAAATAATTCAAATGGTGTTTTGTTTCTCAGCATCTCCCAGATGCTCATGTTTTTCTGGGTGCATATCAAAGACTCCTCTTTCTTCTGCCACTTGAAAGGAAATGACAAAATCGAAAAGAAAGACAAATAGAAAAAAATAATAATAAAAGTTACTTCATCATGGACTTCCAGTCTGGAAAAGTTACACCATTCTAACATTTTGAAAAAAGTGCCCAATTAATTGGCAACACAGTTTTGCACACAAATACATGGACAGTGGTTATGAAAATAATATTGTACATAAGTGATAAACTAGGATGACTTTGAAATCCACAATTACATTATCCAAACCACTTATCCTTAATAGGGTGCTGGAGCCAATCCGAGCTGTCAAATGGTACACTCTGGACAAGTCACCAGTCCCTCACAGGGCAGACATACAGACAATCATTCACGCTCACACCTACGTACAATTTAGAGTCCAATTAACCTAAGCTGCATGTCTTTGGACTGTGGAAGGAAGCCGGAAAACCCGGAGAGAACCCACAGTGACACGGTGAGAACATGCAAACTTCACACAGAAGGACCTGCCACACCATTATCCGAACCCCAGACCGTCTTGCTGTGAGGCGTCAGTGCTAGCCACTACACAACCGATCAGCTGAAAAACCACACCTGACATTTTCAAATCCTGTAAAGAGGTGAGTGCCAGACCTGCAATTGCTCTGCTCTCATAATGAAGAGGGATTAGCTCGTATTACACAGTACTGAGACTGACACATTATTATCAAAATTGTATTCAGAAAAACACGTGACCCACTGAGAGGATTCATTTCAAAAGGTTTTTCTTGTGAGGAGAGACACAAACATACTATATGGAGTGAGGTGTAAAAGGTATTAAGGAGAGGAATGAGATTCATACCTCCCAACTGAAGCCCTGCCACCTTCATATGTCACTGCAGTGGAGTGCTTACTTATGCTTACTTCAGTCCTTTATACAATTTAAAATGTACAAACTTAAGCTGGTTATCAGACAAATTTAACTCAACATTTTCACTATGAATCATCTGAATTGCACACATGGCTTTAATATTTGACTAGTTTCTGGATTTGATTGGTTTCTTCTAGTTTTCTACATTTTCTGAATATTCACGAGAATGCTAATGCAGTAGAACATGTCGCCATCAGGGTGCGTCAGATCAGCCAAAACATTAGGGGTCAAGCGCAAATTGTGATCAGATCTCATCTTGGAGTAAATGTGATCTATAAAACCTAATCACATTCTTCAGAAAAATACAAATCTTCTAGCTAGCTTTGAAAAAAGCTGAAAGTAGTAGCAGTAGCAACAAAGTTTTCCTTTCCAAAGAGTGATTAGAAATGAATGATATCTGTCTATGGTATAGCTTCTCCTGACCTGGGACAAGGCCTGTCAGCAGTTGCGCCAGCCTCGCCTAAGTATGTAAAATACTATAGATCCAATCATGACACGGGCTCAATTAAGATAACGAAAACACACTTCAAAACCAGGGTACATAAGTAGACCTTTAGAATGAAGGGTAATATCCAGAATTTTATTAAAACACTGTTACTATCAGGTGAAAATAGTGTCTGTGCTTTACTTTTCACTAAGTAATCACACGCCAGTCAAGTTGCAGTTCATATCCATGTCTGTCCAGACTCGCATACAATATGTTGTAAAGATTTTGAAGGAATTTTATAAAATAGATTTTTTTGCAAAAATACAATGGTCTTTTCATTGACAAGTATAAAAGACGTCTCTCTCTCTCTTAGAACATATATCCTTGCGCAAGTTTACCATCCTCTTAGGGCTTCATTCCCAAACAACCCGACTCAGAGAAGACCGTACCCGGTGAACCGGCCACGTTACTGACTTCACACCGCCCCTCTTTGCTTGCCACTACTGAGGGAATCCTGTTAGTTTTCCGCCGCTTTTCCGCCGCAGAGCTTCGAAATTCGAATATGCCTAAATTCCGCGGAATAGCATGAAAACAAAAACAGTAACACAAACATATGTTCATTATAAATGTATACATAAAAACAATAACACAAACATTACATTTAGCTGACGCTTATATCTAAAGCGACTTACATTTTTGATCTATGCACCGTAGACACAGCTCAAGGACACATCGACACGGATTAGCAGAGCCGGGGTTTGAATCATTGACCATCTGATCAAAAGACTGGAATGCTGACCACTGAGCCACAGTTGCATACAGATGTTGATTGTAATTCTTACGAGACAAAGTTGGGTTGCACAACTCATCATTTTTATTTTTTTTTACAACTACCAACACTCATACCTCCCAGGAACTTAATTTATTGTCGAATAACAAAACCTAAAGGGTAAACTGTTGTGGAACCTCTCCCAAACAGAAGTACCGGCAGCAGGAAGTAGTGGCAGCTGCCTCAAACAGTAGAAACTGCTGCAAAAACTAGTGGCAACTTGTAGTGGCAACTCCTAAGTGTCGCGGCACCTGAGAGGTGCCACATGAAAAGCCTGTCGGTGTCACGGCATCTGAGAGATTCCACAGGAAATGCCTGTCTGTGCCGCGGCATCTGAGAGATGCCATAGGAAATGCCTGTAGGAGGTGCTGGTGCCACGATTTGAGCTTGCTCCTACTGCACAACCTCCCCTTCCAATTCCTAGTTATGGCATTGAACAATGGCCAGAAAAGTGTTTTTGCAGAGGTTGATAATATCCACTGGAAGTTGACTTTTGATCTTTATAAGATGAAATGTCATCACTTCATAATTTTATCCTTTTAGATGTTCGTGTGAAATTGTCATAATTAGCTTATCAATTCTTGATAAAGAAAACGTGTTTTATGAGGTCACAGTTACCTTTGACCATTAAATTCTCATCTGTTTATCCTCAAGTGGATGTTCATGCCAAATGTGATGAAATTCCCTTTAGGAGTTCTTGAGATTTCGCGTTTACAAGCATGGGATGACTGAGGTGCCAGTGACCTTGATCCTTTGATCTTCCGGTCCAAGTGGAAACATTCTTTCAAACCGTTTCTGAGATATGTTTTTTTGTGGTTTGGAAAAGCAGCTTACTCAACATAGTCTCGGATTTAACAACTACACGCAACTAATTCAAAAGATATTCATCAAAAATGTATATATTAAATTGTAGCATAGTAATAGTGTTTCTTTGTAAATCTTGCTCTAATGAGCGTGCATATGCATCAGAGGTAAGAAAGTGAAGAAGCTATTTATGACCAGAAAAAGAGCTCCGGCAGGAGTACAGGTGGCAAGTCGTTAAACTTGAGCAGGGACATTAAAAAGAAAGTTTGGAGCCCTCTGGTGATCCAAGTTATGACCCTCGACTTCAACCATAAAAACCCTAATTACATTACTGATGTAGTCATTTTAATTAATACTCCACAACCAATCTGTCGAGCAAGAGCATCACATGTATTTTTAAGCTTGAACCTCACCAAAACGGGGGCAGTGGTGGTCTAAAGGTTGGAGAAGCAGTCTCAACTTCAGTTCATATTAGGAGCAACATTAACTCAAAGAGTCTCAACTCACTATGCGGAGACATGTCTACAGATTCCTGGAGAACCATAAAATATTAGGAGTGAGTGTGACTGCTCTTCTTGACCTGTCTTTGTGCAGTGCTGAAAAAAACTGAATTGAATACTTGCTGATCTTTACTGCAGAGGTTGTTCTCTTGTCCACATACGTATGCCAGAGGATGCAGGGTGAATAAAAGATTCCCTCTCCAACTTATTGGATGTATAAACTGTTTAACAAAACATTTGCCAAAACATTTTTCCTTTTTTTTGTAAAAGAATACTTTGTTGTGTTTTTGTGAATAATACACACAGAAATGTTTGTTGCCACATTCAAATCAAATCACAGAAAAAAAGTTAAGTAGAGTAGATCATAGAATATAATTATATCATTCACTAACTATTGAGCACTTTTATTGTCATGAGGTGCAGGGGAGCCTTTTTTTCCTGAGATAGGGACACATTGTTTCTCCCAAAATGAAAAACAGGCTATCACATTAAAGAGTTTCCTGGAGGATGGCCGCAGGGCACTACTCTTAACTGTACATTTAATTAAAATGGTGACTCACTGTCTCACAGCTGATGACACAATACGTTTTTTATTTTGACATTTAAATCTTCAGTACTCAATATGACAGTATAAGTCTGCTCATCTATAAGTCACACCGAGAGAAAGAGAGAGAGAGAGAGAGAGAGAGAGAGAGAGAGAGAGAGAGAGAGAAGAGAAGAGGGATGGATGGATGGATATACTTTATTCATCCCAAAGGGGAAAATTGTTGTCAAAGTAGCTGGTTAAAGTTAATTCAACAAGTCTGTGTACACTTAGTGCAACATGGATATGGGAGAATAAAAGTGGAGTATAACGCCTGCTATGTGCATACAAATGAGTCACACGTTCTCTTACAGGGTGGGATGTTCAATACTTCGGAAAAGTGCTAACTTTAAGGTATTCATGTTCACAGGGTTACACATTGATACAGAAAACAGTACAACTTAAGAATAGCACAAGGCTCTTCAGTCCCCCACAAAGGATCAGGAAAGCAGCTGTTAAGTAACATCAGTCTGCATAAGTAACTTTTTATTGGTTCACAACTTAGTCCCACAAACACAGACAAATAATAACGCTGCATTGATCACTCAATCACAATTACTGCTTCCTATGTAATCAGGGAAATATATGCAACCATGACTCCAGACTTTTATGAAAAAGATTTAATGTTTGTGACTTCAATAAATAACCAATAGGCCAACAGCAGTCCATCAGGCTGGATATTTGCAACATGTAAGCAGTGTTTCCCCTACCATTATAATAGGGGGGCGGGGCACCCCTCTGAAAAAAAACCCCGCCCCCCTGTAATTTTCTCTATAGCGCCAAATCACAAAATGCCATTTACGGTTCTCTTTCCTGTAGAACAAATTTACACCTTTATCTGTTATTGAACAAACTAAACGGCCATATTTTATTGATCGGATCTACACACAGCTTGTCATTTATGTCTTTACGTGGTTGCGCGAGTTCCGCCCCATGCACACAGACGCTTGCGCGCATAGAGGTGAGCACTGAGCACACGCACAGCAGCGGACAGAGAGCGTTGAAAAATATGTCGCGGAAAAGTAGACAACTAAGTACACAACTGCGTTTTAAACGCTCCGAGGTTGAAGATGACATCAGTAGCCCTCCTGCAAGGATCACCGGGGCAGCTCTCTGAACGACGTTCTCTGAACTGAAAGTAAAACGAACCAAAGTGCTTGTGTCTTGTACCAACAATGAGCTGCTGGCTTCACACATTACAAAAGTACAAAGTACACGGACATAAAACTACACGGACATAAAACTAAGTCATTAATAAATATATGGAGAAATGCCTGTACTATCGGGTAAATGTTTTGTTACGCCATTAACAGGTTAAACTTGCGCATGCGAGACTCGCTGATTCTTGCCGTTTTGCCAAAAGTCAATCTCCAGAAGTCTCCGTCAGGTTTTTTTCTGCTGTTCCGTCTCTCGAAAAAGAAAACAGATCTCTAATGAACATGGAGCATAAACTGAGAGCGGCCATATCAAATCTACAACCCAGTTCATATTTGTAGAGGAAAAATGCTGCTTTCCAGTCTGTGTTGGCTTGAACAAGAGCACTGAACATCTCGTGATGTGAGGAAAGTTCTCCTCTTTGAGAGAAGAGTAAAGATCCAGAAGTGATCCTGATTTAAAGTGCTCCGCATAGTGGATCAGACCGCGGGGTCAGGAGCTTTGCGCAAGCGCGATTAACTTTCAATCTGGACGTGGAGCCAGCAGGTATAGACTGACCGCTTGTGAGCGTTTTAATTTTTTTAGGTGAAGCGGCTCGCGGGAGCAGCGCTGCTCGTTGAGAACAGAAGATACAGAACAAGACATGCTTTTACGTCAGTTGCCGAGGCTTCGGAAGTGCGCGCCTTCAAAGTGAAAGCAGTGTCGCCGTAATTGCGTTCTTGGCGTGTTTGTGCGTGCACACACGCACAAACACACAGAGCTGCTGCACCGGTCTGACCTGCAGCAGCAGCAGCAGCAGCAGCAGCAGCAGCAGTGTATGATAAAATACAACTGCACACGTAAAAAAGAAGTTACAAAGCCAGCATTTAACTCACTACATTTCCGTAATCCTCTGTGTGAAAGGCGTCATCAGAAAACAAGCAAGTCATAATCCACCAGCAAGCTAGCTTTTTGGCTGATCTGAGTCCAGGTGTTTTACCTGGAGTTTCTCTGGTTTTCTGTGAAGAGCAGTGCTGGCGCACCTCTTCTGCCTTGACGAGAGCAAGAGACCTGGATGCGCGCGCAGTCTGGGGCCAACCTCGGGCTGGCCCTCCCGGAAGTCTTTTTTAGCGTGCTAATTGGAAAAATTATCCAGCCATCCATGTCTCTCATTTATTTCTTTGATCAGTGATTGGCTGTACTGCTTCTTAGACCCGCCTTTTGTGAGCCAAATCGATCTGGCCCCACGACGTGCACTAGCAGCAGAGACGTGCACGGGCAGCAGAGAGGTGAACCAGCAGAGAGGACAAGCAGGAAAAGCAGATATTTTGAGCAAATATCCTATTTTATAAATATTACCAGGTATATTTTAGAGCTCAAATTACTAATATTAACAATTTGTATTATTTATTACTATTTTTATTTTTATAATTAATAAAAAATAAAATCTTCTTTTTTTGGTGGCTCAAGGTGGGTGGGGTTTGGCCCCGTGGCCCTCTTTTGGCCGGCCGCCACTGGATGTAACGAAGGCAGGCTGAAGTGTTTTAACGATGAAACATTGTTTGTAAAAAACTGTAAAATGTAGTATTTAAGTGTTCAACTTTACAAAATTTAATCGGCCGAAGATGGCACAAATCATTCATTTAACAGGGATTAAAATTAAGTTTAAATGTATTTTAAGCCTTTGATAGAGACAGTGGAGACACAACTAGAAACGAGGGAGGGCAAGATGGAAAAAAGTCTATGGTCAGACTCAAAGCCGGTTTATGGTCAGCTTTGGGGGCATTCAATTACTTATGCAATTAACAATAGTTTTACATTATTATAGTCTAGTCGAATTATGTATTATCAGCGGACCTTTTTTATATGAGTTGTGTAGTTCATGCATTCCTGCTAATGCTGTCCCAGAACAGCAAAAACAAAGACTTATATTTGCTGAATGAGTCAACACAATCAACAGAAAGGGCTGGCTCGCTGCTGTGACTAACCACCATCCCGACGACAAAAGGAGTAAGAGAGACTGGGGAGACAGATTACAAGCTCTCTGTGCACTGACACTATCAAAAGGACTCAATAACCCCGGGTCTTTCTGCTTGGCCGAATCTTCCTGCTAGTGACAGTTGACAAAGATGCTGCAAAGACAGCTCTCTCACTGTCTAGTTGATGATAGGAAGCCACGTGGCATGGCTGTCTCCCTTCAACAACAATGGTCAGGGAGTTAAACAAGTACACCTGCAAGCAGGATATGCCCAGACACTATTTATTGAATTATTATAATAAAGTACTTTAATTCATTATTAGATATAGTTTGAAAGGTAACTTTGTTGACTGGATAAAAACAGGTCAACAGCAGGAAGTACGGTAACTTAATGTTACCCCTGGAAACTAATACCAAACACTTTATCTCAATACAAGTGTGTCAATATGTCACAAAGTAAATTCATGCTTTGAGAAAGAATAAATGATCATTAAGAGTTTATTTTAAGCTTAGACATCAAATAATAAATTATGTGTAGTGAATTCATATTCAGGCTCTCTGTATGTAAGGGCCGCTCTCTCTGCGGACTACGAGCACACAACCTGTTTCAGGATATATATCCAGCATCACCAATAAAAGCTTGCATTATTATCAATCATGATGTTCTTCCGCCAGAAATGAGTGTGTAAAAAAGTGTTTGTATCTCTCCCATTCTCTCTCTGTCATAAAGCAAAACCCAATTATATAATTCCAAACCGATGCTAAAAATGTTTTTGGGATTTATTGTGACAGCCCGAGAGTCCATCTTCAGTTGCACTTGCAGAATTAATGTGCAAACTGTTGAGAAATGTTACTTTTTAATTACACAACAAACGTGACTGTCACAAAAAAATTGATAGTCTTGAGCCGTGGGATTCTCTGTCATGGTTCCAACAGAAAAGGGGCCATTAATGACTCAGTGAGTGTAAAATGTTTCTTTTTCATAAAGAAAAAGATTAGCAGGGCAAAACAAACTTAATTACTATGTCATACTCTTTTAAAATGACCTTTGACCCTTATCTGTTATACTATCCATGAATTGCCTTAAAACAATTGTACCATGAATGTTGTTCTATCCATAACCTCCCTTACACCAGACCTGAACAGACAAGCTCGAAGCCCCTTCAACAACACATTGGGGAGGTTGATATTGTTAACAAACTCTAAATGCTGAAGAATTGCTCCTTTAGACCTGTTTATAGCCAAGTTCAGCTCATTAAAAAGTCTAATTATCTGCAGTATTGTGTGTGTGGGCTCACACATTCACAGTAGTGAATGTGTAAGTATGTTGAGCGCTCTCAGTCAGTGGGTTCATTATGATGACGAGAATAACCAACATCTAATTTGGGACTGCATTGCAATGGCTAGTAGTGTTGGGACTCATCAGGAAGCATATTTATTCAAGGTGGCAGCAGACTAATAGAATGTGCAGTAAGTATGGACCTCATGAATACAGTCATTCCTCCCATTCTTCATTTTTAATCACATCATTATAATTGTCTGTTTAATGAAAACCTGCATCCAGTGAGACCTCTTGTATTTTCCAATATTTGAAGCCAAGTTTAGGATGTGGCTACACTCTATACTGTTTTTCCATCTCTAGAAATATAGTGCACAGCTATTTGACAGAAATGTACTGCCTCTGAAGTCAAACAATAAACACGTTTGTTTAGGGTAGATACCACTTTGATAGATCATGTTTTTCATGAATAATTTTCAATTTAGTTCAGCAGCTGTGAAGAGAGGGACACTATTAATGACAGCAGAGTGAACATGGAGCCACATCACTTTCAATTAAAATACACAGCAGCAATCAAGCGTTTAAGACATGCTCCAACAGTAAATGGGCCATGTAATCCAATGGAATAATCTTATTGATTTGACATTATTGTGATGACACTGTGATATTAGACTTGGCACAAATAAGTTATGCCAGTTAGCAAGACTGGAAAAACATAATCACACAAACAGGAAGCTAAAACTTTGTGATGAAAATGAATCATTAAAGGAAGATGGAATGATAGAAACCAAAACTGCCGACCCATCACACAGTTTATTTCCTTCTACACAGTCAGCCAAAGCGAAACCTAGGCTTTGAGTTACTGAAGTAATTCAAAAAATGTCCTATTGTTATACTAGAGGGCTGTGCAATTAATCCAATTTTAATTGCGATCACGATTTTGGCTGCCACGATTAAATGAGCATGATTGTCCGCAATATTGAGATTTAAAATGCTGCTCGGCCACACATAAATCAAGCGCTTCCTCAACTAACAGTCAGCCAATCACAAGAGGGAGAACAAGATGTGAGGTGTCATGCGCACGCACCCTGCAGCAGCACTCTTAAAAAAAGTTCTGTCTGTACTCGACTTATGCTACATTTACACCAAACGCGGCAAGATTTTTCACGTTGCGTCTACCGTGTTACTTGTGTCACATGACAAAAAAAGTGTGTTCACACAAAAAGCAGCATGAATGATCGCGCCGCCACAAAGGGGCGCGTGGCTTATCTCCGTAGCTTCTCTGACGGAAAAGAGCGATTTTTTACACTATAAACTATGGAAGAAATAACCACCAGTTCTGCTTTATACTTGTTGTGGAAGTCACAAAAACGTGGGAATATCAAACGTCCTCCTGTTTGGGTTCATAACACCATCTGTAGCCACACAAAGCTCGGTGAATTTCACCGACTCCAGGAACTGCGTCTGCCTTATAACTGTAAAACTAGTGATGTAAATCAAGAAAAAGTCACGCGCATAGAGTGCCTTAGAGTTGTGTCTGCACCGCATCGCAACACAACTAATTTATTTAACCACCTCAAAAACCACCATAAACCACAGTATGACCAATGTGTGAGGGCTAAAGCTAACACTAACGCTTCCGCACTGAATCTCTGTCCATGTGCAATGTCAACACAGACAAGCATAACCGTGACCCTGCATAGGGTGTACATTTGAATATTAGCAA
This sequence comes from Clinocottus analis, assembly GCF_023055335.1. Taxonomy (NCBI): domain Eukaryota; kingdom Metazoa; phylum Chordata; class Actinopteri; order Perciformes; family Cottidae; genus Clinocottus; species Clinocottus analis. Next base: position 4,420,362 of record NW_027176042.1, on the reverse strand, counting down.
TAATGTAACCCAATAATGGAAGTAGAAGCAGTGTTCTTGTTCAGTACAATAAAAACACGTTGTTCCTAAAATTATTAGAATAGAATGTAGCACAACCCAGTGGTACAGACTGAGGCTTCACATATACCTTCATTGTTACTAAAAGTTACAAATTGATTGATGGATGGTTGTGGTGATAGTATTTATTTGGTTGGTAGCAGCTTCATAATTTCTTTTACAGAAAAAAAAATGGATTTCGTAAAAATAAGTTTATTTTCTACGCCATGAAATATCACTTATATCTTAGTTACAGTTATTTGATACAAGTATTTGGTTTAACTCCCAAAAATGAAATCCTTGAAAAACCTAGTGTCAGGTGGCACAGTAGCACGCTAAAGTCTTAAAAATGTCATCTGAGTGTTTTGATGAAAGTCAGATGTATACAAATAATTTACAGGATCTGAAAGTTACAACATGTTGTTTTAACTGTTTTGTGAATATATAGGGCAGAACTGGGTAACATTATGTCCTGTGTTGTGTGCTGGCCCCATATCTCACATCACACATATCAACAATCCAGCTTTTCACTTAAGGACATCAAATGACACACAACCCCAAGTGCAACGCACAGGCGGCTAGATGATATCCATTGTAAATGTCACATTTCCCATATGAGCAAGTGAGGAAATATTTACTGTCTCTGCTAAACAAAGCAGTGAACATGAAAGGAAGGAGGAGACTGGTGGACTCTGTCCACTGCCACTGGAAAGAAATACTTCCAGCAGCGTGACTGCTTTTCATGACAATAGAGATGGCTCATTTTTGTCTGCTGGCAAGGTATCCCCCATTGCAATTTCTCAATTATGCTGAAAATGTGGAAAATAGGAAATAAATAATGTAGTGGTGTAAACAGGCGACGCTGGCCAAGCACATCATGGATAGAGCAGTGAGCACAGGCTTCCTGTGGAGCCAAGTTAGAAAAACAGAAGTGAGCCACTGTCTAAAAAAACAACTGTACAACAACAACAGGAGGGCTGCGCAAAGACATATAGTCCATTCCCTAATCCAATTTACCGTTTACATGCCGCGATGTCCAAATTATCAACCGAGTCGGATCGACTTATCCAGGAGTGTAAAATGGATCGTAGTCGGACCGCAATTATTCGAACAACGGTGTTTACATGAAAGGGATCATTTGATTTCAGTCCGATTAAGCCAGTAATTCGAATGCATGTAACCACAGTCATAGACACAGGTCACTGGTTAACATGGTGATTGGGGCATCAGGGTGGGGGGCAGACGAGATCTTAAAACTGAGAGTTGATTGTCTACAAAACCATCTTGAACCCCGGTTCCGAGGCAAAAATCACTAAATGATGGTAATCGTCAAATAACCAAAATGGTACAATGAACAGAGTAAAGAAGCAGTCGAACGCGCTTGTTCTTTTTGTGGAGTTAAAAATATGACAATGAGCGTCAGTGGAGCTGTTGCTGCTCAACTTCTTTTGTCACGCCCCACCCAAAATGTTCATGCCCCACCACAACAAAAATGCCTATTGTCGCTGCAATGAACCTCTTTACCCCTATGTTTGAGTCGTCGTAGCAACCCCACATACATTAAAACTGTTGTATTTACTGTATGTATTGGGGAAAAATGCAGTAATGGTATTGACAATACTGATAGCAATGCAACTAATAATGATACCTTTGACATATCAGATGGCTATTGGAGAAATGTTTCACCTCTGGGCCTGCATACATCAGAGAGCAAGAAGAACAACAAAATTTCTTAATTTCTTAATACGGCTCAGAGGAAATTGAAGGTGGACAATCAAGAAGGTATAGGCAGACTGGTGACTGTTTTTTGATGCAGTGTTTCACAGCTTTGTGTTGCTTCCTGTGTACTTGCTTGTATGTGTATTTTGATTGTGCTGTGCAAGACCTTTTTTCTTTAAAAAAAGAAAAAAAAAATCTTAATCTCTCTTTAACCAATGTATTATTCTGTGAGTATATCATCCAGTATTTTATAATCACTGTAACATACAGTTAAATAGTGTAGTAGATGCACAATGCACTAATGCACAAGGTAATGGAATGTGTAAAGTAATACCAGATTACCCACAAGATGGAAATCCAAAAAAATGCGTTAAAGCCAATGAAAAATGTGGGTATATTAAACTATACAGAGGATACTATTTGCAGGGATAGTAGTAGCAGTGGTATTACAAATTGCTGTGCAGTATTTTAGTATAAATGTCACATGTCATCTTCTTATCTGTACCTTAACCCTCTGGGACTGAGGTAATTTTCTTGATTTTCCATAATTTCTCAAATTCACCTTTTAAAGTCACTTGTAAATTACATTTAGCTGACGCTGTAAATAGATAATATGGCCCTTAAGCGGAAAAATTGAAGCTTGATTATTGAAATTCTTCAATTCTCTTGTGAAAACACATGTTTACTCACATGGATGAACTATTTTGGTGCTGAAAATTAGTTTACCATAGGTGAGCAGTGGAATATATAAATACAATCGTTTTTTTTATGTGGAAGTGTTGTGTAGAACGGACCGAAATAAAATTGGACTGAGGAATAACTCGATACTAAAGACCAAGCTTCATGGGGTGTGTGCAAATGAAAAATAAACATTATAACAGTTTTTGTTTTCAAAGAAAATATGTACTATACAGTATATTTGAGGCAAAATATGTTCTATAGAAAAAACAAACTATTTACAATGTTTACACAATGTGCATGTTCAGTTTTGTTTTTTCAAGAACAGTTTTTAGAACAAGAACATATGTACTCCATATATATGTATGTACTATGTACTCTTTACCAGCGCATGGCCATGTGTCGCGCAGAGTAAAACTGAACAGCTTTAATTTTAATAATAATTATTATTATTACTACTATTTTTTTCAAATCCCTTTTAGTCCCCAAATGTAAGATGTTGATATTTTTTCTGTGAGAAACAATGATTTATTCAACATGTTCAATATCATGTATTCTTTACAAATCATGACTGCAGGTTCTTCCTTCATGCGTCTATCAGACTGCACAACCAACACTTCTCCAAGCAGCAGGCCACACATACCAAAAACTGACAATTCTTCCCATATTTGGGTGTCTGCAAGTAAAATTAAAAAAGATAAAGTTGGTACTTTGGTTATTTAATGGCTTAGACTAAAAACATAACTAAAGCTGAATGTCCTTGTAGCATTTTTTTGTCTTAGGTCCAGTGTCCGGTTCTCAAAAGTGAAGCTTAAAAGTGCATTATTTCTAATAGCTATAAAGGGGAGACTCCTCTGGTTGCAAAAAGAAGTCTTATTGTATAGAAGTCTACGGGATTAATTACCCTACTTCTCTCTTGTTTAAAGACTTTTCCAGGACACTTTATGCATGTCAGATTCTTACTAAGTGCTGAGCCCCTCTAAAGGTTAGAGCCAAGAATCCCCTGATTGGCCGGGTAAACCTTCACCTCACCATGATAGTCACTCTCAATTACAAAGCAGAGAAAACACATGTACACAGTTTCAGTGAGCTGGTAAAGCAGGACTCTTCCTCGAGTCCTATGGAGGAACAAGTTCAATCGTATGCTAACTACAGTCCTTTTCTCCAAGTAGCTCCAGAATGTCAAAGCGATCACTTCCACAATGAAGCGTATCTAAACAGGAGCTGAGAAGTGTCAGTTTTTCACTTGATCAAGGGTTTGTGTCTTAAGACACATAAACACTCTTATATGAAGCTATACATCTGTCTGCACCAGTGATAACACTTTTTAATAACCTCATTTATAAACAGTAATTAATAAAAACTTCACTGTTTGAAAAGTTATGATGAATAATGTAAAATCTAAATAAATCTTTATTATTTATTTTAACAAAATATATGAATGATGTTTTAGATGACTAATAGATACTGAATATAATTCCTTCTTCAGAATCAGAAGTTGGAGCCTGATATAGCATTACTAAAACAATGTAGACAATTATAATTATCTATTTGGGCTGTACAAAATAAATTGAATTGAATTGAATAAATATGAACTCAAATTGAATTCAATCATGATTATGAATAACTGTTATTGCCCACATTCCTGTCAAGTTCAATGTCAAAATAATGAATGACTTCTGTTTCAATCATAACCATCAGTGTAGATGGAAAAATAGACCAGGAATACTAACAGATATCAAACAAAACTGCACAGAACCCTTTGCCGCTCCTTTGATGTTTAATGTTTTGGAATGATCATGTTTTGGAATGATCCGACTAGACACCCAGTGGCCTGATGTTTGTGGTCTAGACGCAGGAGAAATGGACTAGCAGAGCAGCTTTAGTTCTTTGTCTTCAGAGCTGAGTGTAGCTGACCCACATTTGGGCAATGTTCAGAGCCCAACACACAATTACTGTAGTTATGCACATAAAATCAGGTAAAACAGAGGCATGAAAACACGCCTCAGGTCAGTTTACGCCTGTGCAGCACAAGTGAGAGGCGAGCTGTTTCGTAGCCTGTTCAGACAGCTGTATTGATTTAAACGGGAGATTATCATTTCCATCAGACAGGCGGGACACAGAGGACTGAACAACGCTTCCTGTGTACACACAGGAAGCGTCTGTCTCCGTTACAATTCTTATTTTTATCCCTGGGCACAGTCTGTGACAAAAACATAATCAAACTAAAGCAAACCCATAGAAAAAAGAGGTCAATTTAGCTTTATGATTAATGTGACTGGAATTCACATGGGTCACATAAGCTCTTGTGCTAGATGAGATCTATTATCTTCACATACTATGCTGCTACATTAACTTGACATATCCTCCAAGTTTCCTTACTACACAGCTGATGATGGCCTATGGGAGTTGTGCTGTCTTACCACAATCTTTAGCCAATCCGTTAAGGGGCCATTGTCTCCCTGCTTCCACCTTCCTTTTCTTTCCTGCAGTCGTGTGTCAAAACATTAGTCTAATTCAGCCGTAACTGCCTCTGGCTCCACCCAAGCTTCAAAGAATAAAACTTCAAATCAGCACTTTCTCAATGTGGTAATCAGCCCCTGATATTAATAAAAGCCAGTGACGGTGGTGGTTGGGGTCAGAGTGTATATCTTTTGAAAAATTTGAGTTTGCAAGTAGTGAGACACAGTTGGTGCTCGTAAATTCATTGGTGCTGTTACTACACGTAAGGTCCCAGTGTGGGCATTATGAATCATCCGCCAACCAGCGATGTCATCTGTCTGAAGTAGCAGGAAAGGAGAGTGATAGGGAGGGAACAGGAGAAAACACTGCGCTCAGTCACATCATGTAGCAAAAGGAAAATGAAAACACACACGTGCGCTGACAAGAGTAAATTAAATAAATGAATCGGCAAACAAGCACACACTTGAATGACATAAAACATTCAAATAGTTCTTTCCTCACAGGACAAAAAAAATATTTGACTTGAATAATTGGTGTAGGCAGGCTTGATGTAATATTAAGTAATTAAAAGTAATGATGCTTTTTTGTACGGTTTGCATGTAATTTGCAACCAGCAATCCGTCACTGCCACAGAAAGATTGCAGTACATTAGTTTAAAAGGACTTCAGAAAATAGGAGTTGGTTTTAGTGACTGAGGTTGTGTCTTTAATGGAGCGTTTTTGAAGAAGAAGAAGAAGAACCCCGCAGGCTATCCCTTCATTTGATTTGCGCAATGAGCCTCACCTCACATGAGACATGGTTTGAACAGCACAAGCACAAATTCAGTGATTTTGATTATAAAAATGCTCGAAATGATTGGAATCATACATTCATTACATTTACAGCACAAATCAGTAATACATATTAATATCTATTTTATCATTATTTGTTTTTATTATGATGACAGGTGTGTCCCCCAGCACATCCTCGTCTGTCAACACTTATAGCCAAGATGTATCTACATGTAATGTGCAGACTGCCACAACATTTCTGATTACATTCATCCTCCTCACAGGACAGACCCATTACAGTTTCAATGCTACATGAGCTTTCCTTTAGTTCCATCCTCATATTTAAACTGTAATAAAACCATTTTCCATCCAAATCCACATTGCTGAGGGCCAAACAGCTTCACAAGTTAAAGTTGGCCATTATGAATGTTTTATGTTTTTCTTTGAGTTTCTTAATCATAAATACCCTAATTAAGAAGTCATAACTGGAATTTATAACTCCCACATGGTGAATGGTATATAGCGTTATTCCAGTCTTATCACCACTCAATTTCATGTTCAATACAACATTCCCTGATTCAACCATCCAAAAACACACACACAAGTGATCTATAGAGGGCTGGCAGCGGCAACAGTCCTGTCCATGTGGACACCAAATGCATACGAGCAGCAGCAGTTGAGGCGCCGCAGCCGCAGAGCTGCTGCACTCGCCGCAGCCGCAGAGCTTTTGTTTTTGGTATACATAACCTAACTTTTGGAATCTAAATGCAAGTTGGAAGAGACCGCAAAGACTGTATGGGATGGGATGTATTAAAACAAAAGCACTTTGTGATGAGACTCCCTGCGTTCAAGCTGTCCGGCTGTATGAGCAATCTCTCTGTGGCACAGAGGAGTTCAGCGGCACATCTGGAGCAGGCCGATGAGCTTTTAACTATAAAACACAGTCTCAACTGAAGAAAAGGAGGCCATTCCTCAATCACCAAGAGGAGATGTCTGAGTGTGAGTAGCCTCACTTTGAATTGTCCTCACATAAAGTCAGTCTGCATACAAACACATGAGCTACATGTGCCCACAGACATGCAGAACAGAACTCTGCAACACATTTGAACACTTTTCATATTCACAAATGTATGTTCAAATGGCTAAGCTGTCTAGTCGTAGTAATTATGACAAGAGCATTATAGAGCAAAGCGTCCACGTAGGGAGGACATCTGGGTGGATGAGTCAACAAAACACCTGTTTGTTTTACTGTTTCAGACCAACAGTAAGTGATGATTTTTTAAGCAGGAACATGACCACTCCCCTAAACTTAAGTAAGTATTATTTCAACCCAAACCATGATCCTACCCGGAAGAGGAGCTACAAGCTAATCATCACTGGTTGTAATTAACTCCATATATGTCCAGGGAGGCATTAACAAGTGTGCGGACAATTTTTCCGGATAATCTTTCACAAAACCTAAAAAAATACCCTTTCATCATAGAGTTGTCACATCATCTTTTCAAAAGTTATGTGCAGCTGTTTGGTAAAGGCAAAGACATAATGGTGTTGTCCTGCAGACGGGGTGTGAGGTGATTGGGGTCAAATCAGAAAGGGCTTTGTCATTTTGTTGTTCAATTTGGAGAACTTGTTGGAACAAAAACTATAAAGTGAGGATTTTGTTATGTTATACCTTGAAGGTTCTCTTTACAGAATTTAGAACGAATCTAATGCCTTCACCATCTGTCTCTCAACGTGGTGATGACTGACCCAATAACTCGGAGCTAATGGTGCTAACAGAGCACATAATAGCAACAGTGCTCAGATCGGAGGGCGGGAGCTATGCTTTCATAATAATAGTGTCAGTTGGGATAGCTTCATCACCTGCAACCACCGTGTAAGTGAAGTGCAGAGCAATCATTGGATAGCCAGTGGGGCACGCTCATATTTATTACAATGGTAGCACGGCTGGGCTCAGCTACGTTAACAAAGCACAGACAAACTAGAAACAGAAAAATCAGAAGTGACTTCATCGCTGCTCAGGTAGACATTTATTTAATGTCTACCTAATTTACTTAGACAAAAGTTGTTTGCTATAATGCTCTGGATCTCACAAATATATCTAAAACAATTATTATTTATTAATTTGTTGTAATAAAGTTTGTAGTTGGATATTAAGTATATAGTAAGGTATTCAGGTGACAGAATATTTAAATCTAAACATGCAAAGTTTCCCATGAAGTACATTTAAAGTTAAAAAAAAAATCAAAAACCACTATAAAACACAGTATGACCAATGTGTGAGGGCTAAAGCTAACACAATGAATCTCCGTCCATCAACACAGACAAGCATAACCGCGACCCCGCATAGTACGACAGCGTATCCGTCCACCTCACAAAGGGATGTCACACCTGTCGAGTATTTTTATTTTTGGTAAACATTGAATTCATATTTTGCACTTTATTTTGGGTAAATATTTTATTCATATTTTGCACTGTATTTTTTGTAAACATTTTATTCATATCATGATGCAAATACGTGTAGATTTGAATAGTTGCCAGAATGTAAGACAATAATGGAAGTCGAAGCAGCGTTCTTGTTTATTTAAATATTAAAGTACAATAAAAAAATGTTGTTCTTGAAATTATTGAATAATCGTGATAAATAATAGTGATCTCAATATTGATCAAACAAGTTGTGATTAAGATTTTGGCCATAATCGAGCAGCCTTACCTAGAGGGCCATCAAAACATTCCGTTTTTCACCTGTGGGCTGCAAGAGCCGCGAGCAGTGGTGTAGTCCAGAGTGTATGCAGGTATACGGCGTAGATCGCTTCTTTTTCAGCAAACACACGCCTTGTAAATCCTCTCACACACTCCAATCACATGTGTGTATTCCGTCAAGCCCTGCCCTCGACTCTTGTGCCATAATCACACATACGGAGCTACAGGAGAGAGATCAGATAGTTGAAAAAAGTATGTGAATCAGAGAAGTTATTTCAGATAACGCTCCAAAAAGAGAAATGTGGACCGCTTAACCAGAGCCTTAACAAAGAATGGAGAGACTGTTATATTTATTATTCCCACAATTAGTTCAAGAGTAGTACGACTCATGTTCAGCAATATTAAAATCAGCGATGTGAAACATCACTATGAGACAAAGCACACGGACCGACTCACATCCGAAATGAAGGCACAGAAAAATAAACCTAAAAGCCAATATGATCAGAACCCTAAAACATTAATTAATATGATCACAGAACCCTAATACATGAACTAACTGACCAACAATAATGTTAACAGAGGAGAAATGAGCTGAAACAAGTGGTTTAATAACCAGCTAAAGTCCCTGCACACACATTTCTCTTTTTAGATGACAAGAATATAATATCTTGGCTCTTTTGATTGACATCATTTGATGCCAGAATAAACTGAAATTGAAGCTGCATGACAATTCAGTTAAATTAATATTTCTAAAATTAAAAAAAAATCTCTAACTGTAAAACTGTGTTTGCCTTATGTTGAATATATGTTATATTCATGCATAACACCACCTGTGTCGGACCAGTAATATCTGCTCCAGGTGAAGTAATGTTAATTTTATAATAGTACCACACTCTGACCTACACTATGTTTTTTTTAAATTAGCTGTTCCAAGACACAGTTTACAAAAGAAACTACTGATTTATATGGACAACTTGAAAGGCGAGAGAATAGTTGTCCAATTTTGTGTGGCTGGAGTAAAGCTAGGGAATAGTTTACTCAAATTTCATAATTATGTAGTTGTCTCTTACCTGTCTATGGGTCATTAATTTCATAATCCTTATTCCTTGAGGTCAAGCAGCAGGAATCATGTGGCAATGTGTAAATAATACTAACTAGATTAATTATTTTTGGATAAAAAAACATAGAGTACGTCATTATTTATTAAACTGGGCGTTTATCCTTTGCTGTATTCACTGCTTAAAAAAATTGCAAAATGAAGAGTATACCCACTTCTCCAGGGACAACTACACCACTGGCTGCGGGACCGCATAGGCGATCAATTGAAGATACCAGACATATTACTGTTCCACTAGACAATCAGTTACAATATAGCTTCCCACCACTTGGTGGCGGTAATGCGTCAGTCAGTATGCAGAAGACACTCTAGCCCAGAGGTAGCCAACACGGTGCCTGCGGGCACCTTGTCGCCCGCAGCGACCATGTGAGTCGCCCGCGAGACGTAATCTAAAAAAAAAATTTAAAAAAAGAATTCGTCAAAAAAAAAAAAAAAAAAAAAGTTATCAACCGACCATGGTCGCGTGTAAACATGAAGATTGGCCGAAAGCCAATCTTCATGAAATCTCCGTAAAGTCTTTATGCTGTTGCGTCTTTTATCAGAAAACAGACCTCAGCTCATTAAGCATTAATTGAGAGTACGTATCAAATCTGTAACCCTGTTTATTAAAGATGTGGAGAGGAAAGCAGCTCATTGAGCCACTGATGCAACCTGATGCTCAAACATCTGCACTTATTCTGTTTTGTTTTGCAAAAAAATAGCTTATTGTGGAAAACAATAAGCTATTTAGTAGTTACTAAATATTAGTTTGTTTTTTCACAGATATAACTTTATTTTCATTTTTCTAACAAAGTGATAAAAACATGTTTTTCCTACCATCATTGTTGTGGAAATTGTTAATAATTATTGTGAGGAATAATTAACATTGATATCTGATCAGACAGTTCTCATATAGTATAATTAAAAGGTAATCTGTACAACTTTGTTGTTCAGGAAGTTTGTATCAAACAAGTAGCCCTTTGGATTATTTTGTACCTCAAAGTAGCTCTTGATTCCAAAAAGGTTGGTGACCCCTGCTCTAGCCTATAGCAAAAGTTAGAAGTATTTCAAACAAAAAAATGGAGACGAAAGTGCTGCGGAACATCCCCACCACCCTGAACGTAAATGTTTGTGCAGTATAATCCTGACTCCACTAAGTAGAGCTTTGTTAACGGAGGTTACGAGGCAGAGTCCTGAGCCTAGTATGTGCAGTGAGAGCTAACGCTAGCCTCGCTAACGCTAGCCTTGCTAATGCTAGCCTCGCTAATGCTAGCCTCGCTAGCTAACGCGGCACTGAAGGCTTCAAAGCTAAAGCTGTATCTAAAGACCAAACATACAACACGTGTGGAAAAGCCTGTGGGATTGTTCAAGAAAAAGCATAATGTACTACCAGGGCTCTCAAGTGTCATGCATTGAGCGTGACTGTCACGCATTTCGGTCTTAAGTCACGCCCTCCCGCCACACATCTTATTGCTCATGCTGAAAAAAAACTCCAGGCTATTTAATGTGTGGCAGCTCTCAGACATGACCTGGTCGCGCGCTGCCCTCACCACGGAGGAATCAAGCCCCTCCCCCCGTGAGGAGCCACTCATCAGCCAATCAAAAAAAAAAAGAAATGGGCTACAGCCAATCATGAACTGTAGGTAGATTTGATTTAGTTATTGAAAACAAATCTAACCAAGAGTGAGGTCCATTACAAAACCATCCATCCATTTTCAGCTGTTTATCCAGGGTCGGAGTTGCAGTGGCTTAATAAACCAATACAGTTTTAATATTTGAATGGGCACTTTGTACTTGAAAAGTTGCGCGCAGATGTCAAAAAGGTTAAGAATTCCTGTGTTAAACTATATTAGTTAAACTAAATGTGGTTCAGTCTTTTGTACTAATTTAGGGGGTTGGAAGCATAATTGAAAATGTTAGTGTTACATATCTTGATATTAATTATTATTTATAAGATCTGTGTTACTGAGTGAGGAGCTGCGGGTGGTAGGGGTAGACTCGTCCACCATCTCCTGGATCACAAACTACCTCACATTGCAGACCACAGTTTGTTAAATTGGGCCGTGTGCCATCTGAAACGGTGGTCAGTGATGTTGGAGCTCCACACGGAACTGTTCTGTCTCCCTTCCTGTTTACCCTGTACACCAATGACTTCCAGTACAACACGGGGTCATGCCATCTGCAGAAGTACTCTGATGACTCTGCGGTGGTCGGGAGTATTAGGAAGGGACGGGAGGAGGACTTCAGGGCAGTGGCTTTGTGACTTTGTGGAGTGTGCCGGTGAGAATCACCTGCTTCTGACCGTGAGCAAGACCAGAGAGATGGTGGTCGACATCAGGAGGAAGACGACAGCTTCTAGACCTCTGAGTGTCCTGGGAGAGAACGTGGACATGGTGGAGGAGTACAAGTACCTGGGTGTCTCCATCGACAGCCGACTGAACTGGTAGGCCAACATCAACGATATCTACAAGAAGGGGATGAGTCGACTCTTTTTCTTGGGGAAGCTTTGATCCTTCAACGTGTGCAGCAAGATGCTGGAGTTGTTCTATCAGTCGGTTGTGGCCAGTCTCTTGTACTTTGCCATTGTCTGCTGAGGGAGAAGCATTGGAGCCGGTGACACCAACAGACTTAACAAACTGGTTAAGAAGGCCGGCTCCATCATCGGCTGCAAACAGAAGCATCTGGAACAGGTGGTGGGGAGGAGGACACTGACATCCCAGACCACCCTGTTCACCTCCTCCTGCAGAGTCAGCGTAGCTCTTTCTCCAAAAAATTCATCACGCTCCGCTGCCACAAGGACCGATACATAAAAACATTCCTTCCCACGGCAATAAGACTACAATAAATCACCTCTGGCCAGATCTGCGGATTAATTATATATATATATATATATAACATTAATGTTACATATATTTTACATATTCTGCACTCTGTTTACATTTAATTTAATGTCCGTTTACATTTAATTTAATCTCTGAATACACTGCAGTTATTTGTATTCCATTTGTATTCCAGTGTGTATCTATATTGTATTTGTTAATGTATATATATATATATATATATATATATATATATATATATATATATATATATATATATATGTATATATATATATATATATGTGTATATATATATGTATATATGTGTATATATATATATATATATATATATATATATATATATATATATATATATATATATATATAACATTTTGGATATATCTGTCATGTTTGTCCTTATTTTATTATTTTATTTTGTGTTAAGTTTATTCTATTTGATGTCTGTAAGTGTGGGGCGCTACTACGACAAAAAAAATTCCCCTTGGGGATTAATAAAGTACAAATATATCTATCTATCTATCTATCTGTCTGCTACCAGCACAACACTACATCACTTAGGCTTAGAGTCGAAGCATTTGTCTCTAATAGACCATATCCAGCTATATAATATAGTTAATGGGCTATATGTAATGGCCAGGATTATAATTTTTTTGGTGGGGGTAATACGGTTAGGGCACAGAAATAACATGAGATGTGCATATATTACTATTCTGAATGGTTGGTATAGAACATTTACTTAAAGATGTTGTTACACAGAAACAAACAGAAATACACTTAAAAAAACCTGTGAATTTGCTGCATTGCACATCTGCTACTATTCATGCCATTGTGATTATGTATGTAAAGAACATATTGATACCTTGGCATAAGAAAATGGAAGCCTTCTTTGGCCGGTGGCCAGCAATTCAATAGATCCTTTTTTTTGTTACCAACATTCTCGCTGTTATGTTCATCCTGTCACAATTCTACAACGTAACTATGTAACATATGTTCTGACTCTTAACTGGAGAAACACTGGAAATGCTTCACCGTAATCATAGCACAAAGCATATCTCTTAATGTTGAGTTGTGTATAATAATGATGGTGCTGTCACACATGACTAGGAAAACTTGATAGGCTTATTCATCAGATTGTGGTTATGTGATGCACAACTTATTCTTGGCAGTAAAGAAAATGAACTGAAGAAAAAAATGTAATCCGCATAAGTTGCTACTAATTTTAAACAACGGTTCCTGAAAAAGTCAAAATCTTTCAGGCGGCGACAAATAGTTGTTTCTGTAAAAATAGAGTGGAGCACTGATGAAGAGAAGAAAGAACAAAGTTGTGTCTATAATGCATCTCATATGAAAAATGTACAAGCGAAAAAGTAAAACATCAAAAGCAGACATTGTGTACGATGCAGAAGAAGAAACAATCCAACGAGGCAAGTGATCTATCAGATGGGAATTTAATCTTTAAAGCAAGTACGTGTTGCAGAAATAATGGCTACATTAACTTTTAATTGCTACTGTGATTAAGCTGCCCAATTTGACCTTTTCTGGTAAAAAAAAAATCATGTTGTCTCTTTCGCTTGTTGTATGTTTGGTCTTGTGTATTTTCTTGTATGCATGATTGATCCACCCCTCGCTCCATGCCTTGTGGCTTGCTACTACACTGGGCTCTGTGGTGCCTCCTGTTTAGGCTGCAGAAATTGGCTGTGACAGCTCTTTGGGGGACTCGGCTGAAATCTCGGCCTCACCCCCAACTGGCCAACAAACAAAGCCCCCAGGACAGATATGAATGTAATCACACCAGATAAGAAGAAAAAAAGGTCAAGGCTCAGCACTCAGATAAGCCCATGACCTGATTTTGTTGATATGGTTGCTGGCATGCGAACACCAGTGATCCATGCACAGCTGCGTGTGCAAAAGTGACAGAATCGTAGGGTGTTTGTATGCACGTGCGTGTGTGTGGATTAATCTGAAATATCTATAACTGACTAAAAATTTACCAATTATATCAAACTATCAAGAAATGTCAGTTGTAATTGTACATTACTTCAAAAAAAGTGTGCTGATCTTTGTTGTGTATGATCACATTGTTCTGGAGACAAAGGAGAGACATTGGACTCATTTTCCCAGGATTCTCCACATTCTTACGCCTGCGTTTGAAGCCCTGCCTATGGGCATTGTTTTCCAGAATGTGACTCATGACCCATAAAATTATTTTATTATTTTTCGCCGCTTACCACTGTGTCGTCGACGTACTGGACTTCTCTTCTTTGGGAACCACAAGTGTTTCCTACCTGACTTATCAAAAACCGAAAGAATTAGCAGCACCAAGTAACCCCTCTTTCTTCACGGACTGCTAACTTTAACTTGGCATTGCAGACCAATACAAAGCTGTTCCAAATTCCAAAACCCTTCAACCATTACTAGCTAATGTCATGGTCATTTTTGGTTGCATTTATTAATACAATGTTTCTTCAAAGCTAAATTGAAAGTTAAGTTAATATTATGAGAGTTAATTAATTAATATATTTTCCTTTGTCAAATGAGGTGGTGTCCCAATGTGAATTATATAAGAGGAATTAGAATTAACACTGATAGACATTTTTACACCTACATTATTTGTGCAGAAAAAAAAGGATTAATTTACGTGAATGGCAGCGAACACAGTGACATCTGGCAGTTTGCAAAACTTAACAGCCCTTCAAGACTGTTAAAGGTGCAATACACCGAACGTGACAACGTTTACTTTAAGTTTTGCAGTGGACTTCTGATAAAGGTCCTGTGTTTCTATGTTCCCAATCTTATATTTGGCATCTTTAAAGAACCAAATTAGCTAAGTCCTGATAATATGGTGTGATAACTAACACTATTACAATGGTTATATAGCAAAATCTGCATCTTGAAATGCATAGCAAAGTGTAACTTTTTAAGTAATATGTAACAAGCAAATCATAATACCTTCAAATGTGTGTGTCTGTATATATATTAGGGCTGGGCAAATTAATGCGTTAACGCTGCGTTAACTTCTCAATCCTTTCACGCCATTAATTATTTGATCATTCGTTAACTGTTGTACATTGTTTTTGCATTGGGAGGGGCTTATCACTGCTGCACACAGGTCTCTCAGATGGCGTAGTTCAGACCTGGGCATCTCACGGCTCTCCCAGTCCGGCCAGCATGTGATCAATCAAAAATCAAAAATCAATAAAAAAGATGCACACCATGAATGCAATACAACAACACTGCTTTTACTTTGAAGGCAATTTATGTATGTGCGCGTGAGCTTCCGTAGCCTTACCGTCAGGCACTGTTGACGAGTTGAGCCTTACGTGAAAGCACGTATTGTTGTTCAGTTTCTGTTGTCAGCGAGCGCGGATGGAGGAGTCTCAAAAAGTTGGAACATTTTGTTCCAATGTTGCTGGGGCGGCGGAGCCCGAACATTTTTCTTCCTCCAAAGTGTAGCGTGACAGAAAATGTTTGAGAACCACTCCATTATGGGCATAGCACTTTAAGTCAGTATCACTTCTGGATCTTTACTCTTCTCTCAAAGAGGAGAGCTTTCCACACATGAGGAGGCATGCTCAGAAGATGTTAAGTGCTCTTGTTCAAGCAAACAGACTGGACTTTTCTCACTGAGTAAGAAAAACTGAACTGAACCGGAAAACATCAAAAGCACTTATTGCTTTTGTATGAAGTTAATCAATTGCTCGTCTTTAACGTACATCTTTAAGGTAAGCAACAGACAAAACATTGACAAAAGAAGGAGTGGCTTGTTCCTAACAGGGACCCTTACTACTGAACAGACTGTTGTTTTGTTGTTCTCTGATAAAATACTTTTTTTTTTCTTCTGGTACCTGTACAGAAAAAAACAACAGATTTATATACTATTTATGTATATATGTCAGTGGCGGGCCGTGACTCACCACATTTCTGTAATCCTCTGTGCGAAAAGCGTCATCAGTACACAAGCAAGTCATCAGATAGGTTTTTGGTTCTAGAAGCTAGAAGTTTCTCGCCTTTCCTGAAACGTCCTCCATGAGAAAGGCGTTAACAGTAAATCCATCTCCAAGTCTACTCCTTCAGTCATAACTTCAGCCAGCTGGTTTTTGTGGTAGACAAGTCACGGTGCCCCACTGACCAATCACAGCGCATGTTAATGGTCACGTGAGCTCTGTGACCAATCACACGTGTCTCGAGAAGGCTCTTCCTTATATTTTAACCAGGTTTAAAGAGAAGTGAAATGTGATTGGATAAAAAATGCTGTTAAACAGGTCCCAATAAGCCATAAAAGAGGCCTGAAGGAGCAGAGGAACTGATGAAGGCAGCTGTGCAATGAGAAAATATGCTAATAGGGAAAAAATATTAAAATATGTGTAGTGTATTTGTTATAAAATAGCTATAGCTTTGTGCTTCAGTTTAGGCTTAGACCCCGACAGCGCGCCACTGATAGCTACACACACACACACCATCATTTATTTGAATTGACTAAGGTTAGCGTGATCTCCTTGAGAATAGTAAAGCTACATCTAAAAAGAACAAATAACTTTGATATAGCCTTTGACATTTGCTATGTTGCCATCGCATTACTGCTGTAGACACGTATAGGGCTATTTTGGGAAAAAAAGTGCCGCTGCTCCAGTAATCCCTGCCTGAGCGATCCAGATTGCTGGATAATGAGGGACAGCATTGTGTCTATGATAATTTCAACCCTTCTCCCACCTGCCACTCACAACCACAGCAAAGAGATTAAAAAAACCCTACAAAATTATATATTTTTAACAGGATTAGTAGATGTGTGTAATCAGCTGTTTGTTTAATGAATTATTTGAGAAAGAACGTATCTAATAATGTCATGTGTTTATGTTGGGGGCATTTGCATGGCAGTATCAGACTGGTCTATTGTTGTGTGATACAGCTCTTTCTTCAAGTGTAACATTTAACAGCACAAAGCAGGAACACTTCTCCATCACACAATGTGGTTAAGGTTTCTTTCAAGCAATGTCACCTCAATAGAAGTATACAGAGGACTTCATTCAGTAATTAATTTCACCATCAGCATTGTGGCAGGAAAGATAAGTGAAAGGTCTGCAATGTGAATAGATCCTGTGAGCCCCTGTTACATTATTTTATTAAGATGCTGTCTCCTGAGCCTGTTTTATTCCCTTAAATACACTGACTCTAGGCTGCATTCACTTTGAAAAAACAGAATTACTTGATTTTGGATTTATGTTAAAAATGCTGGTTTTTGCTCTGATGGGACAAGTACCATTACACATTTTGTGAGGAAGCTGGCCAATCAAATGGCTTGCTAGTGGTCTGTTGAACTGCATTTTTAGTTTGGTACACTGGCTACTAGGGCTGTCGACGCATATTCAAAATTTGAATATGTATTCGAAGAGTTCTTAAAAACCGAATTTCAAATGTGAAAATTAATATTCAAATGTAAAAAAAAGAAAAGAATATTTATCGTGAATCTGGCAACCCCTCCCGCAGCCGCGACGAAGTGTCCTCTTTTCCACAAATTTAAATCTGGTCACCCTGACTTGTGTGGAAGATGGCGGAAAGTGTAGAACCCAGCTTGACTGTCACAGAAAAAGCTGTTGTAAACATTGCAACTATAGGTCGTAAGGTGAACCCTGTTATCGCTCATCTGGCTACACAGTCGTGCATCTAGGCAATCTTTAGCTCATATAAAAGAACGACTCATGCTAAGTTACCAAAAAAAAGTTTGTAGCTGAAATTCCAATCGATTATTGATGCGGCAATGTTTCATGCCAAACTAGTTTCTTCAGAGCGTAATAGGATATTGGTCGCAAGTGGTGTTGCCTGATTGGAAATGGCAAAGTATCGTACCAAAGGCTCAAAATGGTTGTATTTGGAGGATAATTATTGTGTATCTGGCAACACTGAGATCGGTCGACCAATGACAGTTCTCTCTACAGTCACAGCTCGCGCAAGAAGGTGGAGCGTAAGGGAGATACCGTTTCTAAAACTTGTAAGGGCGTAATAACTAGTTTGTGAAAGACCCAGAGAAACACAAATATCCATCGAGGCAAAATCCCGGACGTATTTTTTAGGTCTCGAAAAGAGGACATGTCTGGGAAAAAGAGGACGCCTGGTCACTATGTAAGCTAGAGTAAACTTACTATTCAACGACAAGCAACTTGAGGATACACCTCCAGAATGTGCACCCAAGAGAACGTGGCATAAAATGTGAAACTTTAGCGAAACAGCCACGTCTGGATACATATTTTTCGCCGTCCGCCACAAGTTCGTTGTCTGCTTTTACAAAACTCTTGATTAGCACTCACCATTTGTTTATTGTTGTCGTTCATTTAAACCGCTATGCGCAGAAAGCGTGATGGTGCGAGGTGGAGAGAAAGAGAGAGAGAAAGAAAGAAAAAGAGTGCATGTGTGCGAGCGAGAGGCCAAGGTCTGCTGTATTGGTTTATTAGTTTATTTACCCATGTTTGTGTAGGTAATATCTTGTTAAATATGTTTAAGCTTAAATAAATTACCTATATAAGTAGTTATGTCTCGTATTAATTTGTCTTGTTATTGACGTGCCTAATGCGCAACCAGAAATTCGAATATATTCGAATATATGTATTTTTTTTAAAGGAATATTCAAATGTAATTTTGAGCAATTTTGACAGCCCTACTGGTTACATGTTTTAAATTAAATAAAAACATTTGAAAGTGAAATCTAACACTAGGCTGTAAAACAGTGCTTCACTGCCCTCTGGTTGAACGTTGAAGAGTGCTGCCACTTTAATGTGCGTGGGTGGGTGTGGTCAAACTGAAGTCAGACCCAACCATGATCTCACAATCACTAGTACACCATGGAGTACATTTCTACATCACTGCAGAAAGGTAAACAAAGTTAATATCATAAACAGGTACTACAAACTCAATTGATAGATTTTTTGTTCTTTAGGTTTTCCAGAAACCATGGACTGTGTTATAAAAATAACCTGTTTAAATGTCAGGCATTGAGTCTAATGAATTTCTCCTATGACTTCAGGTTACCCTAAAGCAGAGGTGGCCTACACGATGCCCGCGGTACCTTGTCTTCCGCAAAGACCATGTGAGTCGCCCGCGGGACATCTTTTAAAAATATTTAAAAAATTTAACTTATAAAAAAAATAATAATAATCAACCGACCATGGTTGAGTTAAAACTCTTCTCAGTATCGCAAGCAGCGGAGTTCCACCCCGATGTGACGCACACATATACAGGCACGCATACAGGTGAGCACACAGACACGGGCGCGCACACGGGCGAGCACACGGGCGCGCACAATGGGATTTGCTGCTTTAAGCTAACACTATTTTAAGCTGTCAACGATAACTTTTAAAGCCTAACAGTTCATGTATGTGCGGGTCAAGACAAACATCATCAACAGGCTGCAGCCTGGAGCTCCATAAACAACGTTTCTGACTTTGCATATCGAGAGTCTCTGGAAATATTCTTTTAAAATCCAACTTGCCAAAAGCCAATCTTTATGCGATCTCCGTAAGGTGTTTTCTACTGTTGCGTCTTTTATCAGAAAACAGACCTTAGCTCAACATTGAGCATGATTTGAGAGCCGTATCAAATCTACAACCCTGTTTTAAAAAGATTTGTAGAGGAAAGCAGCTTACTGCAGCCACTAATACTGATGCAACCTGATGGCTCACAACCAAGAGCCTATTGCGGCGCATCACAGTGGAGGAAATGCACCCGACTAGGGCCAGCACAGCAAGGGGAGAGCGTAACCCGTCACATTAACGACAATGCATGTCGTCTAAATCTATCAACAAAAACCAGGACACTGACCCTGAAGAGTGCAGACATGACATTGCAGAACAGTTGCACCAGCAAAAACCTCTCCCTGCGCCATGGTGCAGGAAGAGGCCGCGGGCAGAAGCCATGTTGAGAAGCACCAGCACACGGCGTGAGGACCCACTCCGCAGCAGACACCCGACTCACGGAGCCCCGCCAGAGTCTCCACAGGTTTGAGATAGTAGCTTCACTGACCAATCACAGCGCATTTTAATGGTCACGCGGGCCCTGTGACCAATCACAGCACATGCTAATGGTCACGCGGGCCCTGTGACCAATCACAGCACATGTTAATGGTCACGTGGGCCCTGTGACCAATCACACATCTGGGGTCTTGCAAAGGCTCTTCAATGTATTTTAACAAGGCTAATCTTACATAGATAAAGAGAAGTGAAATGTGATTGGATAAACAATGCTGTTTAACAGGCCCTAAGAAGCTATGCAAGAGGAATTTCAGAAAATCTTACTAATCGGTAATTGGTAATGATAACTTTGCAGACATCATGCATGCATGTACTATGGTGGCCCTGAGAGCTCAACTTACTGTTGCAATCTATTTCGATGCCTGTTTGTATTTCTAAGGCATTAAAATAAGTTTAATATTCAGGAGTAGCCCTGAATAAAATTGGACACTTTAGGATCCACCCGAAAGCACGAAGATGCACAACATAAGTAATCCTTGTGAGTCAAAACACAGAACACAAATAGGACATATTTCTATGATGCAATCTGACGAATCAAATTCTCAAACCAATCTCTGCTTGTTCGCAGAAACCAACACCGACTCGTTCTGATGGAAACCTTTGCTTGAGGAGAGACAATACATTGAGTATATTCTCTGGCTTCTCAGTATATGTCAGGCAACAGCAATCGAGAAGCATAATGTTCAGTGTTTAAAAATACATTCGATTAATTAGACATACATATAATGTAACATCGTAACTTCGTTGTGAAAATGTACAGCAGATCAGAGAAAGAAATCTCCCTGGTCTATCTCAGTTTGGAAGAGTTGCAGCACTCGAGAAGTTTTGCACAAAGCCAAGAACCCATTATCATTCCAGAAAGAGAATAAGCACATTATTCAAACAAAGTAGCAATGGAAATTATGCAAATTAGTTTAAGCTTTTTTCTTCTTTTTCGCTCAGGCTGGTTAAAAACAATGATTACTACACAAAAGTAAAGTTTTCTTTCTTTATGAAGATACGTGGCCTCTCCTTTCCTCTGTGCGACACCCGTGCTTATTTAAAGGTGAACAAAAAATGTTTTTGTTGGCAAATGACAAAGTAATGATCAACCAAACAAATTGAAAGCAAACCGTCATGCATAGCAACAAGCATTGATAACCTTCAACAGTCGTTGTTATTGTCTGCAAACTTCATCTGTGTTGTGCGTATGTGTGTACATCCGCTTGTATAGCCTTCATATCAAGGTCAGTTTCACACAGCAAAGACAGCATCTGTTGCCAGGCAACAACAGGCGGCTTTCGTGAAGTGCTCCATTGAGCAGCAAATGTTCATGTCAAGTCATAGAGAAACAATGATACAAATATTGACTGTGAAAGATGGAGACTCCATTTAAAGAAATGCATGGGCACATATTGCAACAAGGACAATTGTGTGTGAGGAAAAATATTGCTTCCCAGTCAAACAGCAAAATCAAAGAGAATACAGCAATTCGATAAACTTGAGTGTGACACCATATTCAAAATTATCCTGTGACCAACACATATTGACATTATATGTAGATATTTTTCAAACAAAGCCTCCATGTGCTGTAGAAACACACAGTTATTAGTGGAATTAGGCTGATTCACAATGCCAACAATGAGCAGAGGTCACCCTGACAACTGTGTGAGGGCATCATGCACAACAATGCTAACAGCCGCATACAGATGTGAAATTCGGCCATTGACATGAACTGTTTATTTCAAACAGGTTTTCTCAACCGCAGCTGGACTTGTTCCAAATCTATTTTTTATATATATATATATATATATATATATATATATATATACATATACACACACACACACATACATACATACACACACACACACACACACACACACACACACACACACACACACACATATATATATAGTCCTGCACTTGAGTGATGGTTTCACACACACACACACACACACACACACACACACACACAGAGGCTGCAGAGGCTCCAAGCCTACACACACTTCTATCCACAAACAGTGCTAAGCTCAGCAGGCCCACCTCTCACCTGTAAGTAATGAAAGGATACGTCCAGGCACCACAGGCTTCCTGTTGACCAGAGCGAAGGACAGCTCCGTCTGCAGGAACACGGCCGAGGCCTTGATGAGATGCTGTCCAAAGCGCAGGGTCAACATGTCCCCCTCACTCACAGGCCTGGATAAGACACAGATACTGTAGGTGGTCAAATATTCTGTTCATTGCACACATCCACACACATCTGGAAAAACAGTACTGACATTCCTCATTTGATTAAGATCCGATTGGACTGCCGGTAATTCTAAAACATTACAAAAAGAACACAAATGAACCAAAAACAAACCTTTTCACAATACCTTTTGAAAATAAGCCATGACAGATTGGCCAATTAGACCTTTACAGTTAGTACTACAGTTACTTACACAAGCGCGTAATGTTAAATCTTAAAAAAAATCTTTAAGGCCCTAGTTAATTTATCAGCACCTTCCCAATGTAACAAAATGCATTGAGACCAAGACAAAACACACACACACAGGAATGAAAAAGGCTGGTCAGAGAAAAAAGTGAAAAGCATTCGCGTGTCACGGAGTGGATCCCAAATTTGAGGGATCAGATTTTTTGAAATACTGGATACTTTTAAGTCTTTGAGCATTCAAACATTTTCATGTTTATAAAAGTTATCAAAAGTTAACTATCGTGGCCACAAATCACCAAAAACTCCTGAGAATCCTTGGGACCAACACTTATCACTTAGTGATCAAAATTTGTGAGCAGACACTATACTGACAACAACAGAGACTGTGACTGGTGTCAACAATGTTAAAGGCAATGATGAGTCAGTGTTCAGTTATCTTTATTAACTCAAGCTGTTAAAAAGGAAGCATGAATATGTGACTAATGGTGGCTTAATTAAAACATAAAATGCGCAGCATGAGAGCTGCCGAAGGGCACAACAACACATTATTAAAGACCCTCTTGCTTCCTCCTACCGCAGTTTCAAAAAACATTTTTCAAATAGCCTTCAAGGTTTGACAGCCTCTCAAATTCTGGCTCTACATTACACCAAAATATGACCTTGCTATTGAAAATGATCGATCTCACGGACTAAAGTAATAGTTGGAAAAAATGCAATATGAAGCAGGAACGAGACACTGAATCAAGTGGATAAAAGAAGCTTGTGGTTCTCTTTTCAAACAGGTTGTGATCATAGCAACTATGAAAATAGGCTTTATTGTGAGCAATTGTTTGGTGACACTCCGGCGTGTTGGAGAGATGAATCCATCTTATTGGACCATGTCTAAGATAGAGAGACGTTGTCACATCTAACAAACTCTTCCATCAAACTGTTACACAGTTGACATCCTGCTGGGAGGAGCGATTATTGCCACCACATGACATACAGACGAGCCGAACTCTCAAGCTCTGAACACATTCTGTTTCTGTTGTTTGAGATGATACAAAAACCCAACTGATAATAACAAAGAGGATTACTTAAAATGGATTACATTGATGCACAGACACTAGTTCTGGTATATCCTGATTTCATTCGTTCTTACATTACTGATATAATATGCAGAATGGTCCGGCTTCTTCGCTTTTAACATATCTGAAAGTTACTTACGGAATTTTTCTTTTTTCTGTAAGCCATGCTGCATATTGCTACTTTTAACACACATGCCGTTACTAGAATTTTTTATGTAGCTTGCTAGACAATTGGAGGGTGGATCATGATCATTTGGTACATCACCACAACCAATTTAATTACACCGAATAACTGGGTGAGGATCCCTTTTTTCTGAGACGTGCATGTGACTTTTCGTAAGGGGGTTAAATGGTGCCTAAGCGATTACACGGCTCCTACTCTGAGAGCAGTGTGGTCTAACTGAGGAGGAGAAGGAGGAGGAAGGCTCTGGAGCCTGGAGATTACCGTAACACCATGCACACTCCTTCCTTCCTTCAATCTCTCTACCTGAGCTGCTCAGTCACCACAGAGAGGACAAGAAAGGGAAAATAGCCATGGGTGAGTCTGGATTTGGTCCCAGAAGACTTATCCACACCGTCTCTCACCAGCTGTCTCTCCTGCATGAGCATTCCAAATGCACTGTGACAATTCCACAATTAAGAACTAGAATGCTGCAATTAGTTCACTGCGTGGAGCGATGACCCAATTAGTGTTTACTTAACACAGATTTGATCACCTTCAATTTGTAAATGCCAACATCCGTTTAAGCTACAAAAGCAAAACTGATTCTTTTTTTTTTTGAGCTGTGAAAAATAACGCGTTAACGCATTATGATTAAATTACAGGATTAATGCGTTAATTTTTTTAACGCATTTAACGCATGCGCAGAATGAGCTTCCAATATACCTATTGAACTATTTCCGCTCTAGTGCAGTCAGATGTACACTCTGGAAGACGTTGTCGTTTCACCAGCACAACCAGCCTTAAGTAACATCTCAACGTGTAGCATGCATTGGTCGGCGAGGGGTGTTCAAGTGGAATGCGTCAAACCAGACTCACTGAACAACAAAGACCCCTCACTAAGTCTGCCTGTGACAAGCTGAGTAGCACAATTGCGGAATTAATATTGTTCAGGATGAGGGGTTCACTAAAGTTTTGCGAGTAGCAATGGGGGACGTGAGCATCAAAGCACCGCAAAGACGCACAATCATGACACAAATCCACGCGCTGTATAAAGCTGAAAAGAACAAAACGGAAAATGACTTGGCTGCTACGGATCATGTGGCGCTGACGAGATCACTGGACTTTTGTGAGTGATGAGATTTACCTGGGTGACCAAACGTCCTCTTTTTCCCAGACATGTCATCTTTTCGAGACCTAAAAAATGTGTCTGGCAGGGATTCCAAAACGTCCGGGATTTTGCCTCGTGTGATGTTTATGTTTCTCTGAGTCTTTCACAAACTAGTTTTTACGCTCTTACAAGTTTTGAAACAGTATCTTACGTTCATCTTCTTGCGCGAGCTCTGACTGTAGAGAGAACTGTCATTGGTTGACCGATCTCAGGGTTGCCAGATGCACGATAATTATCCTCCAAATACGAACATTTTGAGTCTTTGGTACGATACTACACCATCACCAGTCTGGCAACACTGAGCACCTTGTCACCTCCACTCGCGACGAATATCCTATTACGCTCTGAAGAAACTAGTTCGGCATAAAACATCTTTGCATCAATAATCAACTGGAATTTCAGCGACAAACCTTTTTTGGTAGCTTAGCACGACTCGTTCTTTTTTATGAGCTTTAAGATGGAGTAGATGCACAAATGTGGAGCGAAATGAAACAATAACGGGTTTCACCTTACGGCCTATAGTTGCATTGTTTACAACAGCAGTCCAATGTTTAAATGACAATGTATATAACAGTCTTTTATCATAAATCTTTAAGTTTTTACAAAAATATACCGAGAATATCGAAAGTATGTGATTAATCATGATTAATCCACAGAAACCTGTGATTAATCTGATTAAAAATTTTAATCATTTCACAGCCCTAATTTTTTTTATTGACACCACAAAAAGCACAAGCCGCAACTCCCACTGAGGACGTGGAGGTCGGGCCATGTTTGTTTCCTGGCGATTTAAATGTTTCAATTATCTGAAGTGGGATAAACTGTTTGAATAATAATTTAATGTGAAAAGAGCCTGCCAGGGTAATCTTAAGTAATTAAATCAACTTTTAATTCAAAATTTAGCCTTATAGTGTCTCACTCTCTGTGGTGTGTAGCCATGATTGTTTGCATGGTTTATTACTGATGACACTCCCAGAGAAGCCTGACAAAGGAACCCATGAAAGCTACCTATGTGGTAGTAGGAAGATTTAAGTACTTTGCCAGCCTGTGGATTGATTTTGTCATTGCAGTGGGTCAAAACTGGACATTGACTTGTATCTAGTTTGTTGCTTGGAGGCAACTAAATATTCCATTACCCAGAGTTGACCCAAGCATCTTTGAGAAACACAGTTTTGCACGCTCTTCTCAGTACTGAAGTGGTGTTGCTGCTGGTTGGCAGATCACTGTGTGTAGTATGGCCTTGCATAGCCTCATGTTTCAGTGGTAAACTGCTAGTGAAGGGAAGTATCATCAGGGTGGATGTGGTGATCCTGGATATGTAATGAATATTCAGCCAACTTTGTTGGGCTGGAACACATGTCTCTTCACAAATCTATAATTCACTCACTACTGGCTGCAAAACAACTCATGTTATTTATATATGATATTATACATTAGTACACAGATATTGTCAGGTATGACACAAGTAAAAAGTGTAAATACAACAGAATATAAAACACATTTACCATATGAGTGTTTTTTTTCTGTTATATGCTATAATGTGACATTCAAAGCACAGTATATTCAGCTCATTGTAATACTGTGTTCACACCGCACGTGATGCGAATTTGACCAGATTCCATGTAAAATCAATTTTTTGTCGGGCGGCGCGATAGACGCATTTGAGGCACCGCAAACAGCTCGTTTGATGTGGGGCGAAATGAGCGTTTGACGTGGCGCGAATTTGCGTGAGTTCAAATAGCCCAACTCCGGCGGAAAAATCGCGTGAGTCATAGCCTCGTCAGCCAATCAGCGTTGAGAAGCTCCGCCCGTCGCTGATTCAAACTGCTGACGGACCCCCGGAAGAAGCGCTGATAGCGGCCGTCATTCAGAGGCTGTTCTGGGACTACGGATAAAAATATGAACCCAGATACCATGGAGTTTGATGTTCACACTATGTGGAGTTTACAAAACAAGTATAAAACAGAACTAGTGGTTATTTCTATGGTGAATTGAGGAAACGGTAACGTAACACCAGACGTAGTTCCTGGAGTTGGTGAAATTCACGGAGCTGTGTGCGGCTACGGATGGTGTTATGAACCCAAACAGGGGGGCGTTTGATGTTCCCACCTTTTTCTGACTTCCACAACAATTATAAAGCAGTAGTTATTTCTTCCGTAGTCAATAGCGGAGACGATTGCCAAGCGAGTAAACTGACATGGTAGACGCAACGCGAATATTCGCGCCGCGTTTGATGTGAACACAGCATAAGTTACAAAAGTGCCCAACATGATATGATAGATGACCTAAAATAATACACTCTGAACTAGTGTTCCTATATGTTGTAGTTATCTTTGATCAGGATATGTCCTATAACTCCCACATGCCTGTGCATGTGGGAGTTATAGGACATATCCATTCAAACAAATAAAAAACACTTTGAGTGGTCGGAGGATGAGAAAGGCACTATACAAGTACGAGTCCATTTAAATTATTCCATGCATTTGTTACTTCTAGACTAGATTACTGCCCTTTTTTTTACCATCAGGTAGCTCTAATAACTCTCCTAAATCTCTCCAGTTGATCTAGAATGCTGCAGCACTTAACACAACTAACACAAATTAAGAAAATACATCATATTACTCCCGTATTAGCTTCTCTGCACTGGTTCCCAGTAAAATCCAGAATAAAATCGTAAATCCTTGTCCTTACCTACAAAGCCCTCATTAATCAGGCACCATATTTTCTCTGTAAAAACAGTTGTTATTTCCGCAGTCCACCATTGAAATAACCACTAGTTCTGCTTTATACTTGTTGTGGAAGTCCCACTTGACAGGAACTGCTTCAGGAGGGTAAACAAATCTCAAAAACTAAATATAAAAAGCCTATAACATGGACACTGTGTGCTCTATGCAAACGAAACTGTTTGAGTTGTAAAATAGGTTACATTTCTTCTTTAATCTCAAAAGCTTTGTTTTTTATTTATTTGACATATAATAATAACAAATACTTGCCATATTTTGAAAGTTACATTTCTCCTGAAAAAAGGAGCAAAATCATTTTGCCAAAATGACTTTCTTTTACATATTTATTGATAATTAAGACAAAAAGGACCAGGCGGACTTACATCATTACAGCTCTAAAAGGGTTAATGTGTTTGTAGCCTGATGAAACATTACACTCTTTATGCACATATTCGTGACAGTACAATGACATGGATATGGACCCCCAGAGCACCATCATGAACACCACCTTGACCAATAAGCAAAACACAGATTCAAACCATAACCCCCACACCCCATTTCCAATAGCTGAGGCTTCCTGCCTGGACGATTCAGTGCACATGTCTGCCTTGAAGCATCTGACATTTTCACTGATCAAACAGGACCTGGCAATGGCACTCCATGCCAAAGATGACATTTGCAATGTACTATTTTTTCCCAGCTATCAATGATGGTCTACAGGGGGTAGATTATTTGCCTCTGCAGTGTTCTGGAGTCAGCACCCCTGAATGTGTCAGAGGTAGTTCAATCAATGAAACATCTATGCAATCGTAAATCTGGAAACTTTGCGCTCAGAGGTCTCCTACAGCAGAACTCCTTTAAACAGTATTCAGCATGGAAGGTTTTACTATCAGTTGCTAGTTGGTCAATATTTTGCCTTTGGTTTTTTGGATTTGGATCCACAGGTTTTGCAGATGATAAAGGGGGTTGCAGCAGCAGGCGGGTCTGGGACTGGGTGGCGGAGGGGTGGATGGCTGGTCAAATCTGTTAAAAAAAGAGTTCAGATCATTCACCCACTTTTGGTCCCCCTCAGGCTGTTGGTTGGGCCCTTTAAAACCAGAAATCGCCTTGAGGCCCTTCCAGACCCCGATGGTGTTGTTATGTGGCAGCTGGTCGACCATCCTTGTTGTGTAGACATCTTTACCCTCCCTGATCTTCATCCTTAGCTCCCTCTGCACAATTCTCAGCTCCTCCATGTTGCCAGATCTAAAGAACCTCTTCTTCTCCTTGAGGAGGGTCTTTATCTCCAGAGAGATCCAGGGTTTGCCATTTGCCGGGGGGGGGTTGATGA
This sequence comes from Clinocottus analis, assembly GCF_023055335.1. Taxonomy (NCBI): domain Eukaryota; kingdom Metazoa; phylum Chordata; class Actinopteri; order Perciformes; family Cottidae; genus Clinocottus; species Clinocottus analis. The sequence continues at coordinate 4,391,172 of NW_027176042.1, read as the reverse complement.
TGTGTATGCCTCCTTGGTGTTGGCATGGAGGAGATACAGTGTTTTATTGTCTCTGGTGTGGCATGTCACATATTGGGTAAATGTGGGCAGAGTGGAGGATGAAGGGGCATGATTAAAGCCACCAGAGAGAAGGAGTAGGGCATTGGGGTGTTGAGTCAACAGCCTGCTTGTCGCCGAGTGAATGACGTCACAGGCCGCTTCAGCGTCAACAGAGGGGGGGGATGTACGCAGCCACCATGATAATGTGCGAAAATTCCCTTGGTAGATAGTGTGGCCTCATGCTAACAGCTAACAGCTCAATGTCCTTCGTGCAGGTCTGCTCCTTAACAGTGATGTGCCCAGAGTTACACTATCTATCATTAACAAACACTGCCAGTCCTCCTCTCTTCCTCTTACCACTCTCCGTTGTCATGCCCGCCCGTATGATGCGGAAACCGTCCAGCGCAGCTTGCGTGGCTGTAGTTAGCTCCGTTAGCCAAGTCTCCGTAAACACCATGAGGCTACACTGCCGGTACTCGCTCTGATGGCGAGTTAGCGCCTCTAGCTCGTCCATCTTGTTAGGGAGAGACCTCACGTTTTCCATGATGATGGAGGGTAGGACGGGTTTGTAACGTCTTCAATCTGCTGGGGACTATAAACACAGTATTTTTGCTGTTTTACAGTGGTGTTACAGAATGACGCTGCTCTTACCTCATAAACAATCTTTGGCTGGGTATAGGCACCGTCCTGTAGAGAAAACACAAATATACAACAATTAAGTTTTATTGGATATTACAAATGTAATTCACTGAGGAAAAAAAGAAAACATGGCCATGTGTCTAAATGCCAGCTAATATTGCCACTACTTTGCACTGTGTGTCTGTTTAAAGAGGTGAAATGTAAGGATATAAAGTGATTTATTTTTTCATTATCTTTATTGACTTTTCAATATTTTTTTCCCACTTTTACAGATACAAATATTTAAACAGAAATCTGTAAAACAGGATTTTGTTTTCATTGCAAAACATGACAATACATCTGAAAACATAACGACGACCGAGACAGAATCCTAACTATTGCTCCACCTTCCACACTAAATAGTATTGTTTATTTCTGTGTTTGCGTATTTTATTACCCAAATGTGGACATGCTATTCAACTAGCTGCAGAAGAGGAACATCGACCCTGTCGTCAATAAAGGACTTGTCCAGAGGTTCACAGACAGCGTTAAAAAAAAATCTTATAAATTTTTTTACCTGCGTTTAGCTAAGCTATGTCGTTTCTGGTAAGATGAGATGCTTTTATTTTGAAGGAAGCTTGCAAGCTTTAAACGGAAGTCGCAATGTGTGCTGTTTGTATGTCAAAAGCTACTGAAAATATGCTCAGTTTTGTATACTATATATATATATATATATATATATATATATATATATATACACATACACACATTCAGACAATACAAACAGGTCTGTTCAATCCGACACTCACTGCAGTTGTCTATCTGTTTCTTCCCAGAGAGAAACAACTTTCAGCTGTGCATATGGCTCCCAGCATCCACAGTCCAACAATAAATATTCAATATCAATTGAATGTTGGTTCTCCTTAGCACCTTCATCACATCACATCTTAAATACTGTCCTCAGCGTAGGTAACAGCGGTGCGCCGTCCGATAAGGATAGAAGCTCATAAACACATTGCTAAAAGAGCAGAGTCACAGCAGTTTTCAAGGTAGCCGATAATGAAGCTGCTTGTTTTTTTGTTCTAATGATAAAACATTAAAACACAACAATGAAATAAGTGCTTGTTAAATCATGTTAAACCAGTCTGTTTACAAAAGAAGATTACACTTATTAACTGAAGTCAATGTAAAATAAATTAACAAAGAGTAAATTGTTTCACCTGTTGGCCATGTCAGGTGGCTGACTGCCTGCTGAGGTAATAAGAGCCCGGCCACTGAAAGGAGATTTAATCCCATCTGCACTCCATCACAAATTTGATTTCGCCGACAGGAAAGACAGGCTCCCTATCAGCAATTTCTTCTTTTCATTGGTAAGGATATAACTGATGAAGAAGTCTGGTAGTCGAGTACCCTCAGTAAAAAGAGAAACTCACAGAGCTAGAGAGTAACATAACACTGGCTTTTAATTAAAGGACTACATCTACAAAAACACTGCTGCTGTGCTACGCACCCACGTGTATCATACCCGACACAAATGGGACTCTCGTAGTGGAAGCAAAATCTTATTTAGATTCAATTTTCTGATGGGAGGTGGCTGAACAGTATATCTGTCAGGCACACTTATCAAGTTTTTAGGCCAGAATGAGTATTACACGAAAAGAAGGGAATGGGCCGATAGCTGAGGATGAATAAAAGGAGTAAAGCGTAATGTGAACCAAACCTGCTGCAGCTGGCGTCAGTGTGGGCGACTTCAATAGTCTGCATTTCAATCAATGTTGAGATTTAATTATTCTGAGAAGTTGATGTATTATGTTTTAGGGACACATTTATATATTCTATTTAATCCCTCTCGTGCTGTGAGGATAGCATTGATTGGTACAAGCAGAAATTTTCTCTCCCCTCAATGCATTTAAATGTACTTTTATTCTTTTTGTTAAGTCAAACTTCTTACCATGCACAACATCTTGACTCATGCTATCAAATGCTACTACTGTTGCAAAATACGACACAATTAAACATGCACATTTAGTAAGTGACACACTATGCAGATGGTTCCCCATTGGTAATGTTTTGCAAGCGATAGACAGGAAACAAGTTAAGCAAAATATCAAGAGGGGAATAATATACACTCAAATGTAAACTAATGAGCTTTTATTGCATAGTTTTGAGTTGTTAAAGCGTGATATCTTATCATTTATATCATTGGTCCTCACTTCTCGAGATGGATTTCAAGAAGAGGCGCAGAGATTGATTTCTGGGTAACAAACCGAAGGATAGAGGAGACGAGTGAAATGAGAAAGGACCTATGAGGTTAAACATATTGACGATGCGCACTGCGCATGGTTTTGCACTTAGTTAAACGCATAGTAACAGAAGTTCAGTAGTTTCACATCTGGCCAATCGTTGGGTAAAGTGACTTTTGATTGTCTGTTTTATAAAGCTGCTGGATGTAACGAAGACACAAGTTAACAGCATTACATCTTTAGTATTTCTGAAAAACACCATCCACACTTTACAATGCTCTATTATGAAGAGCATGATTGAAATCATGGAAATATTTAAAATACTGGAACAGTATTTAAAATAGGTTCAAGTAGTGGAATACCTTAAAATACAATTGGGTAAAAAGACATTTCTGCGGCTTTCCGTAACGTTGTAGCAGAGTAAAGTGTGCAAGAAATAATGTCACTGCAATTGTTCCTTCATTACCTTGCCAATGTGAATAATTGGAATTTCAGTTGTTTTTTTTTCCTTTAAGTTATTGACCAAAAGCTCTCTAAATCAATTCCAGTTTTAGTTTAGGTGTCATCTTACATTTTGGTTCATTTGGTTCTATTCTAGGAAAAAAAAAAAAACCAAAGCCCCTGCAGTCCGACATGAGAGAACATGAAACTTTTTGGTTTGATGTTTTATACATCTACTGTCCTTGTCTGCAGTCCCTCTGACAGGGATTTCAAAATCACACATGGACACACTGTTCACACAAATGCATGTATCAAAATTGAATTATTCAGCGCACATCAAAAAGCCTGGTGTTCTGGGTGGATAGACAATCAGTGCAGGCATGCTGACATTGATCTGTCTGATATAACCTATGTATTACACTCTACATCAAACAGAATTCATTTGAGTGTGGAATAACAGGGTAAATTCAGTGCTGAAAGGGAAATGATGGAGTCTCACCACACACATGTCTGCTGTGAAACAGCTAGCTGTAAACAACTACTCACATCCTGCATTAAAGCCATTATCTCCAGGAAAGCTTGCTAGAATAAATCTTATCAGGGGAGCCCACCCTCCCCAAGTCAGGGATGTTTGAGAGATCCCATTTAGTTGTGTACATGAATCATTATAACATTGCGTCTTGTCAGCACACCATCTCTGCGAAACAGGCATTAGGAGTGCAAATTAAATCAGAGTGGGCCAAAAGCATCAGAGACAGAACGGACGCGCAGAGGAGCGGGCAGATTAGGAAACTCTGACCAGCAGCTGCTGACACTAAGGTAGTCTTGATGTGTCTCATGACAAACAGACTCCAGATCCTGTTCATCCACTGGACAAAGCTGTCTACTTCTTGAAGATCTTAAGTGGGACTATTTCTTCATGTTACCTGAGTTTTGAAGTAAGCTTCAAAGTGCACAACTATGTGAAAAGAGTACTGTGCTAATCTAGCATTGCACTCATAGGATATTAAAGGAGCAGGATCAAATGGATGCAACAGAACTAAAGACATCATATTTTTCTTGATACACAAATTTTTCTGGTTTGTCCAAACCTATCGCCTACATTTCCCAAAATGCAACTCGACTGCCACCAGCTCAGTCTGAGATTGTGTATTTTTCGATATTTTTCCTGATTTAGATTTTTTTTTTCAGTAAAAAAGTAAAATCATAAGCACTACATGGAACCATTTAAATGGGGTGGATTTATTTTCATTGTGTTCACGTTAATGTGACCATACATCCACTCACTTTCATTTTCTGATCTTAATTGATGCCCGGTGATGTCCATTGATAGTTTTAAAAATGACCTTTATTGTCATCATAATTAGTCTCTTTTGCCTTTGATAAGCACAATATTGAAATAAAAAAAAAAAACTCAAAGTCATTTACTTATTAAATTAAGAAATTTTGAAGTAGAAATATTGAACATGCACCTTTTACAAGTTCCTTTTTAAGGTAACAACCATGAATGGATGCAGATTTGTCAACTCGTGAAATTCATTTGAATTAGTTCAGAGGTACTCTCAGTGCAGATCTGTATAGGAGCAAAGCTTAAACTGGCTTTTCTCCAGAGACCTGTGCAACCAGTGAATTTACAACATGCCTTAGATCTAACACTCAGTCAGACTTTAGACAGATGTCAAAGCCTGTCTTTAAGCGGCCCAGCCCTCAGCGGGTCTGCTGGGTTGATTACCATGTCAGTCTGACCTTTGCTGTGATGGAGGCTTTGCACAGGCACAAAGTAATTTGTATCATTTTTCTATACTTTTCATAGAGCATTTGACAGATGCCAATATACAGAATGTCGCAGAGTTCAACAACAACCCACACAACATTTTCATAATAGCTTTGTTGGAAACAAATGTGTTCTTTCTGATTCAATGGTAACTAACTAATGCTTCTATCGTTTGACTCTTATTGTTTTGGAGTAGGTTTGGAAGACTTTTTTTGTAAAAAAACATAATCAGCCATTTAATTCAACTTATAATCTATTTTCAAAATTTAAGCATCATTCTTGTTGTGACATCCATTATGTTAACATGATATTGTTAATATCTGGGAACAAAGGATGTGCCTCTACAACAAGTAAACGGCTAAATTACCTCAATTAATGAGAACAAATTAAAAGTAACATTGCAATCATATTTATTTTTACAGCTGTAGCTATAAGATGCTGGATATGAGAGGTTTGTGGAAGTGAGTGACATAATAAAAAAATGTAGAATTTTCTATAAAAGATAAAACTTGACAGTTCTACTATTCACTCCAAGTTTTGTTTTGCTTTGCATCTCAAACTGAATTTCTAACAAAAAACCTTGCTCTCCAAAGGATCGGGTGCAGACTGAAACCAGGTTCTCGTGACCAGTAACTAAGTGGGCCTGATGAAATGAACCTGTTCCTTTTTCCTAAATCCAACAGCTTTATCCAACTTTATGTCCATGCATGGTTCATGATGTGTAGCTAACTGTCCAGCAAGCCCTTATGCTAACTAAATCTCTCATACAATTAGGTTCCCCTCTGCGTTCAGATTTATGTTGCGATGGAGCAGTGTTCAGAAGTGACATGCAGATACATTTTAAACTTATTCAGACACACTCTTTATTACTAAATATGCTCACATAGTCTGTGCACATTGTTTCCTTCCACTGTACATTTTTTCAAAGTAGTTAAAAATACAGAAGCGTTCAACATTCTTTAAAGTTTTACACTAAAATGAATTAGTAAAGCAGTTGCTTGTTTCGGTGACTGGAATGTAATCATTAATGCAAATATCTCAAATATAAAAGTAATAATAATGACAATAATAATGCATTTAATTCATATAACGCTTTTCATAGTACTCAAAATCACTTTATACAGCATTTAAAATATCCTAAAAGCTATGCAATAAAACAAGTAGAATAACAAAACAAATAAAAACATTAAGAACATAGTGCACACAGTCATCCATTAAAAGCTGTTCGGAAGAGGTGGGTTTTGATTTAGGATTTGAATGTGGAGAGGTCAGTACAGTCTCGGATGAGTTTGGGGAGAAAGTTCCAGATGGAGGGGGCAGCTATAGAGAAAGCTCTTTCACTATTGCGGATGATAACATGGGAGCCACAGACTGACAAATTAAATGTGTACGTGTTCAAATTTTGCTACTGCCATGACACCCAGTCTGGACTACCAGCATGAATCAAATAAAGAGGCCTTAAAATAGGATTCTACCTTCTGTTCTATTGAACACAAGGGATGAGGCCTGTATCCACCTGTATCTGCACACATGCTGATTGAAGGGTGGAAGCTGTTAAGGCTGAGGATTTAATGGGGATTCTGCTTTCACGGTAAGAACAACCGAACAATTCTTAAAATCCCATAGAGGGTCAGGTACAAACCAGAATCAAAAGCTGCGATTGATTTCTTGTCAGAACATGACGTGTATACTATGGGCCTCATGAATCTAAAGGAAAATCACCCGAAGGGCATTTTCTTCTGAGCTCTCTCTCTGCCTTTTAGTGTGGCTGCTCAGAGCTGGTGATGTCACTGTAATTATATGGAGGAGAAGCGTGTTCTGGCTGTCTGTCTATCCAAAGCTTTATGTTTTGCATGACAGACTAAAACAACCATTTGTGGGAGCAGATCTGCCAAGAGGACACTGAGTGTTTAAAAACATTGTATAGACTGATAGAAAGATAATCCTGCTCAATCATCATGTGAAAGTCATGTCTCTATTTACAGGTAAGGTTATTTTTATTACCCGCAGCCACTTAAGCAAATATAAGAGCAAAAATAAGAGCAAATATGCATTAATCAACCACCTAGGGTCTGCAGAAGACAATCATGTGGGCCGGTGGTTGATCTCCTTGAGCATGGCCAATGTAAACATAACTAAATAGGTTGCGCATGTGAGTAAAGTGATCAGTCTGATTATACAACTGTAAACACATCCTTCCCATCTATAATGTACAATATGTATGCTTTGCAATGTCTTCTCAACTGTAACTGGTGTCACTCAGAGTTTAACCACCAGATCCACACACACCCACCCACACACACACGCAAACACACACACACACACACGCTTGCACGCACACATAGACACACACAAACACGCACACACACACACAGAACATATGAACAAACACATGCATAAACATGATGTTTTTTGGTCAAGCTTCACCTCCTCTTACATTTAAAAGAATATTTGGGGCTACAGTCAAGGCTTTCAGGATTAAGCCTTCGACAAACTATCCTGGCGACATAACCATAGCAACTCACTCCTGCCTGTGTGTGCGCAGAGAGAGGAGAGGAAAGACGCTGCTGCCGGTGGAGCAGCTGACTGAGTTTTTAATCCGAGCAGCAAGTCGCCTAAACGGTTGGAAAAGACGCTGACTCCGACAAGAAAGTCTCCAAGTTGACAACACTAATAAAAGTAAAAGCTAATAGAAACATATTCCATTCACATTCATGTTGCAACATAGTTATACCCAAAATAAACATTTGGATAGATAAAACACAATAATCATGATAATAAATCACAAACAAATATATCTATAAAATTGGCAGCAAAGTCATATTATGTCATATATATTAATATGTCATATATATGTTAGTCACCTTTTTTTTTTAATCAAGCACGTTAGGCGATATATGGCAGGCAAAGTCCTAGATGGGTGGGCCAATTTAATACATTAAAGTCTTACAATTGCCATTACTGAGGTCTGACAACAACACAGAGAAGTAGATTTAAGTGCTGCGTGTGTGTGTGTGTGTGTGTGTGTGTGTGTGTGTGTGTGTGTGAGTGAGAGAGAGAGAGAGCGCGAAAGAGAGAGACAGTGCATGCACGCAATTTTTCTGTAAACTACTAACTTACTCAAAAGACTGAAAAAGATTTGAAAAAGAGAGGGCTGGATGAAAATACTGTGGATAGATTGATGGATGGATAGATAGAGGCGACTGTGGCTCAGTGTTACAGCGGATCGGAGAATTAAGGGTTCGTATGCCGGTTCTGCTAGTCCATCCATTTTGATGTGTCCTTGGGCAAGACATTTAATCTCAAATTGCTCCTGTAAACTGTACCTGCAGAGTATGAATGTTATATGATTCTGATTAGCAGGTGGCACCGTGAATAGTAGCCCCGTCAACAGCGTGTGAATGAAGACATGTTACTGTTAAAGAGCTTTGAGTGGTCGGAAGACTTGAAAAGCTCTCTCGTAAATGGCCTGTCCATTTAGGGGAGAAAGAGAGAGAGAGAGAGAGAGAGAGAGAGAGAGAGAGAGAGAGAGAGAGAGAGAGAGAGAGAGAGAGAGAGAAAGAGAGAGAGAGAGAGAGAGAGAGAGAGAGAGAGAGAGAGACTTAGCAAAAATGGCATACTCTCGAGTTGCTTTATAATAGATGCTGATGTAACTTGAATGAAAGTCAAATAAGAGGGCATAAAAAGCAGGGAATATGCACAGCTCACAGTTTTTATAACAGGCACGGACTCCCAAGGCTCCCTAGTGGTCTGAAGACTGGTGCTCAGGAGGATGAGGGGGTTACTGATGGACATGTGGGAAGACTATGGATCCAGCTGCACTCTCTGTAAACTTAAGCCTCACTTCAAAGTCTATCTCCCCATCCAGCGGCCTTGAACAGCCCTTGTTGAAATGCACAGATCTTAAAGAAAAAACCAAGGGAATCCGTTGTAGATCAATCTTGCTAAGCCATGCCATGGACGAATACCGATGATGTTCATTAAGACAGCAAATGCTCTCCAAGGTCACTTGAATCTCATCTTAGAAAGTGAACAGCGAACCTTTAGATCGTATCTGAGAAGTGTGCAAAATGAACAGCAGGCCTTTAATGCATTCCCACAGTGATCCTGGGAGAAGAGGAATGTTCAAAGGCTTACCGAACCTCAAAAACCAGCCTTCCAGGAGTGATCAAACTACAGGCCATCTGGACACCAAGGTTCCATTATGGAACTGACGATTAGAGAAGAAAGGAAATGAAATGAGCCTGAGCTGCGTCACATGATACAAGACAAACAATAATCTCTGCTGATTTGGGACTACAGTAACATGTTTCTGTTTGTTTCTGACATTCACCTGAAATGTTTTTTTTTTTTTTTTATAGCTGCTGGGATAGCACTATAAAGCCAACAACCACGAAAAGCCTCCATAAATAGTTTATAGCACAACATCAGCATAAATTAGGCTTGTTATCACCCTGTGTGCCACGCCGTTCGCATATATTTATTATCCTTTAGTCCTGACATGAGTAATAGGGCCTGTTCACTTCCTCCTAAACTTGAGTCATATATTTATGGCTCAAATTAAGGAATCCTGTTGGATATGGTTAGCTGTTGTATCTCATTAAATCGGCATCAACAATGTGAATATCAATATTCATGACAGGATTCAAGGGTACAGTAGCCAGTATTAAGATGCACAAGATCTGTTATGCCTCACTGAGGTATGTGGAGTTGTTTTATCAAAGGCAAGTCGATCATCACAGAGTTGTGCTTTTTGTCGGATTTAATCAGGTGGGATACAGACAGATACTTTGAAATCACAAAACCATATCAAAATCTATTACGATAAAATAAAAATAATTAAACCGTTGCTTTCATAAAGACTAATAGTTGTGACTGTATATGGTTATATGATGCTTGCAGTGTGTTCCTTGAGACAATACAGTATAGTTAAGGCTGCTATATATAGTTTTGAAATTGTATGCGGTTTTAGCAACTTTCATGTCATTCTCATGGCATCATTATTATCTGTATAACAATGCAACAACCATGGTTAAAGTTCAAAATGTTACAGTTGACTTTCAGTTAAAGTTAAGTTCTGAGATGAAAATACGGACAACTGCCAGACAAGATAACATTGTAATAGAGATCTGTAGGTTTAAACCTGTAGGTTTATACCACCACCACCCCACAAGTTTGTTCTCCAAAAGACCAACGATAGACATATAACAGAAAACACTATACTTATAAATACTTATTTAGTGTTGATGCACATTATATTAAATATAATATATAATATGCCCATAAATATTTACAATACCTCCTCTGGGGATAAATGTGGGGTGAAACTTGTACGCAAATATGGAGGGATAGTGGGTGGTCCAGGCTTAATAGTATGCTGTACTCTCTCTTCTAGAACTATTGCTTGGATGTACGCATATCTATATACATTTTAAGTAGAATGTGGATCTTTTTCACATTGTCACTAACATTTTGACAAACCACTGTCTTGTCTTTAAGTGGTTTAAAAAATAATAAGTACTTGTGACAAGTTGCTCAATATTTTATTTTTTTACATTGAAAATGAGCAGGTCAAGGCAGAGGACAGGCTGTCTTTTATAGTGTGGGCCAACACTCGCTGTCCAATGTTTATTTAATGGTTCAGCCAGTCTCTTGCCTCTCAAGGCTTTCCACAGGCAGCATTTGTACTATTACAACGCTATGCACAGAATGAGCCACAAACCCCATCTGTACCAGGCAAAATGGATAACACGCCTCCCTTTTCAGTGCACTGTGTACAAAGTGATGCGGTATAAAACGATTAAAAAAACCTGCGGTGTTGGCCATCCATCTTCAGCGGTTCATCTCTTGCCTCTCCCCTCCCGCCTTTCGGCACAGTCTTGATGTTGGAGCCGTCTCCTCCCTAGGCCCTTAGACAATAGCCCTGTGAGCATCCCACTGGATAACTGCCACGGCACGCTGAATGCCAGACAGAAATAATCTCCTCCCGGTGATAACCAAGCAATCTAACATCCCTGGGGATCCAGAAACACTATTCAGAAAGCAATGGAACAAAACCAGAGCTGGCATGTAATAGGACGGTGACACAGGGACCCGGGGGTTGGACAAATACATACCCATCACCAACAGTGAGTCCACTGACGGAAGATGAACAAACACCACTGAAACTCTGCAAGGCATACTGGATGTTTAACTGTCCTGACCAAGAATGATGTATGCTTTTGGTTTATTTCAGCTATCATTTAACATGAATATAAATTAATTGACAACTGTGTTACTATGTAAGTGACTTTGCCTGTCCCATTTTCTGTAACAAATTTAAATGAATGAACTTTTTTTTTTGTAATGTTTGGGATGTTTTTTGTGTGGATGTCATATTATATACTTGTACATTGCTCATTGCAAAAGGGCTTTTGTATAGTTCCGCTGCGAGGTGCCAGAGTTATACATTTATAATTCTGCACAAATGTTGGCAAAATAAAATGTCAAACTAAATGTAATCTTTTTTAACTCCCTACATAGTTGTTGCTTTGACTGATTTATAGCTGTTTTCATACGCTGGCACTCACCATTCTGGAGTGTTTAGAGAGTGATGAAAAAAACCCTGCAGTTTATCTCATTATCTTATCACTGAACAGCACTGAAATGTTGGCAACAAGCCTGAATTAATCAAATAAGCCGGTAGTCAAATGAAAGCCAAATAATGGCCAGGGATGGCGCGGTCGCCACAAACAAATAAAAGCTGGCCTCAAATACAACAGGATAAAAAAGCAAGGATAAAACACTTCTGGTGTCGGTCATATAATATGAATGCTACCGAAGCACATACATTTCCATCCTTCTTTTAGTTGAATATATTCAGCAATACAATCAAACTATTTTTGTCACTCTTAGTATTATTGTCCTTTTTCACTCACTACCGGTCTATGTGTGGTCATGTTCCAGCCAAACTGTATTTTGCAGTGACATACGTGCCACAAGATGACATTTACTTTTATAGTAAAAACCTGGTTGGAATTCCCCTACAACGTCACAGGACACAGATTATTGAGCCCAGTAATAACAGTATAATGTTATAAAAAATATGTAACAGGGTCAAACTATCACAGATGATAAAATAAGGTTGCTTCACACTAAAATCTGGCCATATATTAATCACACAGCAAATCTGAAATACATTTCTAATGTAAGGCCAGTCTATAATATAGGCCTGCATAAAATAGAGGCCTGGTACCCTCTGCAGGTGAGAGGGAAAAAGGCCTGGCCACTATGACTGAATTCACTGTAATCACAATTTTACATTTTCCTTTTCTCATATAATATTTTTATCAAGCAGTACCATCCAGTAATATTATAAAAGAAAATGAAAAAAAAAATGAAATTAATCTAAAATAAACAAGATTAATTTAGATTAAGCCAATTTAAAATAAACATATCTAATGGCTGGAACCTAGAAAAACACCAAGTAAATACTACGTTTTAAAAAAACAACAGTAAAGCTTCCTAAGATATTATCAATGACACATTTTATAGTTTGTTCATTTAACTAAATAAAAAATGGCAGAAGTGAGAAAATGACCCCCGCCCTCACATTGTACTCACCCTCCTCATCGCTGTTAAGTTTCCCGTCTGCAAGGAGGCTGAAACAAACACCCACGTCATTCTCTCATCACTGCTACCTAAGCCATTACATAAACTAAGAAAACCTACACAGACCATACAGCCCCTTGGTCCCCTTGTCGGGTTGTACTGCGTAGAAATGCCTGTTTGTTCCTCTTTGTGTCTCTACGTTTGTTTCCGTTCTGCCGGAATCCTGCTTTATGTTTTAAAGAATCCTGCTTGTGTTTTTTGAGAGTCCTGCTCCATGTGTTTGAGAATCCTGCATTTTTGTTTGGTTAAAAACATTTTTTGGAGACAAGGCTGTTTTTTTACATACATATCTTGTAGTTTTCCTTCCTTTTTAACCAAATTCTCAGCAATTTTGCCAGAATTTTTGATGAAGCTGTATTCAATCATTTCTTTCTGTTTCTGTGTTAAATAATTGCTGTTATCATTCAAGGTGAACATGCACGTTAATCACACTTACAATTCTAAACTGTATTACACATGGGACAAAGAAAGTCCTGAGGGAGAAAAAAAGGAACAAGTTGCAATATTTTGCAGATTGAATACACAACCAAAAAACCCCAGCAGGTCGGCATCGTGCTCTCTACAACTTGGGTCTAATATATAAATAGAAAAAGAAGACCGTTTGTTGAGGTAGAATGAACACATCAGCTATTGCCTGCTTACATGCTAAAGTCAAGTGGATAAAACTTTTTTTTTTTTTTTGCCAAGTGAAATTGAACACAGTGAGCATTGGAAAAGTATGTTGCATGACTTCCAATTTGACCCTTTTTGTGATCACTACATTTTCTAGTTATTCTGATGGCATAAGTTACATTTCTATCACATTGTCTGCTGTCATAATTCCTTGAGGGTCTGTTTTAATCTCAATCTTTTACATTTATGTTATGGCAGGTAGGTTTTATTTATTTTAATTCGTAACTTGATTTTTTTGCAAAAAAAAGCGTAATGATTTTTAGACAAAACAATTTACAGGCAGACAGAGCAACATCATCGTAGTAGCTTTAAGATGACTGCTTACAAGCTGAAGAACACTAACCACACCAGCAATCAGGTCTGTTCACAAGGCTGCAAATTTATAATTATAAATAAAACAAACCATTTTATACTATAGTATGTAATACTGTTATTATTATTAATTTAAAATGTACTTTATTTGATAGGTGTCCCTTATCTAACACATGTTTAATAATATGAAGAGCATTTGACATGTCATTGTTTGACCTTCTTTTGACCTCCCTCCAATCGAAAAATTCCTTGAGGTATAATTCTAAAGCAACTCTCTAAGAAAACCGGGCTCACAGTACACACCTTAGCTTACAAGGATATGTGCAGCAATACAAACTGGGTCTTAATACTGCACACTCTACCGACTACTCTGGCATCATCCACTCTGGTTACGCAAACCCCAAAATCCTCTTTTCTGAAATGTATAAACTTATCAAACTTATGGACAATCTCTCCCAATCCTCCACAGCTGAGAAATGGAAGTACTTCATTTCATTCTACAAAGGCAAAATTGACACTATTTACAAACAATGCCCACTTCAAGCCCCATCCCCTCTACTCCACCATTACCATCTTCCTCACAGATATAGAGACCTGCATGCAAGCCAACTTCCTTAAACTTAACAGTGACAAATCTGAAATCCTCATCAACGGCCCCAAAACACTAAACAAATCCCACCACAACTTCTCCCTCTCCACCGATGGTACCACTGTTTCTGCTTCCAAAGATTTTATCCAACCCAACCCTTCAAACGTCACATCAATCACGTAAAAAAACCTGCCTTCTTTCCTCTTAAAAACATTGCCCGTGTATGCCCCTTCCTCTGAAACACTCACCCGGGCCTTTTAAATTATGTCTCATGTTATTGCATTGTTTTTTGTTTTTGTTTATTGTTGTGCACCTTTCACCAAGTAGCATTCCTTGTATGTATAACTTATGTGTAATGGCAATAAACAGTTCTAATCTATCTGCTAGCCCCTCCATATGGAACACAGAAATATGGTTCATATGCTGGATGCTCCAGACTCTTCAGTTCCACCTCCTGTTGCCTGTTAGCTTGTACAAAACTCACACAGGAGGTCTGACCCTGTGGAGTTTGTCGAGCTCTGCCTTTCACTGTGATTTATTGATTTGTGTGTCGGTCCACATTTTGTGTGAAACTAAACCATGAACACTGGCTTTCAGTCAGAGACAACTCAGGCCTACCCACCTGAAAATCTGTGTTTTCTTGCAGTGTACTGCACAGAAACAGCAGGCCACAGAGAGAGAGAGAGGGCAGCTCAGCTCAGATCAGCTGTTCAGTATTACCCTGCGTGATGCAACACACGACCATTTGCTGGTAAAGAGTACATACTACATACAGATTAAATACTTTGTTCTTGTTCTGAAAACTGTTCTTGAAAAACTGAAACATGCACGTTGTGTAAACATAGTAAATAGGATGTTTGTATATACAGTACATATTTTGTTCTTAAAACTGTTCATGAAAGAAAAGCAGACTCAAATTTATACTAAATATTTTGTTTGAAAACAAAAACTATTCTAATATTCATTTACACACACCAAATGCAGCTTGATCTGTAGTATGAAGTCATTTCTCAGTACTATTTTTTCTCAGTCCCTCTGACAGACAACACTTCAAAAAACGAAAATAAAACATTTGGTATTCAACATTTTTTACATTTATCTACCATTTTATTCATTATTCCACTGCTTTAGTGAACCTAAGACGTTTTGGTTAACCAATTTCAAGCACCAAAACAGAGAGTAAAGCTATGTTTTCACAAGAGATATAGTGAATTAAAAAAACAAGCTATAATTTATTAGCTTAAGGGTCACATTATATGCCTTATTAGAGAGCTGAGATTGTTTTGTAAATTTTTATACACAACACATGTGTATGTTATGTATCATATACAATTGCCTTAAAAAAGGTAAATTCAAAAAATTATGTAAAATAGAGAAAATGATGTTGAGGGTTCTAACTAAATTTTTAAAATCTGCTTTTAACCTATGATGCTAGTTAAATATGTCTTTGCGAAACAGAGGACACAAGTAACAAGGACTTCAAAAGTCTTTTTTTGTTACCTACTGAAGTGTAAACTATTTCCCCCTTCCTGATACACTTCCTACAAATTGATACTTTGCATTTGTTCTGTTTCGTAATTTTAGGTTACTGACTCACTAAACATAGTGTGCCTTAATACATTTGTGATAATCAACCCTGTTTACAATATTTAAGTTTCCTGTCTCATAAATTGGATATTGATTGTCTTGCCCGTCACCTTTTTTCTCCCTTTTTTCAAAAGCATACAGACACAATTACTTTGCTCCCTAAAGGCTGGTGACCTTCCCCTCCCCTTTATTCTTAGCATTCCATTCAGGACTGATTTGAGTTAATATGTGGGGTTTAATCTTAGGGTAAGAGAAAGGGAAATTCTGTATGTTTGCAGGATCAAAGGTTTACTGCTAGTCAGAACATCTTCACTTGCTGAAAGAACATTAAGAGGCCTCTTCTTCACGTGTTTGAATGTGCTAAAACTAAGACTAACAAACTTTGGAACTTTGGTTATTTAGCGTCCTGCTGAAAGAGAAAGATGGAGACAAAGAAAAGGTTCAAGCTGAATATCCTTCAAGAACATGACCATGTCCGAAGATACCAGAGAAAGCCGAACCAGACTGAGATGGAAGAATGCGGTCCAGAGAAACTACTGGCATCCAAAAGGCCGAAATGTTGAAGAGACTGTGGCCACTTCTTCATACAGGAGCAACTTCCCATCTGCTCATTTTCACATGTGAATGAGTTTGACCTTAATAGACTTGAATAAATGTGGTGTCAGATAATAAAGTAATATTTTCATGCTTAATTAATTAATCAACAACTTATAATCAATCAATTTTACACCAAAATAAGGGCATAAGGACACATGTCACGACCCGGCTCAGGGGCCGCGACACCCTTCAATTAAAACTAACATGAAATTGTTTCAAAGTCTTTCCTGGTACTTCTTGAACTGCTGAATGGTGCATGGAATTTTTCAATTAAATTAATAAACATGATGCATATTCATTAATCAAACACTGAGTCTATACTTGTTCTATATACCGTTTTTTACCGCAGATGCCAATAATGACAAAGAGGCATGTCCGGTTTTCACCGCAGATGCCACTAATGACGTAGAGGCATGTCCGGTTCACTTCCGGTATCCAACACAGATGCCACAAATTACGTAGGCAGTTGCCACAAATTCTACGAGATGCCACGGCTTTTGCCATTAGTTTTTAAGTCGTAGCACTGGCACCTCGTAGAACGCTGGTAACAGACACATTTTCAGTGAGTCACGGGTCTTTGCTTGGGCAAAAATAACCCTGTGCTTTTATTTTGAAGATATATATATATATATATATATATATATATATATATATATATATATATATATATATATATATATATATATATTAGGGCTGGGCAGATTAACGCGTTAAGGCAAAATAATCTGGCAATCCTTTAACAGTGTTAACTATTTGATCATGTGTTAACTGCACGTTTATTTTTTTTGCATTATTTTTTTTGCATTGGTAGGGGCTTATCCCTTCAGTTCAGACCTGGTCGTTTTACGGTTCTCCCAAACTGGCCCTCGGAAGGTCCATCAAACATAAAAAATTAATAAATTAATGCAATACAGCCAAATTGCTTTTACTTTGATGTTGATTTATGTAGGTGCGCGCGCGCTTCTGTAGCCTCACCGACAGGCTGTGTTGACGAATTGAGCCTGGCGTGAAAGCATGTATTGTTATGTAGCTTATGTTCACAACGAGCAACCACAGGCGGTCAATCTACAGGCAGCCTGCACGTCCAGATTGAAAGAGAATCGCGCATGCCAGAGCCCCTGACCCTGCGGTCTGATTCACTATGGCAGAGCACATTAAGTCAGGATCACTTCTGGATCTTTACTCTTCTCTAAAAGAGATCTTTCCACACATCACAAGATGTTCAGTGCACTTGTTCAAGCTAACAGACAGTGCGTTTACATGCTGGTATTAATTTGAATCTTGCTTTAGTCGGACTATGCTCTCTTTCGGGGCAACTGCTGTTATCCGAATATACATGGCAGTGAATAAATCGAATCATTGGCTGAATGCATGTCATATCCGATATGATAGGTGGCGCTGTTTTCATTACATGTAGTGGTGACACAGCCATCTCCGCTTGACCTCTTCACTCTTCATAACGGAGAGAACCCCGTTAGCTTCGGTGCTTGTCGGGGAGCTAGCGGAGAGCAAACGGGGAACTGGCAGCAGCGCTAGCTGGCTACATCAGGAAGCTAGCGGGGACACCCACCGAAGGTACTATCGGCTCGTAACCCAACTTTTACGTTTGTTTGTTTCTGCCGGCCGTGACAACTTATCGTCTCTTTCGACTTCCGGGTCACGACTTGGGAGGGGAGGAGGGCGGCGGGATCTTAAGCATGCGCACAAACGCATTGTCCAGTTCCGATCCGATTCAGCGTTTACATGCAGCGTTATTCGAATTATCAATCGAATCGAATCGAGTTATCCAGGGGTGTTAATCGGATCGTAGTCGGACCGCAGTTATTTGAATAAAGGTGTTTACATGAACGGGATAATTCGATTTTAGTCGGACTAAGCCAGTAATTTGAATCCATGTAACCACACTGACAGACAGGACTTTGCTCACTGAGGAAGAAAAACTGAACTGAATTGGAAAATATGAAAAGCACTTGTTGCTTTTTTATAAAGTTAATCAATTGCTGGTCTTTAACATACATCTTTTAAGGTAAGCAACAGACTCAATATAGACCAAAGAAGGAGTGGTTTACTCCTTTACTACTGAAAAGAAAGGGGGGCGACGACATTACACATCATTACATCTTACCCAGATACAACAGATACAAAAGATACATTTTTCTGATTGGCTATTTGTGTAGCCCATTTCTTTTTTTTGATTGGCTGATGAGTGGCACCTCACAGCAATCCAGGGAATTCGGGGGATACATGCTTGATTCCTCCATGGTGAGGGCATCGCCACCATGTCATGTTTGCGTGCTGCGGCAGATTAAATAGTCTAGAGGTTTTTTTTCAGCGTGAGAAATACGATGTGTGGCGGGAGGGCGTGACTTAAGACCGAAATGCGTGACAGTCACGCTCAATGCGTGACACTTGAGAGCGCTGTATATATGTATGTATGTTAAGTTATTCACATTAGTGTGGATATGTTTGAAGTTCATGGAGAAAATCCATTTTGCAGTGTTCCTCTTGGACATTTTCTATGTGGTTAGAGGCCTTGTCACAACATGGCCTTTAGCTCACATCAGGCCTGAGGGGTTCTCCAAACTCCAAAGTATGTAGCTAAGTAGAATCCTCTTCAAGAAGGTCATGATTAGAGCCCCCTCACAGAGCTCTTCTATCATCCAGGCTGCCCTGGGCAACTACACACACAGGCAGCTCTAAATGGTGCTGAGAGGTACCTTAAGAAATGAAAGAAAAAATGACCAATCCATGTTAACAGTTCAGCAGATCTTAGAGGCTTTTTTTATTTTTTATTTTATTTTTTTTTACCAAAGAAGCACTTCAACTCTAAAGTCTTTAAGCAACATTAAAACATGGAGTTGGCAAGCATATGTGACTTTCAGCCATACAGACAAGAGGGAAATAAAAACATTCTAAGCACGAGTTCAATTGTGTTGCAGAAGAGTATAACTTTATCCTGATAGCGTTGCATAATAAGTTAGGTATATTTAGCGCATATTTATAAAACTGTTGGACAAAAAAAACACCATTGCAGGCTTACACAAATGGCCCCACAGCAGGCCTAAATATTATGGACACATTTGATGGGAAATTAAAATCTAGTTTTCTTGTGCATGAAAATTAAATTTATGAATTAAATTTATGAGTTCATGGTTCTGCATTCTCGGGTAAAATGCGAACGAGTTGCCAAAACCATAGGATCCACTTTTGGGGATCATGAATACTCAAGGTAAATTTCATAGCAAACTGGCGCGTAGGTTTTTTTTTGTGTTGTTGTTGCCTTAGTTCAGTGTTTGCAGCTAAATCAACTGCCCTAAAATAATGAACTTAAATACTTACTAAAAATACTTAACTTCACTCAATAAAACCCAAACTCCTGCTACTTGTGTTGCTTTTGAGTCCAGCCTTGCATTTCCATGACAGAACGATCTGGCCCTATAGACCAAGCAGAACCAGAGCAGGAGTCCATCATCTCAAAGGCGCTTTCCAGCCAAGGAAATTTACTCTGACAACATCAACAGTATCTCCAGACGCTATTCGACAACAACCGGAAAATAGTAGACCAAATCGCTGAATTATCAAGTCAAGTGCCTCAGTTAACCTCTCTGTTGTCCGAATCAGCCAATCCTGCACTGCCTGGTCTCCAGCCCTCTCCAGCTCCGCCCCAGTAGTGCCCACTCTGTTTCAAGAATCCTATGTTCCGGACCCTGAACCCTTCTCTGGAGACCTGGGTAAGTGCTGAGGTTTCATTCTTCAGTGTTCTCTGGTTTTTAGCCAGCGGCCGTTGACCTTCCCCTCCGACATTTCTAAGGTACGTTATATTTTGGGACTGTTGAGAGGAAGGGCTTTAGCCTGGGCTGAAGCCGTTAATTCTAATCTGGCAGTTACTGTCCTTTCCTATGAGGACTTCATTTGCAGAATAAAGGGGTTTTTCGACCACCCGGACCACGTGGGTAATGCGGCGATGCGCTTGCTTAGCCTCCACTAGGGCCGTAGAAGTGCGGCTGATTTCTCTGTCGAGTTCAGAACAATCACAGCGGATTCCAGATGGAACGATAAGGCATTGCAAAGGGCGTTTTTGAATGGGCTCAGCGAACACCTAAGAGATGAACTGGCTTTTCATGATGAACCTGTTGACTTTGATTCTCTGGTTTCCCTAGCTATCCGTCTTGATAACCGCTGGCATGAGCGACGCAAGGAGAGGGCCGGCCGTCCCAGTCAGTTTTCAAGCCTCTACACGTCACCACATGGAGCTAAATGGGGAGTGCAACCACCCCCCATGCCGGCTCCTTACTCCATGCCGGCTCATCCCCCCCATGGCATCAGACCCTGCATTTCCCGATGAGGAGCCCATGCAGTTGGGCCGTGCTCATCTTTCTCCTGCTAAACGGCAGCGCAGGATGAGGATGAGGGTGGGGGAGTGCCTGTACTGCGGCCAGCCTGGTCACCTCCTTGCTCTCTGACCAAAAGACAGGGCTCGCCAGTAGTAGTGGGGGTTCTGGTGAGCCAACCCAGTTCCCCATCCAGTTCCCCGTCCAGTTCCCAGTCTAGTCACCCGAGCCAGACAATCCCACCTGGGTTGCTGAGTCGAGCCCCCTTTGTCACCAACAACTCTCCTTGCTCCTCCTTGCCCTGGTTGACTCTGGCTCTGAGGATAATTTCTTAGACAGAAGTGGCCCTCCTGGCGGGTTTCCCCTTAGAACAGTTACAGTCCCCCTCATGGCAACTGCCTTAGATGGCAAGCCGTTTGCTCGAGTTACCCATCGTTCAGCCCCTTTGTCCCTTGTCCTGTCTGGTAACCATCGTAAGATTATTCGACTCAACATAGTGTCTTCCCCTAACTCTCCAATAGTCATGGGTTATCCCTGGTTAAGGTTGCATAACCCACACATTAACTGGTCAGCAGGGAAAGTGCTTCGCTGGAGCCCTATCTGTCTCTCGGCCTGCTTGCAGTCAACATTGCCCCCTGCCGAGGTTACCACCAAACCCTCAGCCCCCTGACATGTCCGCCATGCCAGCTGAGTGTCATGATCTAGGGACTGTGTTCAGTAAGGACTTCGCCCTCTTGTTACCACCTCACCGCCCTTACGACTATGCCATAGATCTTCTTCCAGGCGCTTCTCTCCTGTCTAGCCGGCTTTATAGCCTATCCCGTCCTGAGAGGGAGGCCATGGAGAAATACATCAAGGAGTCGTTGGCAGCCGGCATACTTAGACCATCCTCATCCCCTGTTGGTGCTGGATTCTTTTTTGTTTCCAAGAAAGACCACTCTCTGCGACCCTGCATTGATTTTCTTGTATTACCACCGCAGATGCACCTCCACCCCTGCCGTAAAGTCTGGAGAGAGACCCGCGCTGCACTACTACGCTCTGCCGACAGCAACCGGCGCATTGCTAACCGCCGCTGGACCCCAGCCCCAGCATACAAACCAGGTAAGAGTGTTTGGCTTTCTACAAAGAATGTCCCGCTGAAGACCGTCTCCCCATTACATTGTCCCTTTTGTCATTGAACAAATGTGGATCTTCCTCATAATTACCCCGCATTATGAGGAAGATCCACCCCACGTGTCACGTCTCGCAAATAAAACCAGTTTCTTCCAGCCCCCTCTGCCCTCCTTCCAATCCCCCGCCTCTTGCCTGGGTGGTCGACGAACATCCAGCTTTCTCTGTCCGGCGGCTCTTGGACGGACCTCGTCGTGGCAGAGGGTACCAGTATCTGGTAGACTGGGAGGGATACGGCCCAGAGGAGCGATAGTGGGTTCCTCGGTCCTTCAACCTGGATCCGGAGTTTGTCAGGGAGTTTCATCGGATCCATCCGGATAAGCCTGGCGGGTCGCCCAGAGGCTCCCATTGAGGGAGGCGGAGGGGATATGGGGCCTTCCCTTCCTGCTGCCAATTTACCAACACACCTGCAACCCGTTTCCCTCATCAACCTCACAGTATACTACCCCATTTCTCTCTCCACTCCTTGCCAGATCGTCAGTTCACACACCCGGAGCGACTGCCACTGCCTCTTTGGATTTCAGTATTGTTTTGTGCGTAACTTGTGCTTTCCCAGCTTCTCAGCTCCCCGGAACTCTCTGGAGGACCTGTCCAGCCTTCCCCCTACCAGCCCACAGAGGACGCCCGCAAGAGTCCTACTTATCTCTGGCTTAAAAATAAATATCATTGTCAATCACTCCTGCTACTTGTGTTTGCTTTTGGGTCCAGCCTTGCATTACCATGACAACATGTACTACGGCTGTAGCTCAGGGGGATGAGTGGTCGTCCCGTTACCACAAGGTAGCCGGTTCGATCCCCAGTCCCGAGTGGTCGTCCCGTTACCACAAGGTAGCCGGTTCGATCCCCAGTCCCCCCACAGTTCACACGTCGAGGTGTCTCTGAGTACGTTGCTCCCCGGGCACCTCTCAGGGCAGCCCACTGCTCCTTCATCAAGGATGGGTCAAATGCAAAGAAGAATTTCCCCAAGGGGATTAATAAAAGTGTATGTTTCTTTTTTTTTAATATTATAAATGTATTTATTAATTGAGGTGGTGCGTGCTATTCTTAAGACCACTAGTTAGTGATGAGCTTGATAGCTGGCTAGCTAGCAAATGAGTCAGCTAGCTGTGACAAGATACTTATCATAAATAATATATATATATATATATATATATATATATATATATATATATATATATATATATATATGTCCTATCAAACTATGAAACATACTTAACACTCATGCTACTGACGGGCATCGACCCCATAACCATCATATTAATGTTCTGTATCAATTTGTGTTGTGTCTTTTTCCCTTTTCTGTTGAGAAGATAATAGAGACTTTTAGCTTTAATGTACTGCTGGCCTTTCAATGTCATTTATTAATGCATTGTAAAGCATAGACAGTCCATACTTTAGATGAGGTCACAGAGCATACTTAACTACATCTATAATTATTACAGTCCACCTGGTCCTTTTTGTCTTATTTATCCATAAATATGTCAGAAAATGTTCTTTTGGCAAAATTGTTTTGGCCCTTTTTCAGGAGAAATGTAATTGTCAAAATCTGGCAAATATTTGTCAATATTATGCAGGGCTCTCAAGTGTCACGCATTGAGCGTAACTGTCACGCATTTTGGTGTTAAGTCACGCCCTTCCTCCACACATCGTACTTCTCACGCTGAAAAAAAAACTCGAGGCTATTTAATGTGCCACAGCGCGCAAACATGACATGGTCACGCTGCCCTCACCATGAATCAAGCACGTTTCCACTGAATCCCCTGGAGGTCTGCCGTGAGGAGCCACTCATCAACCAATCAAAAAAAAAAGAAATGGACTACATGGATAGCCAATCAGAAAAACATATCTTTTGTATCTATTCTATCTGGGTAAGACGCAATGATGCAGGATTGGAGCTGGAGGCGTGTATTTGTCGTCATGCCCTCCGGTCAACGGCTCCCAGGGGATATATGTCTTTAAAACTTGAGAGACTGACTATGTTATAAAACAGTGTGTGAAAACTAAAAAGTAAAGAAACGTATTGTATTTTCATTATGTTTCTCTTATAAACAATTGTAAATGAACATGACCAAAGTTTTTGAGATTACAGAAATTAAATTAAACCTATTTTACATTTACCTCTACAGGCCATGTTGAATCATTTTAGAGATTTGTCTATCTCCCTGAAGCGGTCCCTGTCCAGCTAAAGACAGAACTTATTATTGCACTCCTCGCACACCCAGGCAGCTTTCACAGGCAGCTAGAACACTGTTTCTGCCCCAGCTTGGCCTTCTGTCTGTTCTTTTCCCAGTGTCCTTCTTTGTGTTTGTGGGGACAGGAAAGTGGCCTTTAGTGAAGGGTTTAGGTGGGTCAGCCACTGGCAGAACTCTCAAAGTATAATGGTGGTAATTAATAATACTCTTAATTAATAATACTATTAATTACCACCCCAACATGTTATTTTCAAAGAAAACAGCACTGAAAGGTCACTGAAAGGCCACTGAATGAATTGCAGTATTAAAACATTTCAACCATTAGTGCATCATCTATAAGTCCCTAAAAATTGGTTTGCATTATATATTACTTCGTTGGTTTGCAATATATATATATATATATATATATATATATATATATATATATATATATATATATATATATTACTTAATTTACAAATGGGGATTCCATCAATTATAAAGTATGAAAACCCAATCTTGAAATGCAAAATAGTCAAGCTTATTAATCAAGAATATAATATGTATAACTGTTTATGAATTGCATACTCATGAGTTACTAATGACTGTTCACGTAGGAACAATATTTTATAATAGATGAATTAAGTGTTTACTCATGCTTTACTAATGCTAAATAGTGTGTAGTTAATATATATAAGTGTTACAGTGGTTATTTTAACCTGTCCACAAAGAGTGTTGAAATTTAACTTGAAGATGGTATGAATTTGACTAAATGCACTTTCATTGGTGAGCCCTGTGCATTGTTAATACTCCATAGTTTATCATCATCTTCATTACAAAAGAATGTTTTGCATACAGGACATCACCTGATGTAACAGTTCTCTTTTAAACTCTACTACATTCGGTAATTCACTATGGGAAGCGCATTCAGGCATGACCAATCATGAAACCTCTAATAACACCGACAGACCAATCATCTTGAGAAGCACGTACTTTGCAGTCTTCTGGGCTCCTTCTCAAAGAGGTGAGGGTTGTGACTTTCGGCCCCCGTCACAGTGGGTGGTGGAGGATATAATTTTGGCTTAGTAGTGGACTGCAGTCCCAAGAACACTTCACCAGAAATATGGCCACCTCATGGGCTGTGTTCAGTAGCATTTCTGTGGGCAATTTATTTATATGACTTTATTCATTTATTTATAAAGGGAGACAGGCCAGTCTGTAGATCTCAACATGATTGGTCAAACAGACGTGTTCTATTGGAGCATGAAAAGGTATTTCCCATAGAGAGTTTATCAGAGAACCGGGGTTTCCACGGTAACCTAAAGGTATCTTTTCATGGCAGTAATGCTTACATGTTCCTCAGCAGACAAACTCACTTGACATTACAATATTTTCTGTTGTTACACTTTTAGAATAAACTATGAATTTGCATCCCTTAAAGTGTAAAGCTCTAAAAATGCAAAGCTCAAAGAGCCAATGACTCAGGTTATTTTCTTGACAATTGTTTGTTTTTTGCAAGCAAAGTCTTTGGGTCTTTATCAGAGGACAAGGATATTTTCAAATCCCTTAATGATTACAATGTGATTCTTTGTCAGTATTCCTGTGTCTTTAATTAACTACATATAAAGGAGCTAATCCAGTGGTTCTCAAACTTTTTCTGTCACACTCCACTTTGGAGGAAGCAAAATGTTTGGGCCCCAACAACATTGGAACAAAATGGTCCAGCTTTTTGAGACTCCTTCTGTGCTTTTTAAATTAATAGATTAAAGAAAATTGAAATCCTAAGTAAAGCAGATTGATCCATCTGACAAAAACTAATAACATGTGCAATCACCTTTGTTAAAACAATGCAAATAAAGTGATATATGTGCAAAAAGCTAATATTTGGCAAAAAAGATTACCAAGAAAGCCGGTTGGATCCCTGTTTTCTCCCTATAGTTTCATGTTGAAGTGTCTTTAAGCAAGACACTGAAGCCCCAGAGCTCCAGAGCAGCATAAAGCTTCTTAAATACTAAGGATGGGTAAAATGCAGAGAATAATTCCCCCATTGTGGGATTAATAAAGGATTCTTAAAAACAAGAAAACAAAAAAACTTTTTTATTTTTATTTTTTAGGAATCTACATCCCCCCGCACCCCACCTGTAATACCTCTGGGCCCCACTAGAGGGTTGTGCCTCACAGTTTGCGACCAGTGAGCTAATCTGTAGGTGGCAATACCTCTGAAATATTGTTTCAGACCCATATGTTGGCAATAAGCAAATAGTAAACAATCACTTAAGTTGGACTTTTGGCAAGGATTGTGTTGTTTTAGTGTTAATTATGTGTGACAGCATACAAACACATAATAATATAATTATAATTACTATGCACTGTTTGCACATCTGCAACAAACAACACCAAGGGCAGATAGAGAGGTGGGAACTCACTGTGCCTTCTCTTCCCATATCTATAAATATATACACAACCAACAATCATACCATAGCATCATTTTTCTTTTCATGTAGCATTATACCCTGAGATTAAAGTTATGCAGAAAAAAACAGTGCCAATATATGGATGTTAAATTTCTATTCAATTGGATGCAGAGCATGAAGTGTAAGAGAAATGAAGATTTATAGAGTAAGGCAATTACCCTAAGCCTGGTGCAGCAGCCCTTATTTAGCTGAATGGTAAGCTCGCCTTGCTTGGAGGAGCACTAATTACTGAAGCTTATAGGAGGCTTACACTAATCTTGATTGAATTTCTGAGTGTTATGTGAGATCTCACCATCAAACTTTTTCCCACTAACAAAAGAGCAACTTTTAAAGCTAATGTTTTCAAACAGGTTTAACCTACTGAATGTGCAAACAACTCCAGTTGCAGAATTTACTAAAAGACACCTGCTGTATTTCAAGAAAAAGCAAACAAAAGATGAGTCCATAATATCACAAGACGCAACAGACTAAGAATGTGAGCAGTGCTGAATATTGACAGATTTAATGACTGACTGGAGTTCGTACTCTGTGTAGAGTGCTTAAAAATGTGTGAATCACGATGGTTTGGAGCAAACATTTTACTCAAACATTCATAAAAAAACAAACACAAATAAAAGAAGAACACCACAGGGGTATTCCAGAAAGGAGGTTCAACAAACTGAGTCTATCCCTGAACTCTGAGTTGACTTACTCTGAGATGGGAAACTCTGAGTATCCGGTTCCAGAACAGCTGATCTGCGTTAGTTCAATCAACTCTGAGTATGTTCACCCTGAGTTAAGCACGTGCATGACTATTATAAAAAGCCATCATCAATGGAGCCCCAATTTCACGAGTCACCATGACAACGAAAAATAAAAGAGCAACATATTTCACAGCGATCGAGTTGGAGGTCCTTCTGCAGGCCCACGCTGAATATGAGCACGTATTTCATTGCAAATGCAATACTGTTGCAGCAGCGAAGGAGAGAGAGACGGCATGGGAAAAAATTGCTGCCCGAGTCGACATGGAAGTTTGAATGTACTATTCCATTGACATAACATTTAACCGTAAGATCATAGAAGCCTATAGTTATCAATATAAGTAGGAAGTTTGAATGTACTATTCCATTGACATAACATTTAACCGTGAGATCGTAGCAGCCTATAGTTATGAATATAAGTAGGAATGAAATCTGATTTTCATTTAGGTGCAATCCAACAGGGGTAAAAAGGACCTAGAAGCAGCTAAAAATGAAATATAAAAACATACTTCAAAAAGGTAAGGCATATATTGCTCGGCTATGATTGCGCCAGACTTTAATTTTAATTCAATTTTTTATAATTGACTTAGGCTATTAAACAAAGTAAATATTAAGAAGATTAATTCAGTAGCTACTTGAAATAGTAAATTAATCCCAGAATAACATGTTGTTTTCACACGTCTTCTCACTTAATACCCCACATAAGAGACACTTCAATATGTATAAAATAAAAATGTGGAAGTCATTTAAAATGTGACACTCTAGTCTACACCAACACACATTAAAATACTAATTAAAGTATTGAGGTTACTTTTCCTCGCAGCTCTACAAACTGTTGCCTTACTGAAGTGCTTTGCATCCCCGATGTTGTGAAGAAAACTACCGTTTGCAAAAAAACGTAGCGCGATACATAAAATGTGCTCTGATGCAAGTGCACGTCCACAGAAAAAGCGGTAGCGTTCTAACAGATATTCTTCTGGAAATGATAAAACGTCAAATGTGGGTTGGGAGACTCTCGCGACGTAAAGCATTCCGAATCACTAAGGCTTCGATGTCAATTGGATTTGGTAGGAATGGGCAATCCATGTCTACCAGCTTTCTTCATGTGGGAGGAGACAGGTAGAAACTCTGGGTTTCTTGTAGTAAACCTGCCAGCGAGCAGGTTATGTTCACAAAGTCTGTTACCATGGTGATTGACTGAGAGTTTCAGTTACCTCTCTTTCTGGAACGGATAACTCAGTTTCCCTTATCTTAGGGTTACCTTACTCTGAGTTTCCACATAACCCGCTTTCTGGAATACCTCCCACATAACCATTGTAGACAATACTCATATAAGCTCATAGCTTCATCAGTTTAACTCGAGGGCCGCTAAGACTGTCTGAGGTGGCATTTAGGTTTTTATAAAACAACTAGAAAATTTCGCAAGAAATTTTGAAAGTGTGGCTACTACTGCCGTAAGACCTCGCAATATATAGCTTTTGTTTCTGACGCCCGTCTGTCCTCCAAAGCACTTGAGTTGGTTTGTGTGTTAAACTGATTGGCTGATATGAAGCACCTGTGTGCTGCCGTCGTCATGGTGACCAAGTGAGCGCCAGCAGACTGATTAGAGGCAGACTGGACTGTGGACTTAAGGAAATAAACTACTGAACGTCCTGAACACACACAAACGTATATGAAATATCATATGACCTTATTAATGATCACAGTGTTGACAACTACACAATATAAAACACACGTAAACGTCTTTGTGTGTGTATGAATGTGTGTGTATGTGTCTGTTTGTGTGTGTGTGTTTGTGTGTCTGTTTGTGTGTGTGTGTTTGTTTGTTTGTGTATGTGTTTGTTTGTTTGTGTGTGTGTCTGTGTGTCTGTGTGTGTGAGACAAACAGACAGAGAGACAGAAGTCATCTGTGTTGTGTGTGCGTGTGTAAGTGTCTGTGTGTCTGTTAAACTGCCCTAACGAGAACACCTGTGGGTCGTTAGATCAAAGGTTGCCATGGTGATGACTTCAAAGGGACTTCCTTACGCTGAGCTTAATAGACCTAAATACTGTGGAACTCCTTTCAAACTATTTAAAAAAAATGGTACTTTAAAAGCCACTATTGCTTCGATATCGCATATTGAGCGTTAGGAAGACCTGATGAACAGATACTGTGACTGGCGAGTCTGTACGATAAAACATGTGTCTGTACGGGCGATTTACAAATCAGGTACGAGCTTCAGGGGAGACGTGGCTTTGGAGGGAGATTTAACATGGCGGCGGATGGCAGAGCGAGGTGGACTTGCTCTCACATTCAGTCCGATTTCAAGACGTCTGAGTCTGTTGGATTCCTATCGACCGCAGTTTATGACAGAAGACAAGATTTCCAACGTTTCTATCCAACAATGGTGTATGAAGAGTGAACATTGTGGGAGTAAAGACAAAATACGTTTTATTTTTTTAACAGTTTCTGTCGCTTCTTCTCACTCTGTTAATTGGCGCGCCACCCTCTACGAACGTTTCGTGAAATTTTTTTTATGTTTTTTGCATTTTTCGGGAAAACGTACGGGCGAATCTCTTAGAAAAGTCATACCTCACGATTCCCGCGCAAACCGCACGTTTCGATGTAATTTTTGCGCATGTGCTGGCAACGCTCTGGGAGGAGTAGTGGTTTGACTATAAGAAGAATAATAATAATAACTAGAAAATTTCGCAAGAAATTTTGAAAGTGTGGCTACTACTGCCGTAAGACCTCGCAATATATAGCTTTTGTTTATGACGCCCGTCTCTCCTCCAAAGCACTTGAGTTGGTTTGTGTGTTAAACTGATTGGCTGACATGAAGCACCTGTGTGCTGCCGTCGTCATGGTGACCAAGTGAGCGCCAGCAGACTGATTAGAGGCAGACTGGACTGTGGACTTAAGGAAATAAACTACTGAACGTCCTGAACACACGCAAACGTATATGAAATATCATATGACCTTATTAATGATCACAGTGTTGACAACTACACAATATAAAACACACGTAAACGTCTTTGTGTGTGTCTGTGTGTGTGTGTGTGTGTGTATGTGTCTGTTTGTGTGTGTGTGTTTGTGTGTCTGTTTGTGTGTGTGTGTGTTTGTGTATATGTTTGTTTGTGTGTGTGTATGTGTGTCTCTGTGTCTGTGTGTGTGAGACAAACAGACAGAGAGACAGAAGTCATCTGTGTTGTGTGTGCGTGTGTAAGTGTCTGCGTGTCTGTTAAACTGCCCTAACGAGAACACCTGTGGGTCGCTAGATCAAAGGTTGCCATGGTGATGACTTCAAAGGGACTTCCTTACGCTGAGCTTAATAGACCTAAATACTGTGGAACTCCTTTCAAACTATTTTTAAAAAATGGTACTTTAAAAGCCACTATTGCTTCGATATCGCATATTGAGCGTTAGGAAGACCTGATGAACAGATACTGTGACTGGCGAGTCTGTACGATAAAACATGTGTCTGTACGGGCGATTTACAAATCAGGTACGAGCTTCAGGGGAGACGTGGTTTTGGAGGGAGATTTAACATGGTGGCGGATGGCAGAGCGAGGTGGACTTTCTCTCACATTCAGTCCGATTTCAAGACGTCTGAGTCCGTTGGATTCCTATCGACCACAGTTTACGACAGAAGACAAGATTTCCAACGTTTCTATCCAACAATGGTGTATGAAGAGTGAACATTGTGGGAGTAAAGACAAAATACGTTTTATTTTTTTAACAGTTTCTGTCGCTTCTTCTCACTCTGTTAATTGGCGCGCCACCCTCTACGAACGTTTCGTGAAATTTTTTTTATGTTTTTTGCATTTTTCGGGAAAACGTACGGGCGAATCTCTTAGAAAAGTCATACCTCACGATTCCCGCGCAAACCGCACGTTTCGATGTAATTTTTGCGCATGTGCTGGCAGCGCTCTGGGAGGAGTAGTGGTTTGACTATAAGAAGAATAATAATAATAACTAGAAAATTTCGCAAGAAATTTTGAAAGTGTGGCTACTACTGCCGTAAGACGTCGCAATATATAGCTTTTGTTTCTGACGCCCGTCTCTCCTCCAAAGCACTTGAGTTGGTTTGTGTGTTAAACTGATTGGCTGATATGAAGCACCTGTGTGCTGCCGTCGTCATGGTGACCAAGTGAGCGCCAGCAGACTGGTTAGAGGCAGACTGGACTGTGGACTTAAGGAAATAAACTACTGAACGTCCTGAACACACACAAACGTATATGAAATATCATATGACCTTATTAATGATCACAGTGTTGACAACTACACAATATAAAACACACGTAAACGTCTTTGTGTGTGTCTGTGTGTGTGTGTGTGTATGTGTCTGTTTGTGTGTGTGTGTTTGTGTGTCTGTTTGTGTGTGTGTGTGTTTGTGTATGTGTTTGTTTGTTTGTGTGTGTGTCTGTGTGTGTGTCTGTGAGACAAACAGACAGAGAGACAGAAGTCATCTGTGTTGTGTGTGCGTGTGTAAGTGTCTGCGTGTCTGTTAAACTGCCCTAACGAGAACACCTGTGGGTCGTTAGATCAAAGGTTGCCATGGTGATGACTTCAAAGGGACTTCCTTACGCTGAGCTTAACAGACCTAAATACTGTGGAACTCCTTTCAAACTATTTAAAAAAATGGTACTTTAAAAGCCACTATTGCTTCGAACATAGTGAAATATTGTTGAATAAAGCTTAAAAAAGCTGAATATATTTGAAAACAACAAAACAGCTGAATATATATGGAAATAGTGGAATATATATATGAACAGATAGAGAAAGGGAGGGAGGGAGACAGAGAGAGAAGTCCTGTGTGTGTGTGCGTGTGTAAGTGTCTGTGTGTCTGTTGAACTGCCCTCATGTCAGAGGTTGCCATGGTGATGAATTCAAATATCGGCAGTTACAATTACTAACTGCCGATGATTACATGGAGTCAATGCTGGGAAACACCTATCCAAAAATCACCCAAAAAACATACTTAAAAAGCCCCGATTGCTTAGATATCGCATATGAAGCGTTAGGAAGACTTGATGAACAGATACTGTGACTGGTGAGTCTGTACGATAAAACATGTGTCTGTACGGGCGATTTACAAATCAGGTACGAGCTTCAGGGGAGACGTGGCTTTGGAGGGAGATTTAACATGGCGGCGGATGGCAGAGCGAGGTGGACTTGCTCTCACATTCAGTCCGATTTCAAGACGTCTGAGTCCGTTGGATTCCTATCGACCACAGTTTATGACAGAAGACAAGATTTCCAACGTTTCTATCCAACAATGGTGTATGAAGAGTGAACATTGTGGGAGTAATGACAAAATACGTTTTATTTTTTTAACAGTTTCTGTCGCTTCTTCTCACTCTGTTAATTGGTGCGCCACCCTCTACGAACATTTCGTGAAATTTTTTTTATGTTTTTTGCATTTTTCGGGAAAACGTACGGGCGAATCTCTTAGAAAAGTCATACCTCACGATTCCCGCGCAAACCGCACGTTTCGACGTATTTTTTACGCATGTGCTGGCAACGCTCTGGGAGGAGTAGTGGTTTGACTATAAGAAGAATAATAATAATAATAATAATAAGCCCGCAGGAGAACATGAAGTGTGCTTGCAGCATGGGGTCTATGACCCCATGCGGCTGAAGCCACACTTAATAAGCCCGCAGGAGAACATGAAGTGTGCTTCCAGCATGGGGTCTCTGACCCCATGCGGCTGAAGCCACACTTAATTATAAACTCTGCAGTTACCACATTATTACCATATAAGGTGGCTGCTGCCTATACTTTTGAGATCAGAGCTGCAACACAGTTATAAATACATCCCCTGATTGGTTCGCAGGTCAGGGACCCAGCCTCTGATTGGAAGACAAGTCGGGAACACAGCCTTGGATTGGTCCACAAGTTAGGAACACATCCTCTGATTGGAAGATAACTCAGAAACACAGCTTCTGATTGGTCCACAAGTCAGGAACACAGCCTCTGATTGGTCCACAAGTCAGGAACTCTTCCTGACTTGTGGATATTATGAACCCAGACACGATGGAGTTTGATATTCTGACGTATGTGAAATTTACACAAGTATAAAGCAGAGCGAGTCGTTATTTCCATGGTGGATGACGGAAATGGTAACTAGTTTTATAGTGATAAGCTAGACGCAGTTCCTGAAGTCAGTGACATTCACAGAGTTGTGTGCGGCTACGGATGATGTTATGAACCCAAACAGCAGATCTTAATGTGGACCGACTGCCAAAAGATACAGGCCGTGTCTACTACCGCACACTTGCGCACTTCGAGCACTGACTTTCAGTGCTTCGTGCGCCACACTGACAAAACCAGCAGAATTCAGTGCACTGAAAGTACCCGGATGGCGCACTGCAAACGGTCA
Source organism: Clinocottus analis (assembly GCF_023055335.1). Lineage (NCBI taxonomy): Eukaryota > Metazoa > Chordata > Actinopteri > Perciformes > Cottidae > Clinocottus > Clinocottus analis. Next base: position 4,357,401 of record NW_027176042.1, on the reverse strand, counting down.
AAAAATGTAGTGTAAAGCGATGGACACTGAACGGGCGCCATCTTGGCTACGTAGCGGAAGAGGACGAGCCATTTCGCCAGCTTTTTATGAATTTATTTATATCCTCCTGCCGCGAATGTGGAGGTGTCGCAGTTTCCACATAGGTTGGAGAAAGGGGAACACAGGTACATAAATAGGGTAAGAAGTGAGTTCATTTTGTCAGTTTTAGTTTTGCGGGTATTGCGAGCAGATTTGCGGACGTCACTTCCGCCAATTGGTTAACGTAAGTGTTCCATTTGATACAGCGCTTATCAGCGACACAGTGCACTACATATGTTAGTGCACTGTGTTATAATGCACTGTATTGCAGTGTACTTCGTAAAGTGTTCGGTAGGAGACACGGCCACAGTCAGCATTTCTTAACAGTGAGTGTGGAATCAAAACTGAAGCTTGGAATCTTTTAACATGAGGTGGCAGGGCTAAAGGTGTCAGCTTCACCAAATGATTTAAATTGATTTTTTGAAAAGATCACTGGAAATGTGTTTCACATGCAGTTCGGGTGAACTGTACTCTCCAATGCACAGCCATGCCTTAGTCTGTCCATGTGTTTCCTCTAGAGTGATCCCATTATCAACCCAGAGTGTCTTGCTGCTCTCCATCTTAATACATGTTGGGACTGTGGGAAATGAGGACTCTGTCTTTTTTGAGAAGATGAGGCGTCACACTCGCTCCCTCTTAGCAAAAGACTGCAACAAACACTTGAAGAGGTGCACAATATCAGAGTTCGAAGGGAAACAAATGTTATCGACAGCAACAGGAGCTGCAGCCCTTACTGCACTAACTGAGCTGCATTTGAAATAGCGTCAGAGGACCTGCACTAAAGCGTTTTGGACTGAGTACTGGTCTTCGGAATCAAACTCAGCTCAGTTGGACTGTATCAATTAGCAAAACAAAGCAGCAACACCATTCTTTTTTCTTAACAAAATGACAACCCATATGAATACTAGCTTGAAACCTATTACTGCTCCATAAAATCGTTTTCTTCTGAAGTCAAAGTGACTGATTTTATATCTGCCTTTTTGTTGAGCTGTCCCCCCGAACTCAAGTCTAATCTAAAGAAGATGGAGGCTTTGCAGTTTTGGCCCTGAAGCTCTAGAGTAAACCACCTCAGTGTGTCAGAATGTCAGAATCTGGACAGATATTAAAACCTCTGCTGACATCTCATTTTGATAACATTTTCATCATTTCAACTCACTTTATTGTGGTGTAATGGTAATTGTGTCTATTTTGTGCTTATACCATTGCATTGTGTTTGCTCAATGCGGCTCAGTGTTTCAACTCCACTCGTCCAAATTGCATGTTTGAATGGGTATGAATTAGGGCTGAACGATTAATTGCATTTGCAATGATATCGCAATAGGATAAAACAAGGTTTTCTAACCACAACATGCACAATTACAACGTCATCACGTGAAGCGAGCGAAAGAGTAGAAAACGACGCTGCATCAACTTTTCATGATGCTCTAGCTCCACTGGAGAGCACAGCGCAGCTTCACAGCCTGAAGGATACAATACCGGCGATAAAGAGTACAACGCCAATAAAAGGGATCTATTGGAAAATGGGTAAGTGCATTTACTGAACTTTGCAATAGCATATTTACAAAGTAACGAAACTGTAAGCCAGCTAGAGCTGCTGCTAACACGCTAGTGATAGCAAGCTAACACGACGTAGATGGCTTCAGGGTGTCTATGAGCCTGAACAGTGCATAATAAAATATTGTCACTATCCCTGTGAACTTTCTTGACGTGAACTACGTACGCCTAGTAGTGTTAGATCTCTGTTATGTGTTTGTTAGACTAACTATCATGTTCACATTAGCGCAAGCTAACCGGAATTAGCGCACAAGCTAATGACACTTAGACGGCTTCAGGGTCTCTATGAGACTGAACAGCAGGGCTCTCAAGTGTCACACATTGAGCATGACTGTCACGCATTTCGGTTCTAAGTCACGCCCTCCAGCCACACATCGTATTTCTCACGCTTAAAAAAACCTCCAGGCTATTTAATGTGCTGCAGCGCGCAAACATGACCTGATTGCGCTGCCCTCACCATGGTGGAATCAAGCATGGATAGCCAATCAGAAAAACGTATCATTTGTATGTGTAGTATCTGGGTAAAATGTAATGACAGGCGGGACTGGAGCCGTCTGGCTGCGCGTATTTGAACTTAGTATGTCTAGTATTGTTAAATCTCTGTTATGCAGAGCCACCATCTCTCACGCTTTCGCCGTGTGACACACGCTTTTTCATGTTTTCACACGCTCACACGCCACACAACTAATATCTCACGCCAAAAAAAAAGTCTGGGGCGCGTTCGTTCCTTTTCAAACTCCCCGACGATAGATGTCGCTGAAGAGCGCATCTGTAAACCTATTCGCTGCATAGACATCCTGTTTACCCCAAACAGACACAGTCGCGGACACAGTCGCAGGACTGTGTCCGTGACTGTGTCCGCTTCTGTGGGACCGCCGGCAGTGAGGACCAGAGAGACTGAGGTATTGGGCTCTCAAGTCTCACGCATTGAACGTGAGCTGTGGTGCGTATTTCTCGTTGTCTCACCCCTCCCCCCCCCGGTCGACAAAATCTCACACCAAGGTTTTTTGAAAAGTTGGCAGCTCTGGTTATGGGTTTGTAAGACTGTAACCGGAGCTAGCAGAAGCATTTTTAGCTTGTGACCTGACCATGGATGGCTCTCTGTTAGCTTAGCAATGTTAGCATAACATTTGTTACGTGTTGGTGTGTAATCGTTACTCTCTTTCAGTAATGTGATTAGTCTTAACCTCGTACTATTACTATTTCTTATTTGTGATTGTCCATCATGTGTTGAATGGTTCTACTTGGCCTTTTGGAGGTGGAAAAAATATAGAATAAAAACAAATATTATCAAGCAGCAGAGATCCTCTTGAGTTTCTCTAAAGCTTTCTGAACTTCAGGTTTTAGTGTGGCTATTGGATTGTTCAAGGGTCATGGACACAACTTATTATTGTATTCCGTATCATGGCATACTTCATTTATTAGCCTCATTACTTTAATTTCTGATTGATTTGTTGAGGGTTATTGATTCACATTGTGTTTTTTTTCTTGCAAGAAGAACAGTGTATGAAGGCCATCCTGAAATGATTTAATGATTTGAACGAATTACAATATATCTTGGTCAAGGTTACTGAGGGATAAACCTCAAATTACACTTTCTAGGGATGCATTGAGGTTTGTGTGACATAAATTCTTTAATCTGTCATGCATGTGAGGTTCTGCATAAGCATCTTTGCAGACATCTGTGTGAAACCCTGAGTGCAAATGTGTGAACTTCTCTGTGTATGCAGATAACCAATGAAGTATGATGTAGTATGTACCGTCCAAAGCAAATAAGTAGAATAACAACATATTTTGCAGAAGATGCATTTTATTGGTGGGAATTTTAGTGTGTGATGTCTTTGATTCCGTTGGCCAGAGGAAAAAAATGTTTGTAACTGTATTTATTGAGCAGCACTGCCCCTCAGTCACTCGACTTGATAGTGGCTAAAGAGCATGTGTTAACAAAGACAACAAACCACAGAGAAATACAAAGGAGCCAAACATAGATTCACATATATTAGTATCTGCTCACATATTAATTAACACAATATTAATTTAGAATTATTTCCCTTAGATGCTTTTTCTATTTCTTCTCCCCCCATGACAGCCACTGAAAGTAAACTTATTAAACTGCAGTGCATCAAATGAATAAGTAAAAGGCTTTAATTTTATATGCCTAGGGGGCTTCATAAATGCATGTCACTGATGCAATGAAATTAACATTGTTTATGTGTGTGTGTGTGTGTGTGTGTGTGTGTGTGTGTGTGCTTTTAGTTCTGCAAGTGTGAGTGTCATGTCTGGGAGCTGTGTTCTCAGGAGCCTTAACTGGGTAAAATGAAATACAGAGTACACCCACAGGGCAACATGACTGAACAAATACAATAATTCAATTTACTCTTCAATTACATTTACATTCAGGCTTTCCCCCTTCTTTAATTAAACTGTTGCACATGTTGGTGCCGAGCAGACGCAAATATAATCAAATAAAATCCATCACAAGTCCCACTATTCTACCTCATGAACCAAATGAGGGATTTGATATTGAGCGTTGTGCATTTATTTTTATTTTTTTTTGTCTAAAGCAAATCAGTAAATTACTAGTGTGAAATGATGTTCAAAGCAATATGCAGTTAACAGACTGAAACTAATCAACACATTTCAAGGCGTTCACAGGATGAGAATGAACACGACACGCATACTCAGCTTTGATATTGATATCAGTCATACATATTTCAGCTGGAGACATCAAAAGCATTGATTATCGAGAATTCCTCAATGTTGTTGGGAGTGGAGAAGTCACTGCAGGTCGCTGCATGCCATCAATAGGGACAACACAAAACAACCCAAGGGTGCCAATTGCTTATTTGTGGATCTGTCATCAAACATGTTATGAACTTGAATGAATGTGCTCTCCCTGTAGGCGGGAAGGATTACACACACAAGTGAACACACAAACTCAATTTATACTCTTCAGGCTAAATATTGAACATTTTCCAGTCTCTCAGGGAGGTCATGGCAGCTATTGATGAGGACATCCAAAGACACAGACATAACCGAGTGAGGTACCACTTTCTCAAACCTTTGAGTTCCTCGTGGTCTATGTCTATATTTTTTATTATTTGCAACCCAACTATCTGCAACAATGCAGCTGTGTATCTTGGACAATGAAATGAAGAGAGTAAGCAGAGCTGTCAACTGCTCACCTCTTGGTGGTGAGTTGGATCAGATGCTGGGGATCAGGGGGAAGGTTGTGAGGGTGAATTAGAGTTAAAGCTAAAAAAGGACAAGCGGAAAAGGAAGCCAGCTAAGGTCGTTCGGGCATCAGAATAGTATGTGGGCCCCTCTTCACTATCTCCTTCTGTGGGAATTCATGTCCCATCAATGCACATTACTAACTTCTTTGTTCTTTCTTGCCTCACAGGTTTACATGGATCATGGTTATATCTGGACCCCGGTTCTGCATCCTGCCTCCTGTCATGGCCCTACTGATGCCCACGTTTCTCATTCTCCTTGTGTATGAATTCAGCCACAATATAGATTGTAGTTATATCTGGACCATGGTCCTGCCCAACATATCCTTCTATTATCATCATTATTATTCTTTTACATCCACTGAAGCTGCAATTTTTGGTTGTCATAACGTTTTCATCATGCCTTCTTCTCTCATTATACAAAAAATTTCTGTCATAAAATGAAGGTGTTGTAACTCTGTTATGTTGTTTATTCTTTATACGACATCCATTGCACGTCTGTCCATCTGGGGAGAGGATTCCTCCTCTTTTGCTCTCTCTAAGGTTTCTTCTTTTTCTCCCTGTTAAAGGTTTTTTGGGGGAGTGCTTCCTGAACCGATGTGAGGTCCCGGGACAGAGGATGTCATATGTGTTTTGCAAAGCCCTCTAAGGCAAATGTGTAATTTGGGGCAATAGATGGTTGTTGCACCTACCAAAACAAATGCATCATTTCTATGCAAATTGATTATATAACTCCATCTATCACAGCAAAGGGCTTGACACCTGTTGTGAATATGCATGAGTTTTTAGCAATTAAAAGCAGGAGAGTGGTGGGAGGAGGATACGATAATAGCACAAGCAGGAAGAGCTACGAGCCATTCAACAATCCTCTCCTCCACACCACTTCACACAGCTACTTTATTGGTTTTGTAATTTAAATCATTTTTCCCTCTCAGTCCTTCCAATCCAACTCCCACTCTGCTGCTTGTGTGCTGGATCTCCGTGTACACATTAATCTCCTCTACTCCACCCTTATTTTTCAACCAAACACCTACAACACCTCCCCTTGGAGAAATTCCATGCTGGTCCGAATAGAGAAAAGAGAGTGTCGGAAAGCAAAGTGCAGATGGCGAAAAACTAATCTCCAGGTTCACTGTGGTATCTATACAGAGAGAATTAAAATTATAACTTGGAACTTAGAAATGCAAGGCAGTCCTTCTCTGTCATCATAACCAAAAACAATAACGCACCTTACATGCTACCGTGGACAAGCTAACAAACCCTCTGGTGTCAGTAACTGCTGGGCTCCAATCCACCTGGGCTTGCAATCAATTTGCCTGCTATTAGACAAGCAGTTAGTGGCTCCACACCAACCACAGCATATGTGTTGTCTCCATCTTTAAATAGCATCCATTCAAATAGTATGACACAATTTTATTCAATTAACCAAAGAAGCCTAGAAAACATTATACAACATCTGAAAATCTCCCCCTGCTGCTTGGATGTTCTACCAACACACTTTTTCAAAAACATTTCACACTGCATGACCACTAATCTTTTACAGATTGTAAACATCCCTTCTCTTGGGTGTTTTCCCACTAGCCCTAAAAACTGCCGTTATTAAACCACTCCTAAAGAAGTTTAGACCCCGAATTATTGAAAAACTATTGGCCAATATCAAACTACGTATTGTTAAGTAGCTTCTGTTCTCATCGAACAACCACAGACGGTCAATCTAGCGTCAGGCTCTTCATCCAGATTGAAAGTTAATTGCACATGAGCAAAGCTCCTGACCCTGCAGTCTGATCCACTATGGCAGAGCACTTTAAGTCAGTATCACGTTTGGATCTTTCTTCTTCTCTCAAAGAGGATAACTTTCCTCACATCAGAAGATGTTCAGTGACTTTTCTCACTGAGGAAGAAAAAATGAACTGAACTGGAAGACATGAAAAGCACTTATTGCTTTTGTATAAAGTGAATGAATTGCTAGTCTTTAACATGAATATTTAAGGTAAGCAACAGACTGAACATGGACAAAAGAAGGAGTGGTTTGTCCCTCACATTGACCCTTACTACTGAACAGTACTTGTTCAGAAAAAAAGAAAACAGATTTATAAACTATGTATGTATATATGTTAACTTGCTGTTGCTCCAGAGTGCCTGTTATATTGTTCTGATAACATTACTTTAAAATAAAAGGGTTCAATTTACTAGTTTTTACTTTATTATTGAATTTGAGGCATAATGCATTTAATCGCAGAAAAATCATGCGATTAATCAGTTCATTTTTTTTGCCCAGCCCTACTACTCACACATTGGAGCAGACTGGGATGACTTGTGGTTTTTCTCAAAGTTCAATACTGGGGCCTCTTCTGTTCAACATCCATATTCTTTCACCATATGCAACAAGTGTGTAATCATAAATATGCAGATGACACACAAATCTACATAACTATATCACCAGGGGACTATAATCACATACAAGGGTGGGCTAAATTCATTAAAGAAATCAACATCTGGATGTGCCAGAATTTTCTTCAATTAAATAAAGATAAAACAGAAGTTATTGTTTTTGGTCCCAAGGACAAAAGTGAGCACTCAGCTTCAATCACTGATGTTAAAAACCAAACCAAGCCAGAAATTTAGGTGTAGTTATAGATTCAGACCTCAACCTGAACAGCCATATCAAGACAATTACAAAGTCAGCCTACCACCATCTGAAGAATATATCAAGGGTTAGAGGACTTATGTCTCAACAGGATTTGGAGAAACTTGTCTATGCATTTATCTTCAATAGACTTGACTACTGTAACGGTGTGTTCACAGGCCTCTGTAACAAGTCAATCAGAATGCTGCAGCTGATACGGAACGCTGCAGCTCGAGTTCTCACTAGGACCAGGAAAGCGGATCACATCACTCCAGTTCTGAGGTCTTCGCACTGGCTTTCCGTCAAACAATGAATTGACTTTAACATCCTGCAGCTGGTTTATAAATCCCTGAATGGTTCAGGGCCTAAGTATGTTTGTAATCTGCTGCTATCTTATAAACCATCCCGACCCCTCGGGTTGTCTGGTTCTGGTCTACTTTCTGTTCCAAGAGTCAGAACTAAACATGGAGAGGCAGCGTTCAGCTTTTCTGCTCCGCATATCTGGAACAAGATCCCTGAAAACTGCAGGTCTGCAGAGACTCTCAGCTCCTTTAAATCCAGGTTGAAGACTTTTCTGTTTGCGGCTGCCTTTAATTGAACCAGACTCAATGCTGCATCTCACTACTGCATTTTATTTCTTAAACAGCAATGCAACTTTTATTAATTTTTGTTCTTGACTGTTTTAATGTTTTCTTAACTGTTTTTAAAACTGCATCATGTCTTGCTTTTAATGGTTTTATGTGAAGCACTTTGAATCGCCTTGTTGTTGAAATGTGCTATACAAATAAACTTGCCTTGCCTTGCAATGACATACCCAAAATAAAATTTAAATAAAATAATTTTATGTTGTCTGATGAACTTTTTAAGATATGTTACTGTCATGAAATCTGTGAACCGCTGATGAAACCAAGAATAAAGGAATAGAATTCAAAAATAAAAAACTGACATAGACTGCCAAAAAAACTCCATTCAGACATTGTGCTCATTCATTACAACTTGTTTCTTAATTTCATAATCTTGTCACTTATATTGGTTATAATTGTTTTACTCATATTGTAATCACCAACAATTGCGATCAGTCAACCACTTTGATCCATGATGAAATATAATTTTATTATTGGATGGTTTGCCATTAACATTTCTACAGACATTCATATTCCCATTGGCAGGTCGTGGATTTTTTACCTGCAGATTCAATGCCATCTGAGTCTCTAAGCAGACATGGTTTTACAGTTTCCATCGCGCATGTCTTACAAGCAAGATGAGATGCACCTACAGACTCCACAGGGAATAATCTACAGCTACAATCTGTAGCTGTTAGCTTGTGAGCGCTAGTTAGCTTGTGAGTGCTGGTTAGCGCGCGAGCTATGCAGAGCTGCTTTCCAGTTTCCATCGCGCATGAGATGCACTTGCCAGTAGGTCTGTGATGAGATGCTGTCATTTAATTAGCTGAAGAAGCGAGTCAGAAACACGTAACTCTTGACTTGCAGAAAGAGAGCAGGGAGTAGTCTGCTGCGAAAGCTGCGAAAATATGCCAGGAAATAACAAAGCCTCTTATTAGTATTTTGTTTGGTCCCAGCATTAATATTGTTGACCCTTTAGTGCTTTGTAGATAGGAAAATGCCACCAACAAAGAAAAGCGATAAATGACGTCTGGCTGAGGATCCTGTCCGGAAAATCTTCAACTCCCACCTCCGGAAGAACTTTTCACGCATCCTGAGGGAGGTTGGGGACATGGAATCCGAGTGGACCTTGTTCAAAGCCTCTATTGTGGAAGCGGCCGCCAGGAGTTGTGGTTGGAAGGTCGTCGGTTCCTGTCGCGGTGGTAACCTGAGAACCCGGTGGTGGACACCGGGGGTGAGGGAAGCCGTCAAGCTGAAGAAGGAGGCCTTTCGGGCCTGGTTGGCCCAGGGGTCTCCTGAAGCAGCTGACGGGTACCGGCAGGCCAAGAGGGCTGCAGCTGCGGCGGTTGCGGATGCGGATGCTAAAACTCGGGCATGGGAAGAGTTCGGGGAGGCCATGGAGAAGGACTTTCGGTTGGCCTCAAAGAGGTTCTGGCAAACCATCCGGCGGATCAGAAAGGGAAAGCAGGGCCTATCCCAGGCTGCTCTCAGCGGTGGAGGGGAACTGCTGACTCGGACTGGGGACATTGTCGGACGGTGGAAAGAGCACTTTGAGGAACTCCTAAACCCGGCCGACATGTTCCCTGGGGAGGGGGCAGCGCCTGAAGACATTGGGGTGGGTGCATCCATATCCCTGGCAGAGGTCACTAAGGTAGTTAAAGAGTTTCTTGGTGGCAAGGCGCCAGGGGTGGATGAAATGTGCCCTGAGATGCTGAAAGTGCTGGACATTGCTGGGCTGTATGGGCTGACACGCCTTTTCAGTGTCGCATGGGGTTCGGGAACAGTGCCCATGGACTGGCAGACCGGGGTGGTGGTTCCCATCTGCAAGAAGGGGGATCGGAGAGTGTGCTCGAACTATTGTGGTATCCCACTGCTCAGCCTCCCGGGAAAAGCTTATGCCAGGGTGCTGGAAAGGAGGCTCCGACCGCTTGTCGAATCTCGGATTTAAGAGGAGCAGTGCGGATTCCGTCCCGGTCGTGGAACAGTGGACCAGCTCTTTACCCTTGCGGGACTACTGGAGGGGTCTTGGGAGTTTGCCCAACCAGTCTAAATGTGCTTTGTGTACTTGGAGAAGGCTTTCGACCGGGTCCCTCGGGGGGTTTTGTGGGAGGTGCTGCGGGAGTATGGGGTGCCGGATCCGTTGGTACGGGCTATCCGGTCTCTGTACGCCTGCAGTAGGAGTTGTGTCCGTATCCTCGGTATTAAGTCAGACACATTCCCGGTGGGTGTTGGCCTCCGCCAGGGCTGCCCTTTATCACCGGTCCTGTTCGTGACTTTTATGGATAGGATTTCTAGGGGGGCGGATGAAATCCGGTTCGGGGGCCTCGGGATCGCCTCTCTGCTGTTTGCAGATGATGTGGTCTTGTTTGCTTCCTCGGACCGTGATCTCCAGCATTCTCTGGGGCGTTTTGCAGCCGAGTGTGAAGCGGCAGGGATGAGAGTTAGAGCCTCCAAATCCGAGGCCATGGTTCTCTGCCGGAAACCGGTGGATTGCTCCCTCTAGGTGGGGACAACATGCCTGCCCCAAGTGAAGGAGTTCAAGTACCTCGGGGTCTTGTTCACGAGTGAGGGTAAGGTGGAGCGGGAGATCGACAGGCGGATCGGTGCGGCTGCAGCAGTAAAACAGGCGCTGTACCGGTCCGTCTTGGTGAAGAGGGAGAGGAGTCGGAAGGCGAAGCTCTCTATTTACTGGTCGGTCTACGTTCCAACCCTCACCTATGGTCACGAACTCTGGGTCGGGACCGAAAGAATGAGGTTGCGGATACAAGCGGCCAAAATGAGCTTCCTCCGTAGGGTGGCCGGGCTCAGCCTTAGAGATAGCTTAAGGAGCTCGGACATCAGGAGGAAGCTTGGAGTCGAGCCGCTACTCCTTCGTATCGAAAGGAGTCAGCTGAGGTGGTTCGGGCATCTAATCCGGATGCCTCCTGGACGCCTCCCATTAGAGGTTTTCCAGGCATGTCCAACTGGGAAGAGGCCCCGGGGAAGACCCAGGACACGCTGGAGGGATTTTATCTCACGGCTGGCCTGGGAACGTCTCGGGGACCCCCAGAACAAGCTGGAAAATGTTGCGGGTGAAAGGGAACCCTGGGTCGGTCTGCTGGGTGTGCTGCCACCGCGACCTGACCCCGGATAAAATGCAGTCTGGAAACTTAGAAATCCAGTGCAGATGTAGTGCAGGTTGTAGAAGCAGCAGTTGGACCATTAGGGCTTTCGGTTAGGTCTTTCATTGATTCTGTGTTGAGGTGTATTATCATGGCTGACCGTGTAAACATTGTCTATCTGTTTTAAGTGAATTATTATTATGTTAAAACATGCATGTGCAGACTAAGCTACAATTTCTTTGCTCTTTAGGAACAGTCAGTTTGAGTGACACGGACCGTTAAGGCAATCAGTGTCGCAGAGTCCTGACATGGACAGTGAACCATACCAGGCAGAACCCAAATTTATCAAAGTACAACAACTTTAGCACAAGAAGTTACGGTTGCTCTGGACAAGATTTATCATAAAGTAGGCCAACAGTTCATCTCTGTGAATGATAGACGGAGGTGTCTTTTTGGTGTATTTAAATAAGATATCAAAAGAAAAGAATATACAAAGGGCTAATAATTGCATAAAGGAGGAAAGCACTTCATTTATAACCTATTAAGTGCTGCAGAATAGATTTATTTTACATCTTTACATTTATTTTTTTCACTGCATTTTTTTTCACTGTTTTGTCATTTTGGTTTCAGTTATTATTATTATTTATTTGGTGCAGAATACTGTTTTGTATTCAAACTGAGGTTTTATTACTGTTATTATGTTTGAACAGTTCCAAGTTAAACAAAAGTTATTACATTTGAAGAACTTTTGTCTGTTCAACATAATATCAACAAATATTTTTTTATATGGTGGGGGGTCCCTACCAATGCTGAGTGCAAACCTACTCCCTTGAAAATAACTATAACTTTGTGATTCTCTTTAAGCCAGCAGAGAAGGCTTAGCAGACCCTGACAGCCACTACATATTCTCTAGATGGTGTATTCAACTAACTTGGTAAACCCCTGAGTTTTGACTCTCGCGGCACAATGAGGTTGACATTTGTGGTTGAAGTGTCTTACATTGATGGATCTTAGGGATACCATTATTTCACCCTTCAAGATGTAGTGTAGCTTCGGTGATCCTTTGGCCAAAGCAAGGTATGACATGGAATGCTTACCACTTTTTTCAAATCCTTATTTTTAGAACAACTTTGCCTTATGCTGCCATATTATGTTCAAGAGAGTCGCAGCAATTTTGGACTTTACAGGTGAAAAATACAAATATAATAGATAGTTATGGATCTTTTTTTAAAAGAAAAAATCTGAATTCATCAGGATAATGTGTGAGTGGTTTTGATGTGTTACAAAAAGCTGGAGACACAAGGGAGGGATGACACAGAACAAGGGCCAATTCTCAGTTCAAGAGGTTCAAGCTTGTGTAAAAGAAAAAGGATCTTCTCTCAGTTATGTGTATGCGTGTGTGTGTGTACAAGTGGGAATGTTCCTCATCATTGGCCGTGGCGTGATAAGAGTGTACATCTTAGTTAACTCAGCCTCTGATATAATGATATTCATTGATACATTGGAGTGTGGCCCCATCTTGCAGAGCAGAAAGTAATTAGTTACACTTTTAAACCTAAGCAATCCTCACTGACGATACGCTGGTTGTTTCTCCCCAAATTGTTTGTGCGTGCTTGTGCATTGTGTTTCTTAATGTTTTACATTCATAGATGCAGGATCAACATGTTTGCTGTTGATATTTCTATAAAATAAGGGTATTTTTCACTAAAATCTGTAAAAAAAAAAAAAAAAAAATTGAAAGTCAGAGCTTTTTAAATTCTGCACACAACGGCTTTACCTTTATTTGTATTTTTTCTCTTCTCCGTGAATCGCCACCTTAACGTGGTGGAGGAGTTTGAGTGGCTCAGTGATCCTGGGAGCTATGTTGTCCGGGGCGTCAGCCCCTGGTAGGGTCTCCCAAGGCAAACAGGTCTCGGGGGAGAGCCCAGACTAAGAGCGGTTCAAAAAAACCCTGATGGAAAGCAGCACTACGAGCTTAGTCACCTCGCCCGGACAAGGGAAACCGGGGCACCCTCCTGGAGCCAGACCTGGGAGGCGAGCTCGTCGGCGAGCGTCTGGTGGCCGGGCTTTCGCCCATGGGGCCCGGTCGGGCTCAGCCCGAAAGAACAACATGGTGCCGCAGCCACTCCGTGGACTCACCACCCGCGGAGAGGATTATCGGGGTCGGGTGCAATGCAGACCGGGCGGCAGACCAGGCAGAAGACCTGGGCGAGCCGATCGCCGGCAGCATGGACTAGCTCTAGGGACGTGGAACGTCACCTCGCTAGCGGGGAAAGAGCCGGAGCTGGTGCAGGAGGTGGAACGGTACCAGCTAGATATCGTTGGGCTCACCTCCACGCACAGCAAGGGCTCTGGAACCAAGCTCCTGGAGAAGGGTTGGACTTTGTCCTTTTCTGGAGTTGCCCAGGGTGAGAGGCGCCGGGCGGGTGTGGGGATACTCACGAGCCCCCGGCTGAGCGCCGCTATGTTGGAGTTTTTTCCAGTGAACGAGAGGGTCGCCTCCCTGCGCCTCCGGGTTGCGGGGAGTAAGGCTCTGACTGTTGTTTGTGCTTATGCACCGAACAGCAGCTCGGAGTATCCGGCCTTCTTGGAGTCGGTTGGAGGGGTCCTGGAGAGGGCGCCTCCTGCCGACTCTATAGTTCTCCTGGGAGACTTCAACGGTCATGTGGGTAATGACAGTGAAACTTGGCGGGGGGTGATTGGGAGGAACGGCTTGTCCGATCTGAACCCGAACGGTGTTCTGTTGTTGGACTTCTGTGCTAGCCACGGTTTGGCCATCACAAACACCATGTTCGAGCATAAGGTGGTTCATAAGTGTACTTGGTACCAGAACACCTTAGGCCAAAGATCAATGATCGACTTTGTAATCGTATCATCTGATCTGCGGCCGTATGTCTTGGACACTCGGGTGAAGAGAGGAGCAGAGCTGTCAACTGATCACCACCTGGTGGTGAGTTGGATCAGATGGCGAGGGAGGCGGCTGGAAAGACCTGGCAAGCCCAAACGTGTTGTGAGGGTGAACTGGGAACGTCTGGCTGAGGATCCTGCCGGAAGGTCTTCAACTCCCACCTCCGGAAGAACTTTTCACGCATCCTGAGGGAGGTTTGGGACATGGAATCCGAGTGGACCTTGTTCAAAGCCTCTATTGTGGAAGCTGCTGTCAGGAGTTGTTGTCGGAAGGTCGTCGGTGCCTGTCGCGGCGGTAACCCGAGAACCCGGTGGTGGACACCGGGGGTGAGGGAAGCCGTCAAGCTGAAGAAGGAGGCCTTTCGGGCCTGGTTGGCCCAGGGGTCTCCTGAAGCAGCTGATGGGTACCGGCAGGCCAAGAGGGCTGCAGCTGCGGCGGTAGCGGATGCTAAAACTCGGTCATGGGAAGAGTTCGGGGAGGCCATGGAGAAGGACTTTCGGTTGGCCTCAAAGAGGTTCTGGCAAACCATCCGGCGGATCAGAAAGGGAAAGCAGGGCCTACCCCAGGCTGTTCTCAGCGGGGGAGGGGAACTGCTGACTCGGACTGGGGACATCGTCGGACGGTGGAAAGAGCACTTTGAGGAACTCCTTAAGCCGGCCAACATGTCCCCTGGGGAGGGGGCAGCGCCTGAAGACCTTGGGGTGGGTGCACCCATATCCCTGGCAGAGGTCACTAAGGTAGTTAAAGAGCTTCTTGGTGGCAAGGCGCCGGGGGCGGATGAAATCCGCCCTGAGATGCTGAAAGCGCTGGACATTGCTGGGCTGTCTTGGCTGACACGCTTTTTCAGTGTCGCATGGGGGTCGGGAACAGTGCCCATTGACTGGCAGACCGGGGTGGTGGTTCCCATCTTCAAGAAGGGGGACCGGAGAGTGTGCTCGAACTATCGTGGTATCACACTACTCAGCCTCCCGGGAAAAGCTTATGCCAGGGTGCTAGAAAGGAGACTCCGACCGCTTGTCGAACCTCGGATTCAAGAGGAGCAGTGCGGATTCCGTCCCGGTCGTAGAACAGTGGACCAGCTCTTTACCCTTGCGGGACTACTGGAGGGGTCTTGGGAGTTTGCCCAACCAGTCTACATGTGCTTTGTGGACTTGGAGAAGGCTTTCGACCGGGTCCCTCGGAGGGTTCCGTGGGGGGTGCTGCAGGAGTACGGGGTGCCGGATCCGTTGGCACGGGCTATCCGGTCTCTATACGCCTGCAGTAGGAGTTGTGTCCGTATCCTCGGTATTAAGTCAGACACGTTCCCGGTGGGTGTTGGCCTCCGCCAGGGCTGCCCTTTATCACCGGTCCTGTTTGTGACCTTCATGGACAGGATTTCTAGGCGCAGCCGGGGGGCGGAGGAAATCCGGTTCGGGGGCCTCGGGATCGCCTCTCTGCTGTTTGCAGATGATGTGGTCCTGTTTGCTTCCTCGGACCGTGACCTCCAGCATTCGCTTGGGCATTTTGCAGCCGAGTGTGAAGCGGCAGGGATGAGGGTTAGCGCCTCCAAATCCGAGGCCATGGTTCTCTGCCGGAAACCGGTGGATTGCTCCCTTCAGGTGGGGACAACATGACTGCCCCAAGCGAAGGAGTTCAAGTACCTCGGGGTCTTGTTCACGAGTGAGGGTAAGGTGGAGCGAGAGATCGACAGGCGGATCGATGCGGCTGCAGCAGTAAAACAGGCGCTGTACCGGTCCGTCTTGGTGAAGAGGGAGCTGAGTCGGAAGGCGAAGCTCTCTATTTACTGGTCGGTCTACGTTCCAACCCTCACCTATGGTCACGAACTCTGGGTCGTGACCGAAAGAACGAGGTCGCGGATACAAGCGGCCGAAATGAGCTTCCTCCGTAGGGTGGCCGGGCTCAGCCTTAGAGATAGGGTAAGGAGCTCGGACATCAGGAGGGAGCTTGGAGTCGAGCCGCTGCTCCTTCGTATCGAAAGGAGTCAGCTGAGGTGGTTCGGGCATCTAATCCGGATGCCTCCTGGACGCCTCCCATTAGAGGTTTTCCAGGCACGTCCAACTGGGAAGAGGCCCCGGGGAAGACCCAGGACACGCTGGAGGGATTATATCTCCCGGCTGGCCTGGGAACGTCTAGGGGTCCCCCAGAACGAGCTGGAAAATGTTGCGGGTGAGAGGGAAGCCTGGGTCGGTCTGCTAGGTGTGCTGCCACCGCGACCCGACCCCGGATAAGCGGCGGAAAATGGATGGATGGATGGATGTATTTTTTCTGGCAAAAGTGATGTCATAACTAATTTCAGAGGAGCATTTTCAACCTTGATTCAGATTGATCGGGCCACCACGATGGTGGTCAGAGCATCAGCTAAATAAAATGCAATGTGGGTGTTAGGCATACATATTCTTTTTCCCCTGTATTGTGTGCTGTGTCTTCAATAATGTATCTTTAGGTCTTTTCATGCAGCACAAGCAAACATCTCAAGGATACAGCCAGATGGAATAAATGATATATGAGCCTGGCAAAGCTTTTGTCCAAGATCTTTTCTGACTTATTTCAAATAGACTTGTTTACAAAACTCTCAGAGTATCTGCTGGCAGTGCTGGGGATGCAGTTGTGTAGCAAACGATCACTAATCATTGGTCATGCCAAGAGGAAGGGCTGTTTGTTATTGCTGATAGAAAAGTAAACAAAGTGTGTGTGTGTGTGTGTGTGTGTGTGTGTGTGTGTGTGTGTGTGTGTGTGTGTGTGTGTGTGTGTGTACATTATAAAGGCCCAAACTCCAAGCTGTACAGAGCTCCACCCCCTACTGGTTTGTTCTGATACAACTCAGAAGGACAAAAACAGTGGCCCTGTCCTGCAAAGCACTTTGAAGACTAATTTACAATCCAGCAAAAAAGGTATAAACCATATCTTGTGGTTCCATAATGTTCAATAACCAGAAAACAGAGCTAAAATATAATTAACAAAGGTAGTTGATATGTCCATAACATATATACTACTTGTTTCTAACAATCCCATACATACAAAGTGTAACATTTTAGAGATGTAAAAGTGATTGTCATGTGACACTGCATCCATCACTGAGTCAAAAGCATGATTAGAAAGTGTCCAAAATTTCACAATTTTTTTCATTCTGTATTTGTTGCTGTTCTTTTGTTCAGTCTGCCTCTGTACCAGAGAACACCCATCATCGTCAGGCCGCCATCCACCACAATGCCATTCATTTCATCTCCTCCTCTGGATTTTTTTCTTCTGCCATCTAAACATTGGACTGAATGACACATTTGGAAGGGACTCTCAGATGTACATTAGGATTGAGAGAGGAAGCAAATGACCCAGTAGGTGAATTTTTATGCATTACAGGTCATTATATGAGCGGCCTGAGAGCCACTCAGCCACTATTAACCAAGATGAGGGACCAACGGGACCACTTCCTCCCAGGAAGTAATGGGAGAAATGTGGAGTGCATGTTTAGGGCTGATGGTTTCAGATGTTCCATGTCTGGAAATTACTCCAAGGCCACACTGTACTGTAGCACTGAATCCATTTATAATGCACTGCCCAGAAGTAATTTTCAGCAATATGTGCTTCTATGCTACCTTAAGTGGAACTTGACTTACATAATGTGCTATATTGTGCCACCAGGGTCAATGCATATGCAACACACTAAGCATCAACTCTGCAACAGAAAGTAGGCGCCTGGAAAAGCACTGTCAAAATATCTAAATATTTGAATGAATCCTAAATGAAACGATGATTGCAGACACTAACGAGACAAAGAAATCAAACCATCAGAGTATTATTCGGCACAGGGATTAGTCAGAAACATCTACTGAATAATTCAAGTTTGAGAGTGTGTACTCATCAACTGCATTCTGACTCCTAGAGTTGGTATCGTTCATTCTTTTTATTGTCAAAGTTTGCTTCAAAGTAACTCATAATGCTTTTAAGTAAAATAGTTAACAGAGGAAGAGGTAATTGTGCATTTAAATTGTCTAGTAGTGTCACAGTCCACCTTCACTGGTCATTTGAACAGGCGTACAACTTGCATATATTATCAGTAAAGCTCATTTCATCACTCTGGGCCAGAAACCTTGTATGTCCAAAACAGTTATTTTTTCAGAAATTAAAAACAAAAATAAACACCACGTTGTCAAAGTCGCCCCGTTGTCTTTATATATGACTGATGATGAAGATATGTATAAGCAATGCTGCATGAGGTATGCAAAAGCAAATATTCTCTTCCGTAAGTTTGACACATGCACCAATGGGAGTGCAGATGTCTCAGTTCAGAGCATATGGTACACCACTCTACTGCACATTTGTGGTCAAACTACTAAAGAGCAAGCTTACAGACTTCAAGAGGCTTAGACTGATGATATGAAAATATTGCTGAAGGTAGAGTGTATATGAAATGTTTAATCCAGCATGAGTCAATACAAGCTGTTTTAAGAAATCATATGTACAAATTGATCTGCTGGCTAAATTAATGATAATGAAACCCTCTTAATCTTATAATACACAAGGTATAGTACTACCCAGCTGTTTAGACATTTGTTTATTTGTCTCTTATAGGACACATTATTCTGGTTTTAATAGTTTTTTCTTGGATGCAATTTATTATACACAATGTTTTGTCTTTTATCTGAATCTCAGTCAATATTAAAGTGTTGATTGATTGTTGATGTATGGTCAGATGCTTACAAGTGTGCTTACAAAGGTTTTGACCAGTAAATCAAGATGTGTTTTTCATCCATCATTGATTAAAATGGCCTAGGCAAGCACATCCAACTATAATGACAGTGTTAGCATTAGGGCTACATTTAATAAACAAGTAGTCCCTATTCACTAGTTTTAGTGAGGCAAAAATACTTAGTAGTGAGCTAATGTAAGCCTTCAACCTTGCCTTTCCAAGGCAAATAAGAGCCCACGGTCACGATGCATCGTAAAAGAAATGTAACCGGATGGAGTAAGCCAGTGCTGGGGAGAGGTTCCTCTATGGATCTTCCTATACCAAGCACCTGTTCCTGCCCCATCAAGAACAGGGTTAAAATATTTTTGATTCATTATGAATCTATGTAGAGCTGCACAGCAGTGTAGTGGCTAGCACTGTAATTTTACAGCAAAAGGAGCCTGGGTGAGATCCCCGTTTCCCAGGCAGCTGTGCCAATCACAGTGGTGTATGGCAACAATAGCTTGAAAACCGAAGAATTGTCTCTTCCAGAATTTCATATTGTTGTCAGCGTGGCTGAACGTAAACCCACAGCACCACCAACCTGCTGCCAGAGGCAGATGGTGTGGAGAGTTTGTAATAGTTCATTAGTGCACTGATGATGGATACAAATAGTTAAACAAACGTTTGGTGAAGTAGTGTATATGACAGGATTGATCCAACGTTATTTTGCAATTCGTCTGTATTTCGGTTATAAAGGGTTATATATAGTAAGCACATTGTAACATGCCGCACAGCAGCATTTACATTGTAGTGTTGTAAATTGAGTATCAAACAAAAAAAAACAACAGATTTTTTGTAACTGCAAAGGAGGCTGTGCGGCACAGGATTAATGAGTTGCTGTAATCCCACGTCTTCTATATAAACTGACAAAATGCTAAATTATAATGGACCCGTCTGAAGTGTGTAGAGGTGTGTGTGATTGTTCTGTGGCAGCCTGCTGTCGTTTGCACAGACATTAATGAAGGTAAACTCAGTGGACAGCCGTGCGTAGTGGCACTGTATGCATATTCATTAACATATCGCATGTATCCTGCTGCCTTTGGATGACTGCATGGATTAAAAGAATTAAGGAAGACTATAGAGTAAAGCAGCAGTGCACAACACAGATACCGTATAAATGACTAATTCATTCATAGATAAATGCATTAATTTATAGGTTGATAAAGGCTTTACAGGTGACACTTTTTGCTCAAGTATTTAGTGTATTTTGGTTTTATTATTTATTTTGCCTTAAGAAAACCACTAATCAGTGAGGCTAACTGGAAAAAAAGGCTTCAATTTGCTAGGGAGCATAAAGATTGGACTCTGGAGCAATGGAAGAAGGTCATGTGGTCTGATGAGTCCAGATTTACCCTGTTCCAGAGTGATGGACACATCAGGGTTAGAAGAGAAGCAGATGAAGTGATGCACCCATCATGCCTCGTGCCTACAAGCCTGTGGGGGCAGTGCTATGATCCAGGGTTGCTGCAGTTGGTCAGGTCTAGGTTCAGCAACAGTATGTGCTCAAAGAATGAAGTCAGCTGACTATACTGAATGGCCAGGTTATTCCATCAATGGATTTTTTTTTTCCCTGATGGCACGGGCATATTCCAAGATGACAATGCCAAAATTCATCGGGCTCAAATTGTGAAAGAGTGGTTCAGGGAGCATGAGACATAACTTTCACACATGAATTGGCCACCATAAAGTCCAGACCTTAACCCCATTGAGAATCATTGGGATGTGCTGCAGAAGGCTTTGCGCAGCGGTCAGACTCTACCCTCATCAATACAAGATCTTGGTGAGAAATGAATGCAACACTGGATGGAAATAAATCTTTTGACATTGCAGAAGCTTATTGAAACAATGCCACAGCAAATGTGTGCAGCAATCAAAGCTAAAGGCGGTCCAACAAAATATTAGTGTGTGACCTTTTTTTTTGGTGTCAACTTTTTTTTTGGCCAGGCAATGTATATACAATTATATGCGTATCTGTATTTCTGTATCTGTTATTTTGAATGTGTGTGTGTGTGTGTTTACCATGTATTAATGTTCACATGTTAAAGATGCTATTCAGTTATATTGGAGCATAAGTAGAGGAAACCAATGAAAATGTGCCAAAGATATGAAGTTCCAAACGGGGATTCATACATATTTTGGGGATTGTTGATATTGTGTAGTATCTCTATTGATATTTCTTTTATAAGGGATCTGCATGTCATTTTATTTGTTGCATACGCCTAATAAATACCAAACTGTGTTTCAAGACAGTTAATGTATCTTAGGTGTGTCAAAGTTAAAGAACTGTTTAAGAAAGGGTTAAATACAATTACAACTCAAGATAAAGCGACTAAATAAGAGGGTCAGACCTTTTATTTGGATACCCAGATTCTATTGGAGGCACCGCTAGTTAATTAACTTTTTAGAATAAGAGCGCAACAGTTGTCGAAACCATTATATTAATTCATAAAAACATTTGTAAAAACAGGTCATAATCACGTTGAAAACTGTATCCAGGACCCATAGTACAATTACACCTAGCAGATTCATATGATACTGTGAAGCTCTATGGGACGGGTGTTACATAAATAAACAATGTATACAAAATTATACATTGATATGATATCTGTATCATACATACATATATATATATATATATATATATATATATATATATATATATATATATATATATATATATATATATATATATATAAGCAGTGTTTTCATATTTTGACTGTTAAAAAAAAAAATCTCAGTGAAAAATTTGAGTAAACTCATGACAACAGCTGAGATGGTGAAGTCATCAAGTTCGCTGCTGTTCCAATTGCAGAAAGACCTTCCTGCGTCTTTTCGTCCATGGGAGTCTGGACTAAGTCCAAACTCCCATGTCCAAACTCCAAAAGTACAGAAGTCTGTACTTAGCGTACTTGATATTGAGAAACAGCCAATGTGTCCTGTTAAACAGATGTCAGTGATGGACAGCCTGCAGGCTGATGAATAACTAGTCAAGAGCCTTGACCGCTGCAACTCAATTTTTTTTTGTCTTCTGTCACCTCACCAGCACTGAGCCATCATGTTGAGGAGTTTGAGCAATCCAGAAAAGCCTGATTTAAAGCAGCAGTCCTCAACTTTTCTAAGTCACGGATCGGTTTTGTGTCACACAATATTTTCAGGGACCGGTCTTCACGGTGTGGGCAATAAATATGACGTAATAAATATGATACGACCGACATAAAGCAATTATGAAGTGCCTAAATATACAATTCAACATTACGTCGAATTGGTGGAGGCCCTGAGCTGGTTTCTCTGCAAGGAGCCGGGTCGGGGTGATGGGAAAAACTCGACGTGTGTACTTTATATCCCATCTACTCCATAACTTAGACTTTTATGTCCAGTCTACTGCTTGACTTAAACCTTTATGTCCGGTCTACTGCTGATCTTAAATTCAGCTTCACAAAGACATGATGTTTGAAATGGAAGCAGAGTTTTTGTGCTTTTTTTAGCAATGCCAGGATATTCAGCCTTTTAAGCCCCGAGCCTCTTTTTAGGTTTCTGCTTGAAAATGACATACCCAAACGAAAATGGGTGTGTATCTGCAACCACTAGAGCTATTTCAATAATCTTGAAGTTAATAAAAAAAGTATAATGTTAAATTTTGCTCAGATGTGTAAATATCAGTCTATGTGTTACTGGTTAAGAGTAAATGAAGATGACACACAGTGTGTAATGTAAAGTTTTCAGGTCCGCCTAGAAAAAAACCACTTTTAGCATGATTTTTACCTTGAAATGATGCATTCGTAAGCTTTAAACTTCTCCCAAATCCTACCTCAAAGTTTTAACATGATTTTTGCATTGTTTTACTTTGATAAAGTGAAGCAGAACAAAGTTAGAGAGGATTTAGTACAGAAAAAAGTCAGACGAGGGCTCACATTTGGTCATATTTGGAGAAGAAGAAATTAAAAAAATCTGATTTTTTAAATTTTTTTTGTTGTAAATTCATAAAACAACCTATATTTCCTTTTAAAATAAAACAAGCACACACATTAACAATTATCAAACTGTAAAACAAAGGTAAGCAGTATACTGCAAATACTGCAAATAAAGTGATTATTTCTTTTGTGTTCTTTTGCTCATATCTCCCTGGTTCTTTGAGGTGGAATGATTTTGAAGGCATTTGTGGAATCTGTGTGGAATTGTCTTGCTTCTGGACATCAGGTTTTTTCTGATAGCACCAAGCTAAGGGTTGCTGGTTCTGGAATAATGCTGATTTTGGGCGTTTTTTTTGTTTTATACTTGTATGATTATCTTTCTCTCTGTTTGAGTTATTGTTTTAAATGGCTGACTGATTCTTGTAGCAAAGGCTTTGGTGTTTAATTTGGTGTATAACATCAATATATTTTCTTGTGATTTATATGTTGTATTTGCAAAAAATATGTAAAACACCTATATATGGGTGCCATGGTTTTTAAAAAGTTTTTTAATGTTTTTTCTGTGAACAAGCATTCACAGAAAACATGTTGCAAATATTCACAACGCTTTTGCTGTGAATGCAGCATAACACTGCCCCCGCTGCTGACATAAGCATCGCAAAATATCAGACAAGTTAAATGCGTAAGTGTTGAGAAGATGTATCGGACAATTTTAAGTGCCTTATTACCCAAATAAATCAGATTATATTCATTTAAATGTCCATGTTGGTAGTAGTATACAAATTAATATATACTTATGAGGGTATATGTACTGTACGCACGTATGTGTAGATTACCATATAACTAGGGGTTTGAATATGAGTATGGGCAGATCAGTCTGTATTATTCATAATCAGAAATTCAATCAATTGAAACAGTGAAAAGAAATTGTGTGTGATTGTTGTACTAATAACACTGTTATATAATTATGAATGCGTTCAACACGCTAAATAAACATTACAAACAGCAAGGCATGCAGAGGCTTTACTGATGTTCTACGCATAATATGAATTCATATCCCATTATTGCAGATTACTCCCTCTACGTCTTCCCCAGGGTCTTTGTGGTGGTCAGTGATGTTGGAGCCCCACAGGGAACTGTTCTGTCTCCCTTCCTGTTCACCCTGTACACCAATGACTTCCAGTACAACACGGGGTCATGCCATCTGCAGAAGTATTCTGATGACTCTGCAGTGGTCGGGTGTATTAAGGATGGACGGGAGGAGGAGTACAGAGCAGTGGTGAGTGACTTTGTGGAGTGGGCCGGTGAGAATCACCTGCTTCTGAACGTGAGCAAGACCAGAGAGATGGTGGTCGACTTCAGGAGGAAGACAACAGCTCCGAGACCTCTGAGCGTCCTGGGAGAGGACGTGGACATGGTGGAGGAGTACAAGTACCTGGGTGTCTCCATCGACAGCCGACTGAACTGGAAGGCCAACATCAACGCTGTCTACAAGAAGGGGATGAGTCGACTCTTTTTCCTGAGGAAGCTTCGATCCTTCAACGTGTGCAGCAAGATGCTGGAGTTGTTCTATCAGTCGGTTGTGGCCAGCGTCTTGTACTTCGCCATTGTCTGCTGGGGGAGCAGCATTGGAGCCGGTGACACCAACAGACTTAACAAGCTGGTTAAGAAAGCCGGCTCCATCATCGGCTGCAAGCAGGAGCATTTGGAACAGGTGGTGGAGAGGAGGACACTAAAGAAACTATTGTCCATATTAGACAACTCGGACCACCCTCTCCACTAGCTCCTGCAGGGTCAGCGGAGCACTTTTTCAAAAAGACTCATCACGCTCCGCTGCCACAAGGACCGCTACAGGAAGGCATTCCTACCCTCGGCCATAAGGCTACACAATAAATCCCTCGAGTCCAGATCCGTGGACTAAGTCACACTGTACACTGTACATGTATATTGATATACTGATGTATATATGTTGTGTATGCTGCATACATATATTTTGCATTTTGCACTTTTTGCACATTGCACTCAGTTTACATTTAATTTAAATCAAACCTCTGAATACACTGAATACACTTAATACACTGAATACACTAATTTATCCTCCGAATACACTGCTGTGTTTTGCTTGTTGTGTATGTTTTGCACATGTGTATGTGTATGTGTACATGTATGTATGTATGTTTGTATGTATGTATGTATGTATGTATGCATGCATATGTATGTATGTATGTATGTGTATGTATGTGTATGCGTGTGTATGTATATATATAGATATGTATATGTGTGTGTGTACATATGTGTACATGTATGTGCGTGGGCCACGGGTGGTGTGTATGTGTAGGTATGTGTATGTGTATGTATGTATATAGGTATATGTGTATATGTATATGTTTGTATATATGTATGTGTATATGTATGTATGTGTGTATATACGCATATGTAGATATGTATGTATGTATGTGTGTATGTATATGTGTGCGGATGTGTGTATATATATATATGTATGTATCCATTCCGCTTGCTTGCATGTATGTGTATATATATGTTTATACTTATTTCTTACTTATGTATACATCTGTTACCCGCTGTTCCTGTTATTATTTATTTTATTTTATCATCTGTGTGTTTAACTTAGTTTATGGCATTGGGATGCTGCTAGTACGACAAAGAATTTCTCCTTGGAGATTAATAAAGTACTTTTCATTCATTTCATTTCATTTGTGCTTTCTCTCCTCATAGGTTTACATGGATCGTGGTTATATCAGCGGAACGCAGCGGCTCGACTGATCTTCAACTTTCCGAAGTTCACTCACACTACTCCACTCCTCCGCGCCCTGCACTGGCTACCGGTGGCCGCCCGCATCCGCTTCAAGACATTGGTACTTACGTACCACGCGACAAACAGATCGGGTCCGACCTACATCCAGGACATGGTGAAACCGTACACACCAGCTCGTTCGCTCCGCTCAGCTTCAGCCAATCAGCTTGTCGCTCCGTCGCTGCGAACTCGACACTCAACAAAATCACGATTGTTTGCAGTGCTGGCTCCTCGATGGTGGAATGAGCTCCCCCCCCGACACCAGGACAGCAGAAAGTGTCTACATCTTCCGCCGCAAACTAAAAACTCACCTTTTTCGACTACACCTTGAATAAAGACAATGACGGAAGCACTTAGGCAGCACTTCGATGGCTCCTACTGATAGCACTTAGCAGTTTGACTTGATTTGAGAAATTGTTCGATCTTGATTCTTGTTGTTCCTACTTCGTACTTACGGTTGAAATGCACTTATTGTAAGTCACTTTGGATAAAAGCGTCAGCTAAATGACATGTAATGTAATGCAATGTAATATCTGGACTCTGTTCCTTTCTGACACCTACTACTACTAGTATTTTTTATTATTAGTTACATTGCTATTGTCGATACCAATACTGCTTTTATAATCATTCATTGTGGCGCAGGGAGTATTGCTGTGCCGCTGCTGCTCTCTTGTAAAAGGGGATGTCGGAGTTTTTCTTGTGAATATTGTACCCTAGGTCCCTGCAACTGCTGCTTAATTTAGAATCGGAAAAATCTACATATCAACTGCACTGGTCGAAGTTGAATGAGAAAAAAATGAATAAATACATTCCATGCACATGCATAGAACAAGTGCAATAATGAACAACACTCTGTTGTGTTGTTCATTCTGTACACATGACATCTATTGTACTTCTGTTCATCCTGATAGAGGGATCCTCCTCTGTTTTTCTGCCTAAGGTTTTAAAGTACGTAAAGTACATTACCTCACAACACCTTGCACTTCATGTTGGTTAGTGTACATCCACATACCAATGATAGCAAACTCAAAAGCTGTGCTGTGTCATAAAAATGGATGGTCTATGTGCAGGTAAACTCACAGCACTTGTGAGTCATGGAATTTTACTGATGCTAGATATATTGTGTGCAAAGAAAGTTTATGTCTTTTCAAAGGTTCCTAATAGAGAAAACTATCTTGACATGAATTACTTTGGTTGTCGGAATGACATGAAGTGGAGTTGCACATAAGACTTTCCTGCAGGGAACCCAGGTTTCTATTTAAAGAGGCATTTCCTTTCACCTAAATTTGTTCAGCAACACTCAAGAGAACATGAGAATTTAATGCTTGCCCCCAAAAAACAGAAGCTATGAACTGCAGGAAGAGCGTCTGAATGACGGATAACTCTGCATATTCATATCGAGCCAAGGCAAAATATATGTGACACAGAAAGATTTGTCCTGGTTCAACTCAGAGAGCTGTGACCTCACTGTGAGGGCACCTCACTCGTTGTCTGCAGAACATCACACAAGTTCTGCACCGAATTGATAAACTAACC
Organism: Clinocottus analis; assembly: GCF_023055335.1. Taxonomy (NCBI): domain Eukaryota; kingdom Metazoa; phylum Chordata; class Actinopteri; order Perciformes; family Cottidae; genus Clinocottus; species Clinocottus analis. Next base: position 4,330,287 of record NW_027176042.1, on the reverse strand, counting down.
ATTCCTTGAGTACAGTCAGCGTTTACATGCAGGATAAACAAGTACCACAGTTGAAATGATCATAATGGAAAGCATTTGGAAGACTGTCAGGAGGTAAACTGATTAGTAACTAGTTCACAACTTCCTACATTTGTATGTGGACATTCATATGACTATGCAATGGTCATATGACACCATATTGAATATTGAGAAAAACCACATATTATAAAGATCGAGTATATTATATTGGTGGGTGAGTTATTGAAGAAATGGTTTAACAATCACAAGCCCGGTGTTTGACACCCCATGTCCTAAAGCAGGACATGTATTTAATTAATATTCAACAAGGTCCAGTTTGAGTATATGTCCTAATGCAAAGGTCCGGAGCATCACAATAAGGTCCAACTTGCACTAAGATTTAGTATTAGTGTATGATGTGTATTGAAGTAGCCATCAATTCTTTCAATATCAGTATGAAGTCAACCACTGACTGTCAAATTAAATAAAGAAAAATATAAATGATAGCTCAACAATATGTAATATCAGTTTTCAAATTGAACTGGATAAATTATAAATACTTTAATACAAAATACATATTATTTTCTCATTATAATTACAATTTAACAATGGGAAAAAAAACCTGACTGAAAGGTTTTGAAAAAAAATAATCTTAAAATAAAGTACTCTTATAAAATGTGTGTAAGGGACTATATCTGTTATTGAAACCACTTGTTTAAGCTGTATAGTCTCTGTTGACATTATTGTTGGACAGTGAATGAATGCGTTTGGATTCTGATCATATTGGCTCTTAAATTCTATTCTTTTATTTTGGATGTGAGTCGATACTTTTGATGAAAGAAGTTGTTCTGTGTCTCGTAGCAATGCTTCACATTGAGCTTTTAGAAATTGTCTGAACACATCACGCTTTTCGAGCGTTTTTTCGGCGTGCTTAAAAGTTAAAATAACTTTTAAGCGCAAGGGTCGCACATCTCATCACTGTCACACTTGGCCAAAGCAGCCAATTGGATAAAGCAAGAGACGTGCTTTATTCCTTCCTGTTTTTGTGTGGTATGAACAGCAGGAAATTCAAAAGTCAAAAGAACTCAGTTGAAAGTACAACTGAACGCGTCATCGAGACACTATTCGCGAAATAGATACTCTAACCCTAACCCTTTTTAAAAAAAATAAATATCCTAAACTCAAAAACTTCTTTTTTGGGACTTTTTCCTCCTCATCTCACACAACACCACAAATGCAAGAGCGTGACGTCTGCTTGAATCTATTTTGGAAATTAAGTTTTATCGCCCGGTTGCGCACGCCGCCCCACTCCACAGGAGCACCAATCTGTTTTGCCCTGCATGTCAAGGCATTTTTTAAGCAGCTGCGCTATTTGAAGTTGCGTCTGGTGTGATCGGCCACTCACTCTTCTCTCAAAGATGAGAACTTTCCACACATTAGAAGATGTTCAGTACACTTGTTCCAAGCCAACACAGTCTGGACTTTTCTCACTGAGTAAAAAAAAACCTGAACTGAACTGGAAAACATCAAAAGCACTTATTGCTTTTGTATAAAGTTAATCAATTGCTGGTCTTTACCATGGACTTTAAGGTAAGCAACACAGTTTTGCCCAGCCCTAGTAATTACATAAACTCTGTAGCCTCGCCGCCACTTCTGGGTAGCGGCCGTAACGTTTCCCTAGATCGTTAATAAGTACACTTTACAAAGTTGGCGTTCTTTTACAATTGTTAAGTACGGAAGCGCACTGCATTCACTAGATAAAAAAAAGAAATTAGACCCCTTTTCTCGGCTTTGTTACGTTTTGCCATGTGACGTTGTTACAGTTCTTTGAGTCACTACCAAACCAGATTGGGATCATTTCAAATGCATGAATTTGTATCCATGAAGCGTGTTGTGTTGGTTCAACTGCTCCTGAAGAAACAGAGCGACATCCAGCACGTCAGACTGGGCTTTCCGCCTGAACAATCCTAACTCCTTCAGATGCCTGCGCAGTGTTGACATACTAAATTTAATACCACTATTTAATACCATAATGCAGCCACTGTTGAAGTAAAAACAGATTGCTCCACCCTACGATTTGCTGTCTCGGTCCACTCTAAGCAGCTGGAAGCCTGGAGCGCAGAGTCTTGTATTGGTCCACAGAGCATGTCTCAGTAAAGCACAAAACAGAGGATGAAGAAAAGTCACTGTTTCTCCCCACCAGGAGCTGAAGTTCGTCTAGTTTGATGCACAGTGAGTGCACGTTGGAATGAAATAAGACTGGCAATGTGCGAAATCCATGTTTGTGAAAAAGAAACAGGGTTTTCACACTGCATGGTTAAAAGTGAGCGCACCTTTGACTAGAATGTCCAGGAATTCAGCAGCAGTTAAAAGAAAAGATGGAAGTGCATCCGCTGGATTTGTTACACGATAATGTTTGTGTTTATGAGGTCATCTCTGGTTTAAGGGCTTCGGGAATCACAGCAGAAAGCAACACACCGAGGCACCATCTTAGTATCTAGGATCCAGGAAATGCACATGTATCTCTCTCTTACTCACACACACAAATTCAAGTCACTCCTTCATTCATCTATGTTCAGTTTGTTGCTTACCTTAAAAATGTATGTTAAAGACCTGCAATTGATTAACTTTAAGCAAAAGCAATAAGTACTTTTCATGTTTTCAAGTTCAGTCCAGTTTTTCTTCATCAGTGAGAAAAGTCCAGTTTGGTTAAATGAGGTGGAGATGTGAAGGACAGCTGACGGGTATCAGCGGCGTGGCTTTGCGCATGCACGATTCATGTTAAATCTGGACTCTGAGCCTGCAGCGCCAGTCTGCCGGGAGACTGACCACCTGTGAGAGCTTTGTGAAGCGAGAAACTTGCGGCAGCATCCGCTGCTCGTTGAGAACAGAAACTACATAACAATACATGCTGTATGTCAGGCTCAAGTCAGCAAATTGTCCGGTGATGCTACGGAAGCGCGCGCACACCTCAATTAATTGCCTTCAAAGTAAAAGCCCCCCCCCCCCCCAAAAAATGCAGTTAACGCATGATCAAATAAATAACGCCGTTAATCGATTTTTTTTTTTCTCATTGGGAGGAGCTTATCGCTTTAAATCTCTCCAGACGGCGTAGTTCAGACCTGGGCGTCCTGCGGCTCTCGGAGTCCTGCCCGCGTGAGGTCAATCCAACATGAAAAATAAGTAAATAAGATAAACGCCATGAACGCATGACTACGGCACTGCTTTTACTTTTAAGACGCGTGCGCACGCTTCCGTAGCCTCGCCGACTGACGTGAAAGCACGTATTGTCATGTCGCTTCTGTTCTCAACAAGCAGCGGTGCTGCAAAGAGCAGCGTCGCCACAGTAAAAGCAGCTCTATCAGCCGGCTGCGTGTCTCGATTGAAAGTCAATCGCGCTTGCGCAAAGCTCCTGACCCGGCAGTTTGATCCACTATGGCAGAGCACTTTTAATCAGAAAACAAAGAAAAAGAAAAAGGAAAAAAGGAAAAAAAAAGAAATTAATTAATTCCCTTGGGGAAATTCTTCTCTGCATTTAACCCATCCTTGATGAAGGAGCAGTGGGCTGCCCTGTGAGTCGCCCGGGAGCAACGAGGGGTTAAGTGTTGTGCTCAGAGACACTTCGACGTGTGAACTGGGGATCGAACCGGCTACTTTGTGGTAACAGGACGACCACTCATCCCCCTGAGCGACAGCCGCCCCACTAAAGGTTTCTCTGCATTTGACCTATCCTTGTTATGTTAAGGAGCAGTGGGCTGCCCTAGGGAGGTGCCCGGGGAGCAACTGGGGTTTCAGTGTCTTGCTCAGGGACACTTTGACATGCGAAATTCAGGGAAACTGGGATCGAACTGGCAACCATGTGGTTGCAGGACGACCACGCATCCCCTTGAGCTACAGTCGACCTCAGATCAGGATCACTTCTGGATGCAGAACAGAGGAGAACTTTCCACACATCACAAGATGTTCAGTGCACTTGTTCAAGCCAACACAGACTTTCCTCACTGAGAAAGAAAAACTAAACTGAAAAATATGAAAAGCACTTATTGCTTTTGTATCAAGTAAGTCAATTGCTGGTCTTTAACATACATCTTTAAAGGTAAGCAACAGACTGAGCATGGACTAAAGAAGGAGTGGTTTCTCCCTCATAGGGACGGACCCTTACTACCGAACAGTACCTGTTCAGAAAAAAAAGATTTTTTTTTTTTGGAAACTATATATGTATGTGTGTTACCTTGCTGTTGCTCCAGAGTGCCTGGTATATTGTTCTGATAACCTTACTTTAAAATAGAAGCCTGCTATACACTAGTTTCTCCTTCATTATTGAATTTGGCGCATAATGCCATTAAACGCAGAAAACTCATGCGAATTATTAGTTTTTTCAACTTTGCCCAGCCCTAATATATATACAGAGAGAGAGAGAGACTTTCACAACCAAAATTGCTTCAAAGTAATACAATATATAACAGCAAACTACATGCAGATGACTCCTAAAACGGCACCACTCAGACATTCACCAGACAAGAACATTGGTGAACGTGTTGTGGTTCTTCCATGAGGCCCATTGTCTGTTTCTAAAGTTTTAAAACGGATAACAATAAACATGTCATATCCTAACTGTAGCAGGCTGCTGCTGTGTTGACGAGACACCTAGCAGTTCATGTGTATTCTAGGATGCGTGACTCAGTCCCCAGAGGGCCAATCGCAACCACCGGCTCCATTTAAGTCAGGAAGGTAGGGGGCCAGATAATGAGCAGATGGCATGGAAACACACGCATGCCCCCTGCGATTCATCTGGACAGTTCTGCAGGTGAAGTGTAAAGTGTTTACTCATAAAAAAAATAAAAAAAGTATCTGACATCAAAGTGGGAAACAGCATGGCTGAACATGAAAGACAAACACAGCAGTATGACTTAATGCCTGGTCAAAAGAGGCTGCATTTGTCTGTTGATCAGCCAAAGCAGCAGACAGTGTCAGAGAGAGGAGCAAAGTGGGAAAAAACTCACCATGAAGAACATTCACATAGAAATGTGTACTGTTTTCAGAAAATGCTTTTCAGAAAGATACATGGCCTTGTTAAACAAACTAAACACTAAACATGCTGTGGCGGAACAGTACAGTCTGCTCATGGTTTGTCATTAGACAGTAGAGAGATAGAAAAGGATTGAAGGATCATTTATTGTCATTATTCACATTTTCATTATAAACAGAGCTCTACAACTAATTCAGTTGTAGACCATTTGTACTACAACAAACACATGACAAACCAAACAACTGTAGTAAATTCCTGGAGTGCATTATTTTTGTTATGTTTGCAACATAAGGAATCAATGTCCATATGAAAAACATATGGACATTGAACACAACATGAGGAAAACACTGTCCATCAATTTTGACTGTTTGAGCACCAAGCATCATCCAAACACAAAGTCCACCTCCTCTCATTCCACCAGAGTTCTTATCTCTGTCCTGCTGTCCGCCTGTCAAGTGCAGCTCGAACCTGGGCCACAATGGATCCTTGTCTCTGTGTAGATGTGGACTCAACAGTTTTGCTGCTTTCCTCCATCTTATCTTTCTGTGACTGGACATCAGACATCCAGCAGCTAACTTAGGTTCTAGCAGGGTTAGCTTTGCTTCCATCTGGGCTCTCATCCCTCACCACCCTGGGGCAGTTTGGTAGCATTTGGTCCAACAGGTCTGGCTGGTGGGTTGGTTGGCCGCGATTGTCTCAAAGTCTGCTGCACTTAATCCCCACGCTTTTCAGATGGCGATAAATGTATTCTGTCATATGCATCTACATGCGCTGCTGTTGCCATAAAAATGAGGGTTGTGGCCAGTGGCAGTGGTGGGTCTAACCCCAGGGTGGGCAAACCTTTTGGCTCAGGTGCCACAATGAGTTTTAAAATTTGACAGACCAGTATCAGATGGATGGAGAGTGTTTGTGTAAACTAATGTAAATTACATTAAAGTCGATTAACTGAAAAGTAAAGAACTTTGAATTTCATTGGGAACAGTGTTGGGCACCCTTTTTTGCCAGTGCAAAGTTTAATGGAAGTTTGGTTGTGTGTTAATTGGTTCTGTGGCGTGATGTGTTGATCATCATGCTGAATGTCGTAGAGCCAAACAACACCAGCTTCCCCTGTGCCATCCTCCTGATGTTTGGAAACTTGGCTTAGTGACTTTGCTTAGTGAAGCATACAACTCATTCACTTCTCCTTTAAGACAGAGTCACATTGAAGATGAATAAGTTCAAATTGAAACTGCTGCTGCGCTGTTTCATAGTCTTGTGACAGGGGACATGACATCAGCTTGTGAATTGTCCATTTTTGTGGGTCTGATGCGCATTCATTAAACCGAAGAAAATAACTCCGGATTCAGCTGTTAGTTCATTTTACAACTTTAAAAACTAAAGCTTTTAAATAAGGGGTATTAGAGTGTTCAAACTGTGCAGTGGGATTAACGGAAACACTGGGTATTGCAGGAAAAAGTCAAAATGAATGCAGTTATGGTGGTGGGGGTGGTTAGGCTCAGCTGCATAGGAAACATTCAGGGAACGACGCTTGAAAGAGGTGTAATTAACCTCAGCAACAGATGTTTTGATTGTGTAGCTCTCCAATATCTACCCTCATAGTGGGGGAGAATGGATAGAGAGCGTGAACGGGAATCGCAGCCTGATAGACCAGCAGTAAGCACGACAAGCAGCGGTCGGAGGACACAAGCGGCTGGTGTGCTCGGAGGCGCGGCAGACAAGCCCATACACAAACAGTCTAAAAGAGCGCTCAGCAATAAGTAAGTATTAAGAAACCTATATTCTCGTCTGTTACTGTTAATGTGCTTTGGGAAACTCAAGTTGGTAACGAAGAAGCGTTACAGTGGAAAAATGTAAGAAAAAAAGAGTTTTCTTGTACATATATGGACGACGGATGTGCCTCACTATTGTGTTTCCAGGGACAAGTGGTATTACAAGACAGAACGCCCGGAGTTAGCTCGTTAGCGTGCTCATTTCAGTAACACAAACATCACATCAACACTGTTACCGCTTCTCTTTCGTTGATAATGTGTGTCCATTTTTGGAACGTTAAAAAAAAAAAAGAGTTGAAAAACATGTAAGATCTGGCCAGATCTTACATGTTTTATCTTAACTCTTCAATTATGCATGTATGTTTTAATTATAATAATCCTTTATTAAGCCCAGTGGGGAAAATTTACAAACATATTATATTTACATACACATTTGTCTTTGTATTCTTTTGTGACTAAATGTGCTAATACAGCTTTGCTATTGGTCTTACGTCTATATCCATGAAACCAAATGTGATGCTAAGTGAGTCTACTGCTTTAATATTGCAGCCTCTCTCATTCCTATGGCAAGCTGCTGATGTAACTAAAGAAGGATTAGGCCCGCCTAAATCAGCAGTTTGATCATACTGTGTCACATTACAGCATGCTTCATGCATGTAGAACATCTGAAAGTGGCATCAAAGGTAGCTTTTTGTTTTACCATACTGGAATGTTCACTACATAATGCAAATCCCTTCATAAAAAGCTTTGTGCAGGAAACAGCGATGCACATACTGCTGGAGAAATCTTTTATTTTTTTCTAGGATTGCATGAAGAATTAATGTTGACTGCTAATCACATGATGTTTTTAGGAGGCATTTCACAGCCAAATTCTCTTCAGTTGGAAGCCTTTTAGTTTTAATTCTGATGGATCTGATTGGTTCCTAGGCCCCACAGGGACACCGCAGAGCACTGCTGAATAATGAGTTTGCATGTTCTCTCCATGCCTGCATGAGTTTTCTCCGAAGCATCCAGATTCCAAATAATTAAATGGTGACTCCAAATTGCTAGTCAGTGTGATTGTGAGCACAAGTGTTTGTCCATCCCCTGTGTCCGCCCTGTGATTGACAGGCAACCCACTCAGGGTGTACCCCGCCTTTCGCCCACTGGGACCCCTGCGACCGTCTAAAAGATGAGCTATGGCTAGATGTAACCAAACGATGTCTCGAAGTCATGACACCAATAATTATGCATGCAACATGTAAAGGCATATGAAATCACATGTTGAACTTCACCTTGGATCTAAATTCTCCTCAGATCCAGTGCAGAAAGCCAATATTGCTTCTCTCTGCTCCCACTGCCATCCCCCATATTCCTAATTATCTTAACTGAGAGAGCTTTCACACACCACCCTGCCTTCATACAACATCACTCACTGCATGACTGCATCCCATTTACCCCTACGACACACCAATAGTTGTGGGCTTCTTGTCGTTCCTGGGTGGCTAACGACTTGGTGGAGAAGGTTCATGAATAACAAGGAAAAGACACATTTCTCCAATTTGGTTTCCATTCTTAAAATTAAATAGAAAACATCTTTCATATTGTCATTTCATATGTATAGTTTATAAATTCTAGTTGGTTTCACTTAACTTGTCTTTATTTATGTATATCCTGCACTGATTGAAGTAATTGCAGCAAAAGATGATGTTTATTTGGCAACTTGATATGTATTCTTTAGAAGCAGCATGTGTGAATGGAAGCGAACAGACATTGAACAGGCAGCACATTTTGTAAAGTTATGTGATGTTATAAAAAAAGTAAAGTTATGTATTTAAGCTATGCGTGTTCTCTTCAAGATTAATTGCTATATTGGTAATCCTAAATTTTAATTAAGCATTAACAGTTTTTTCTGAATCTATGTGAGGTCCTGGGACAGAGGATGTTGTATGTGTACAGATTTAAAAGAGCCACCATCTGCACCAAAACAGGAAGCCAGGCATGTTGGAGGGTGTGTCAGTTACAATCAACCAAAACGTTTAGGTGTGAAGAACTATTTCTACTGGCATGAACCAGATGCTCGACCAGGTCAGTGGTGCCGGGAGTACTTTAGTATTCGTCTCTCTGGTATCTTCATTGTGTTTGTTGAAGTTCGCTAATGTAGAGTTTAGAAAATATGAACTTTTATTTCAGACAAAATATTTGATTGCCCACCATGCGCAATTGTATATCAAGAACATTTGTTTGGATGAATACGAGTCTGTCAGTTTTATTGTTATGCAACTAAAAAATAATTGAAAATGCAACGTATTCTTCCCTTGCAACATACATTTTTAAGGGGTTGTGCATTAAACACTTTCACTTACATTTGATATAATAATAAATTGTTCCCAAAGGATATATTCTAATGACATTTAAGGAATCCTGCAATCACCTATGTGGTGTCAGCATCAGATCAAACCTTCCTCTTTTCCAACACTGGTCCAAGACAAAGCAGTCTGTCACGGTTTTGAGCAGAGCTTTAAAATGCCGGTTGACTTATAGTGGATTTTAATGGCTAATACGGGAACGATAATTAAAGAAATATCTATAAAAACCATACAGTACAGTGAAATACCTTTTTACTTTTAGCATTTAAAGTGTATTTTTATACTTTTACTTGAGTAATATTATGAATACTACTTAGTAGAAATGAAGTAGAAATCCGAAAACTTCCACCATTGTGTTACCATTATTTATGAATAATACTACATGGGATCACTTCTTAGCCTGATAACTTCCTTCTCTTTTGGAGCTTAAGCCTCTGACCACAGTTTAAAATGTTGTCTGTTTGCAATTAATAACAAATTAAACATTAATCATGGCTATTAAAGCTAACTATATCGGACTCAAGATCATTAAATAATTAAATACTCTACTGTAGCAGCTTATCTTTACAGACTGACAGGACAAGCTGGCTCGTCGCTCTGAATCCTGAAGGTTCCAATAAAGCTTTGTTTGTAAAAAGTTGACATGATGCCACATTTCTGAAAAGTTGACGATACTCGTAACGCAGAAACACGGTATGCGGGGCTCAAGACTTATGGCATACTGCGGTACAATAATAGAACAAGAGAATATTCCTTGTATATTACTCAAGTAAAAGTATAAAAATACACTTTAAATGCTAAAAGTACACTAAGAACAACAAAAACCTATTAAAATCATCAGGAGCAAAGCCAGTTGATGTTAGCTGTTAGTAGCTGGTGAGCAGCACAGTGTCTAGTTTTTACTGTGCTAAGATATTGGTTATACACAATTATAGAATTTCACTGGTACAGGCATTGACAACAGAATTTATGGTATCGGAACAAGATCAGATCATTTGTTTCTCTAAAAGAATTACACACCATTCTGTTGTAGTGATGTTTCTTTGTCCAAGAAATCCTTTCTATGACAACATGCATAATGGCCATGGCTACAATGGATACAGACCTGCAACAGAAAACCCTGTTGTATACATATGTTGCTGTATTGTGTGTCATGCAATTCAATTAGTGATGACTCATTTACTTGACATGCAATGACAATAAAATATTCAAACCTTCATTCACTCACTCACTTTAATATAAATTATTCAAACTGACATGTGTTTCTGCACATTAACTGTTTTATTTCAGAGCAGTAATGTAATCTGCATTAAGGTTGATTCTTACCATCACAGTCCATCACCCATAGCTGCTCATGTAAAACACAAATGTCTTTCAATCTGATGAATTTAATTGCTCCATCACCTGGCACCAATTATTCAACAAAACACATCACAGGAATTTAGAATTTAGATCAGTTAAAATAACTACCTGACCTACTCCTCGATGCCAACAGTGTCCTGCATCCCATTAGGATGAGAAATATCAGCACCAGAGCACATCAATGATTTATAACATTTTTCAATTTCAACCAAAAATGAATAGAATTCAAGAAAAACATCTGCAAAAAGAACAGTGGTGTCGGTGTTGAAGGACTTCTGTTGAAATTATGCAGGATTGGTGACATATTCCATCTATTCCAGTTACGTCTATATTTCTCAATTTCGTAATTAGGAATTACATATGACAAATGTGTCATCAATATAATGTTGAATTTGTATTTTTCTTATCTAATCTCGCACACAAAGTTCCATTGTTATTGTTTTCCCCTGAATCATCCGTTTCCTTTATTCACCCATAGAATCAAAGTGGGATGAGAATGAATGCATCAATATCATTTAAATTAAGCACTTTTAAAATTGACTAACAGCTTCTAAAACATCCTATTTGATGGGGGAATCTCAGGCCCCGTTTACACGAGGGGAAAACACATATATATTCATGCGGTTTTGCCTTTCATTTACACGAAAACAGAGATTTTCTAAAAAACGATCATTTCTAAAAACTCCGGCCCATGCGGAGATCTATGAAAACTCTGTTTGCGTGTTTGCGTGTGAACTCATTCAAACAAAGTTTTAGGTCCTCAAACGTGACTTTTTACTAAAATGCATCATGTCATATATGAGCGTCCTCTGTTTACAGTTTGCTTACTGATCACAGCGCTCAGTGGCGTATTTATGCGGTTTCATGTAAACAGAAACTTTTTGGAAAACAATCATGTGTGTGCGACGTTATTTTTTAAAACGGAGGGCCAGAAATATTTATCTCCGTAAATAACCGGCAACATGTAAATGTGGCATCTGACAGTTCAACAATCACACCCACTCCATGCAGTGATTGGCTAGGTGTGCATAGGTTCGAAAGAATAAAAAATGTCAAATTCTCTTTCAGATTTCTTTTTCATTCGTCCCACAGCCACAGAGTGCAACATCAAAAAGGTTTTGGTTCATTATCCCCAATCATATGATTGACCAGTCAGTGTTGAGGGTAGAAGATTATCCACCCATTATTCACCCCCTCCACAGAATCAAAAGTAGAGCTTGTTGTCTTTCAATTAGAAAATTGGTGGTTCGAGACTAGAGACAATCAGGAGGATGCAGTTCCCCAGGCTCTGGTTGGGGGAGGTGATAGAGGGAGTGTTTTATCCAGTTCAGGTGTGGCAGCCAGTGGGGACAAGGCATTGGCCACAGCTGTAGACCATTAGGCAATCAGGGAAGCATTTGTACACCCAGCTTCCAAGCAGCTGCAGCAGCAGACGGTTGATACATAGGACTGAGCAGGTAACAACACTCACATTTCCACCATAAGGGGCCTTTCAAACCAGATGCAACTCTCAAAAACGCGTTTTTGAGAAACCTATGCTTTCCTATAGTAACGGCGCACCTTTCATGGGGGCCTTTTAAATGCCGCGCTTCGTATCTCTCTTGCTCCTGCCTTGATAGAAGGCTGAAGCCCATACATTGTGGGCTTGAGGAATCTTCAGTTAAAGTTTAACCCCATAGCTAATTAAGGTTTTATGGACTACAATATGAGGCTTACTTAGCCTCCGGATGAACTGTTATGTTACATGACAAGGCAAAGTGATGGTTTAAACTTTAAGTGGTGGTGGTGGTTTAAACTTTAAATCATCACTCTCTACATTGATGATAAGATGAATGTCTGATTCAGCTTAGCAGATGATCAATCAGTTGTTTTTTTTCATAGTAATTCATCAGGGCGGCGTGCCACAAAACTCAAGCAGTCACAAGTTTACATGTGTTGTATTTCAATAGTCTGCGCTGAGTTATAGTTAGTTGAAAATTCATACTGATTCGCTGGACTTTCATCATGAGTGGACAGCTGTGATCAGACGTGTAATGGGGGACGGCAAATAACCAGTTTCAGGGGGAAATCCTGCAACTCTCATATGTTAAAAATATTTTCACTGTACTTGTGACCTAAAATCCAAAAGAACGGACTCTTAAACTTTCAAAGTGAACACTTAATGATGGGCCACAAGAATATATACTGGGTGGAGAGAGTATACATTTAATGTAAAACTGATGTGCAACACCTACATTCAGAATTCCTCATTCTGTGTTTTTATGTAATTCCTTTGAGTTCGCTATGAAACAGGTTGGTGCGGCTGGACTTTTCTCTGAGACTGCTCTACTGGCAGCGGTTTTTTCTCTCCAAACAAACAAAATCCTACTTTGATGACCAGATGGTAATGGATCCACCTGGCAAGAAAATGGGTGACCATCAAAACAGATGGAATTATGACTGAGATGGATACATTGTCATCAGTAACAGCTCTCATGAGAAGTTTATGAAGAACTGCGTGTTTGTGAATTGAATTTCTATAGAAGCAGACGCTGTAGATCATTGTAGATGATCAATGTAGATATACAAAATAACAGTGGGACGGTTTTACATTTGGGTTTAGCTGAAAGCTGCTTCCTTTAATGCACATTATGTGAATCATGTGCTATGGCTTTCACAGCCACCAGATCTCAACCCAACTGAAGACCTATGGCAGGTTTAAGGCAACACGTGGCAAAACGCCAACAACCATCTAGCTATTCTTGTATGTCTGTTACAAAATCAACTCGTCTCTAATTCATGATCAGTGAGAAGATTGGCTATTTCTATGTAATTAATGCTTGTCATTGGTGCCACCGGATCAGATTCCATGCAAATTGAGATGGAAATAAGAACTCTGAAACTACGACAGCTCTGTCTACAGCAGCAACCAGCCCATCATGGATGGAAAGGCAGGTACAAGTTGGATGGGTTTTCTCCAGCTGTGATGAAGAATATTCAACTTCTGTTGGTGCAGAAAAAAACTTCATCCCCAGAATTAAGTGCAGCTGCCATGCAGGCTTTAACCAACTCAAGGAGAACAATTTTCCTTTTGACTTGGAATGGTGATTTCAATAAGTACAATTTAACACCTTTTTTTTTTTTTTTAAAGATGTATAGCCGTTTTACATAATGACTCTGCTTCAACCTTTATTTTCTTTTTCATAACTAGGTCCTTTTTTAGCAGTGAAAAGGTATGTTTTTTGTAATAAGTAGCTGATAAAAGCCCCATCTTAGAGATTTGTTTGACATAATGGTACTCTGAATGTTGAAATTACCTGCCATGCAGATGTCAAGGTTTCTGGACTGAGTGCTAGGATAACAATTCCTCAACAACAGATATAAAACTTTTACATTTTCTAACTTAATCAAAACAAATACTACGATACAATTACTTTTAGAATTTCCATAGAATGCTTCAGCAAAGTGCTTTCAGACACAAGCTTTTTTCTGGAATTCCATGTGACCACCTTTTGTGGGAAATGTATTAACCAATGCTGTGGAGCATCTCAGAATCGGAACCATTGATTCACCAGGTATGTTTACACAGATGAGGAATTTATCTTTGCGGAAGGTGCGAAACATTTAACAATCAACAATCAACAACAGTGCAATTGATATTAACTTAAATAGGAAATAAGGCGATCTGACAGACCGTTTGGATTTTCAGATTGCAAATAACTTTATATACAAACTACAAACCTTTTTGGGTTTGGGTTTTTATTAAAATGTATTAATTTACAATGAAACACACGAGATCCTCTGACCGCCACCAATGTCATATGGATTTCCGTAATCTTATATATTACCGTATAATTAAGATTGTTTTACAGTGGCCCTGAGGGTCAAAGCACGACATTTCAGAAAACACGACATTTAACAAATCGACTGTGGCTCAGTGGAAGAGCATGAATGTTAATTAATCCTGAAGGTGGAACCTTGCATGGTAGCCCCTGCCATCAGTGTGTGAATGGGTGTGAATAATAACATGTGGCGTTAACGTGAGTTGAGTGGTCGGAAGACTAGAAAAGAGATGATCAAATACAGTCTATTTACCACTTACATAGATTCAGAAGAAATAAACGTTTCAGGAAACATTTTACAAAACACTACAACATTTAAATGAATCAATGATAGTTATAGTACTGACAGAGGTGGCAAATACACTTTTTTTTATCAGAAAACCTGAACGTTATCGTATAAAGTGTGGTGATACTGATAATAGCAACAGTGATAATGAGGATATATGAGCATGAGGGTGGTGTTGATGCTGGTGGTCTTTTTGACTCCCAAAATTAGCCTGTGGTAAAAAAAAAAGAAGCTAATGCTGGTTGGTTCCTCTGAAGTACATCAACACACAGTTATCATCTTACAACTCATCAAATAACAAGTAATTACACCTGTTCAGCTTCTTGCATTAAACATTTTGCTCGCACTTCAAATGCACCAATGCAATTAACAGCTGACAAAACAGTGGCTTATACTGGGTTGCTTTTGAAGGGCCTCGTTCTGCCTCTCGGCTAAACAGCAACGTGAATAAAATGAATAATAACGAGAATGCAGCACTCAGATCCTGAGGGTTGGTGACCGTGATGCAACTGAAAAACTAAAAACTAACAGCCAGATGTGTGGCATTACCAGCTAACACAAACAGAACTTAGAGAGAAGTTGGATAGCAGCACGGAGACACAGAACAGGGCGGCTCTAAACAGACAGCTGTTGACTGGATACTGCTGTGCGATGGGAAGAAGGGAGGGAGAAGTCGACCAAGAAAGCATAAGAACATTGCACTAAGAAAATGATTGGAATTCAACACGAGCTTCACTGTTACCCCCAAGATTAGGTTAAGCATGAAAAGACTGCAACAGAGCTCAGATTTTTTAAATAAATTGTTATAGAACTATTTCTCTGACCTAGGTAATACTCACTTCCACTACCTGACCTCCCACTGCTATATATTCTTGTTCATTTAATCAGTGACGTGCTGTGGGTTTCAGACGTAGGCCTTCAATGAGTACCGTATGGTCCACATCATGGGAGTTACTGTCGCAGACCGACCCACTCCATACACGGCGCGTTTATATATGTGGGGCACTGACACCTGACCCGTGGAGCCACACGGCACCACCACGAGCACAGGGAGCGGTTACAAGAAGAAAAAGAGGAGACGCTCCTGTTGACCGACTTGGACCGACCCACCAGAGTAACGCACATTTACGCAGGGCCCGTTGCGCTGCGTTGTTTTAAGATGGGTCGGGTTGGTGGCTGATCTCCGCTTTGGCGGCGCGGTTGAGGACTGAGGACAGTCCGCCCCGGTCAACAGTCATGCCGGGAGCAAGGGGCCCTGTCCGTCCCAAGCAAGGGACAGCAAGCACATATTCCATGGCGGCCCTGGAAAAAGCGTCTGATGTAGCGAAGGAAATGTGAGCGCCAGCACAGCAAGGGGAGAGCCCAACCCCATCGGGTCAACAACAATGCATGTTATCCAAATCAATTCAACAAAACCACGGCACTGACACAGAGAAGACATTGCAGCACAGCTGTGCTGGCGACAGCAGTGCAACTTGGTAGAGGCCACGGGGAGAAGCACCAGCAGCAACTACAGCGCTGTGGCTTCTTTATGATTAAATATGACTGCAAATGTAAAAAACATTAACATAATCAGCATTTCACTCACCAGATGCACATAACCCTCTGTGGGAAAGGGGTCATCAGTAAATCCTGAGATTCAAGATTCTAGGTTTGAGATGCTAGCTTCACTGACCAATCACAGCACATGTTAATGTTCACGCGGGCCCTGTGACCTATCACACGTCCAGATCCTCTAGAAGACGGTTTCATGTATTCTAACCTTGCATTCTAATATGCTCTTTCATAGAGGAAGACAGGTGAAATGTGATTAGATAAAAATGCTGTTAACCCGGTCTAAAGAAGCTATACCAAAGGTCTGAAGGAGCAGAAGAACAGATGAAGGCAGTTGTGCAATGAGAAAATAAGCTAATAGGCAAAAATAGTTATGTTGTGTATTTGTGAAAAACAATTACATTATTAAATAGCTATAACTTTGTGATTCTGTTTGTATAGGGTGACCAGATTTGAGTTTGTGAAAAAGGAGACACTTCGTCGCAAGGCTGGGTAGGTAGGTAAGCAATGTTGTATCAATTGTAAACAATGCAACTATAGGCCGTAAGGTGAACCCCGTTATTGTTTCATTTCGCTCCACAGTTGTGCATCCACTCCATCTTAAAGCTCATAAAAAAGAACGAGTCGTGCTAAGCTACCAAAAAAGGTTTGTTGCTGAAATTCCTGTCGATTATTGATGCAGCAATGTTTTAATGCCGAACTAGTTTCTTCGGAGCGTAACAGGATATTCATCGCGAGTGGAGGTGACAAGGTGCTCAGTGTTGCCAGATTGGAAATGGAGAAGTATCGTTCCAAAGGCTCAAAAGGGTCGTATTTGGAAGATAATTGTCGTGCATCTGGCAACACTAAGATTGCTCGACCAATGACCGTTCTCTCTCCAGTCAGAGTTTGCGCAAGAAGGTGGAACGTAAGGGAGATACAGTTTCAAAACTTGTGAGGGCGTATTAACTAGTTTGTGAAAGACCCAGAGAAACACAAATATCCAACGAGGCAAAATCCCGGACGTTTTTGGAATCCCTGCCGGACGCAATTTTGGTCACCCTAGTGTGTACCTCCGTACATTAGCTGTTAGCTTCATCATAAGCAGGACTGTACAAGGGAGAGATCCCAATCTGTAGGCAGAAGATACTCACTTTGATTGCTCTGAGCAGCATGATGGGAATAAATTACAATCTAGGAGGTATATGCGTCTGATTAAGTCTGTTGTTCTAAATGTTAAGCTGTTGGCTCAATTATTTGGCCAATCAGAACTACATGGTTGGTATTGGATCCTTGATAATGCTACATTGTAAAATTGCCAAAAAGAGAGCTATGAAGCATTTATCCCCATCACATATTACATTGGAATATCAGCACTTAATAAAGATCACATATATTTATTAACTATGAGAGAGAAAGAGAGAAGCTTTGATAAAGTTATAGTATCAGAAGTTTAAGTATCTACAGATATGCAGCAGAGAACCCTGCTACATGTTGTTCTTAAGAAAATACAGAGCTTTGTAAATCAGTGTGGACACAAGGTAGATGCTGAGCCAAATGTGATGCATTCATACAAACTACTAAAGCACACAGAGCTGAAACCATGGATACTTTCAGTACCATAGGTATGTTTATTTGTTTGCCAGTATACAGGAATACAGAATTATTTCAAATTAGATACCATTATAGCCAACTGGCATGAACAGGACACATAGGCTTCCTAACGTGACTATTTTAGATGATCATTTGCATTCCTCTTACTAAATGGTTTAGAAAGGACATAGTTAAAATCCTGCAGTTAAAGTCACAGCCTTTAATAGCTTCTATACTGGCTGGCAGAAAACATGCATATATTCTCTCGTCTGCTAACATACAGTAATCGTGTTCATCTATACCGACTGCTGAAGCAATGACTTACAAAATATTGATATATAAACAATAACTTTTTTCCATTTACATATTGCTATATACAATTGCACGGACTGAAGAGTTACCAAAGCCAGTGATTTTAAAGCCAGGATGGGCACACTTTTGGCTACATTGGACAAAAAACGCCTCTGCATGGACCAAACCTCTATCGCTCCTTCTGTCATGCACTAGTGTGCCATGCTTTTATCACTGAATTTGAACTAGCCACCACTTTTTAATTATCTTAATGTGAAACAGGAATCATCTTCCATGACCCACTGTGTGGTGGTGACATTTTAAAAATGTAAAACAATTCCATTATTTTTTCTCAACATGCGAAAAGCTGATACCCCAAAATACTGTATCAATAAAGATTTATACAACATGACACTACTATACAGTCCAAGTGTGCACTGAATAGCTGTATTAGAGTAAAATAAACATTTGTCTACTCAATTTGGGTAGACTAATAGTGGACTGAATGTTAAACGTCATCCTCGTAACACATCACCACATCCTCCAAAATGACCACGACAATGACACCTCTCTAAAACATGTTCAACAAAAACTGAAACATCATGAAGGTAGACAAAGTGGTGTACTAGACAGCATCAGCTGTAGCTGTGTGTACCTCATCAACTGTATCCACACATACAAAACATGACAGGACTCAGGTTGGGAAGGTGTCACACCATTACAACAATATTTCCAAACATAGGAAGAAAAAAAACGTATATCAAATATAAAAACGTATATTAATAAATAGCAATATCTCAAAAATGAAATTATATTCTCAAGGAAAATACATGTGCTGGAAAGTTGTGAGTTCAAAAATAGAGGCTCATTAACTGACTTCCATCCATCCATCCATTATCTTAACCGCTCATTTGCGTCACTAGAGCCGATCCCAGCTGTCAAGGGACGAAGGCAGGGTACACCCTGGACAAGTCGCCAGTTCATCACAGGGCAGACATATAGACAGACAACCATTCACGCTCACATTCACACCGACGGGCAATTTAGAGTCCAATTAACCTATGCAGCATGTCTTTGGTCTGTGGGAGGAAGCCGGAGAACCCGGAGAGAACCCGCGCTGCCACGGGGAGAACATGCAAACTCCACACGGAAGCATCTGCCAGACCAGTATCCGAACCCCGCCCAGACCGGGATCCGAAACACAGACCTTCTTGCTGTGAGGCGTCAGTGCTAGCCACTACACCACCGCGCAGCCCCTGTTGACTGACTTAATAATATTAAAATAATCATCTTTGTTTTTTATTTCGACATTAACCATTGGTTTGTGGACTATGATTTTGAAGCCTCATGTTAAATATTTTTGTTGTCGCCATCTTGTTTTTTAAAAAAATTTTTTAAGTAAGTACAACCGATTGCCTAATAAGACAAATTTGCACGACCAAAGTGTTACAATTATTTCATGAACTAAAAACACACTGCGGAAGGGTTAAAGTTATGACAAAAACTGCTAACGCTGTGGTAGCAAACTTGCAATCACTAGGTAGAAGACTCAAAATGAGAGATTGAGAAAATAAACTATTAGAGTACAGGTTCAAGGCAGTTCCTTATTCCCTTCGAACCATCTTGTACTACCCGACCCATACTGAATGCTCCCTTTACAGTGTCTTCAGCAGTCAAGGAAAGAATGTTCAAATATGTTCATTGTATCTGTAATCAGCTTTCTTACATCACTTAAAAAAGAAAAGGCAAATCAATGGCTGAGACATTTTATTTTCTCTTCATGCAGTAAACACACTTACCTTCAACCTTGCTGGCTTCTCACGACCTCGCAGATGGGTAATTACAGAGACGATAGAGGAACGGATGGAGAGAAGCGTGCTCGGCTGGGGGGGCAGAGGGAATGGAAAATAACAAGACAACTTTAATGACTGTAAGGTACAGAGGACTAATAAGACTTCTGTCACATTGTGATCAAACATATGGGGGTCGTGAGCCGGGATGTTACGCTGAATGATTAAGGATGAGGCCCATGTGACAGCAAAGCTCTAGCAGGAAGCTACTTCAGTATTGACGAGAGCTGAGGCGCCCCAGACAGATCCCAACAGGTTTGTTACACCTGTAGCTCTGCTAATATGTTAAATCACCCACATACACATGATGGAGTTTTTACTTACATTATATCATATTAAAGCTGCATGAGTTAAGGTGCACACCTGAATAATACAATTTTTTCATTATCAATTATTTATTCCATCACTTTGGATGGCATCAATTGCAATACTAAAAAAAACAATGACTTATAATTAAAAAAAGTATGTATGCTGTCAAGACTTTAATTTCAGTTCCAGATTTCAACATATTGCCACATGCCACACCCTTTATCCACAGTCACTTGGCTGTGTTTACCTTGGTTCACAATATGAGGATGTCCTTTAAAAACAAAAGTGCATGAATAAATAAACTGCATTGTTTGAGATTCACATGCCTAAATACCTTTTTATAAATACACCAAGGTACTGCAGATGAAATATTTACTCCCTCCTACCCTAATGTTTCTTTAATTCACATTACATCATGATGTATTGTTTGTGTCAGGGGTCTGCGTGTGAGAGAAAAGCTCCCTCAGCTAACCCTGGAATATGACAATGCTTGTTCCTCATGTTGAGAACCAAGGTAAACACAGCCACACAAAAATAGCTGCATGTACCTTTGTTGACCAGGGACGAAAAACATAATATTCTAACATTTACTTTAACAGAAAGTAGAAGATATGAAAAATTAAAAATTGACAGGAAACTTACATAATGGTGCCATATTTCTTTGGCACAGCAAGCTCCCTTTTACTCTGTTAAAGTCTTATTTTCTTACACTGATGAAAGTACACCCTTCATACTTTGCCACCACTGACATGTATTTATCTCAGCTATAATGGAAGACAATAGCAAGGCTTCTTAAGCACACAAGAGTTAGCTCAAATACTTATTGTTTCGAGTGTAAAGCACTGCATGGACTATGCGTGCATATATACTGTATATATAAGTGAACTTCTTTCCTCACACTGCTCCATTAGAAATCTGAGCTCCTCCCACACTTCCGTCCTTCCATCTGGGAAAATTATGTCCTCTGGTTTTACACTCAGGGTTCTAGTGCTGGGTTTATCTGACAATGCCTGAAAACAAGGGTACATTTACTAGATCATAAGATCGTGTGTTATAATCAAAAGCTCAAGACCAGCTACCAAAAAGATGATGATTTGTGAGACTGTTTTCTCCACTTCAGTATTGAGTAAGATGCTGACAAACTTGCATGGGGGCAGCAGAGCGATGCTTATATGCATATTACAATAGGGGGTCTGCAGATGCGGACATGTTGCACACATGCATGGAAAACATGATGGTGCAGAAAAAAGTAAAGTTCATTTGTTGTATTTGGCTTAACAACAGGAAAAGGTCCAAAAAGAAAATAGAATTAATGATACTGAGTACAGTACACACCATACAAACAGAACACAAAACAACTGTTGTGTGCTTTTCAGCAGATGTGTGTAATGGATGCAATACGATCGGTCACATCTTTTTCTCGAACTTTCGTCTATTTGAACAGATAATAAAAATGTACGTCACACAGACCGACACGGACACCAATATACTGTAGTCCTTATTTTTTGGTTTATCTATACAGTGTAAGTTACTTGTCCTTCACAAAGTACATGTAACATTTTACAGCAAAACAGAGCGCACATTGTGGGTTGGAACATTTTATTTGATTCATTTATATTAAAGAATAATTATTCCAGGACTACCAGTATTTAAGAAAAATCCCACTAGCAATCAATCCTAAAAATCCATTCACTTGTATGAGGATGCAGTTTACTCAGCAGAATGGAGCTTTGTCTTTGAGTGGGAGAGAACACAGATTTGAGTGTCTTGACTGACTTTAAAAAAATCAGATTTCAACACGTGTCTGTGCAGGGACTGTCTTTGGATTGCTGATGTGTTGCCATGTGATACATGAGGTATGGTTAAAATCTCTGAAAAAAAAGTTAATAGGCCGACCTTGAACTAATAATGTCCTTTTAAGAGAAGCAAACACAATGCCCGCAAGTGACCGGTCGCCCTCAGAGAGTCAGTTGAGGCACATTCTAAAAATAGCAGGAGTCATGGAGTGGGGGCAGGACTAATACCACAAAGATGGCGTACTCCAGGAACTGCATGGGCTTCATCCAACTTTAGCTCTTGAACTTGACCGATCGTAGCCTGCTCGCCAAGATGTTTCCTTACCCACAACATCTCATACTTCAGCCTTCTCTTCATCAGAGCAAGTACTTTACCTTGTACCGCCATTTTTACTACCACTAATATCCCGTATTGTAACAACCAAAGCTCTCAGCTGAAAGAAAACAAATGTTCCTACCAGCAAAGTGTTTTTCAGAAGAACGCCTAGCATTTTCTAATGAACATAGACAGACGGTCTCCTAAAATAGCTAGCTATTGAATCTTCTTTTGTGTAACGTCAGAGTTCCAACTCGGTGCTGTGTAGCTATGCCAGCATTTCTGGTCCTAGGTCAAAAAGGCTGGCTTCCGATGGTGGTCTATTTAAGGGGCAAATGATGGTTATATGGTCGGCACTCTGGTCAGGGTCACCACACTCACACGCAGCACTGTCCGCCAGGCCTCCTCTTACTGATTTAATACAACTGTCCATTTCTAATTTACTTTAAATGAGTGTTAAAGTTAATTTATATGTTGTTATTCCAAAACATGTGTTTGTGTTCTTGTGAGAATTGTTTTAATAAAAGTTGCAAACCAAAGAAGGACAAGCTTGTGGACAGATCGTTTCAAGGGTGCAACACTGACACATGGTCAGATTCCCCAAACGTCTTTCACATTCTGAATTAAATACCATGAGTAAGACCTCGTCTAAAGCTGCTGCTTACTCATCCTGCACTGGATGCATTTCGAAACAATGCAGGTTTGCAGTTAGCCTACTACTCTAACAACATCTTGGGCGTCTTGATAGTTACTTACGTGGTGAAAAAGTCATATCTCTCTTTTTTTTAGTGTCATTTCTCTATCTACAAAGCACAAAAGGATCAAAAATATCAATTCTGAGACCAAACAAAATAATATGAGGCTTTAAGATTTCCTGGCGTAGTTTAGTAGCTTACGGTGAGAATACTGCCAGCGCTCATTCTGCAAGTCAAGTTTCACGTACTGTTTCTGACTTGCTGCTTCAGCCAATTAAATGACAGCATCTTATCTCGCAGGCTCAAAGGCACATTGGAAAAAGTGGAAACGTATTTTTCACTTTTCTGGGCGACCAACATAGTATAGATAATAATACAAATGAGTTTTCAAATATATTGGGCAACATCTTTTTTCGTATTGGTGGGGACAATTGTGACTTTTTCCAAACTCTGATTGTGTCGAGTCCCTATAGAGCCTATGCAAACCGACACCCTCGATTAAATTGATTAAGCAGGAAGATTCAAACAAACAAGTAGCCCTCCATATTACTCTATGCCCTTTAGTGTGTCTCATTAATAAAGGATAATTTCTTTCTTTCTTACTTTCTTTTTAGAGAAGCTGCTCAAAGGGCCTGCTGCCCTCTGATCAATAGAAGCCTGTAAGATATACGTTACATATTTTCTGCTGTTACCACTAGTAGGCTCAGTTTTAGTTAATCAACCTCTCGTAATATTTTGATTATCAATACAAGCAGGAACTCAAAAGTTGAACAAGTAAAATCAGAACGGTTTACTGCCAAGGATGTTACACATACAAGGAATTTGACTTGACTTGAAGGTGCATAAAAATAAACAAAACACTGCAATAGTATGAGACATCATTTTTAAAAAAAACGTTTTTTAAATGTACAACCTTTTTGAAAGCTTTAAAAGACTTTGTAAATATAGTTGCTTGATCTTATTGTATTTAAGACCAAAGCCTCTGAGCACCTATTTAGCATCTTGTATCTGGGCTCTCTGTTGTGCTGTTAGAGGACAGTTGCGTACTGAATTAGATTGGGACAGGAAAAGCCCATTTATCACAACATCAGCTGTTCAGTGGGCAGGGAGCCGAGCTGGCAGTGTCACTGCTGGCCTGGCAAAGGCGTCGTATAACCACGGCCCCAAGTCTCCCCATCGCCTCACTGATAAGCCGCTTGCCTGCCATCACCCCCTGCATTCCCTTTCCATTTCTCTCCTTTTCCAGGCAGAGATTCCCAAGGGTGACAGTCAGGCGTTGGGTGGCAGATAGCGAGAGTAATTAAAAGGGCTGATTAGAGTGACGGAAGGAGGACACTCGAGGAGACAACAAGAAGGGAAGGAATAAGAAGAGAGAGTTAGAAATCATGTCAGATCAGTATTCAAGTTAACAGGGGAAGATTTTTTTTCCTCAAGTCAATTCAATTGGGGCAGAATCTCAGGGGACGAACCGCCACATAAGTACAAGAAACACGACAGAGGCAAGTAGATGTGCTCTTCTGAGAGCTGTTCAAGGTAAAGCCAAGAGCAGGACTGTTAGGCCTACTTTTCCCTCTCACACAGAAACAACTGATACATCTATATTTTCCTATGATTCCATTATTCATACTTTGAACTGTCAGACATATGAAGCATGTCGGCACGAGGCAACTTATACATTCTTGATTAATTTAGAGAACTTACTGACTTCAGGTGAAAAGTATACATTCAAGTAAAGAGTAAACAGTAGTAACCTGCCCAGATCCAGGTTTACATTGAGAGAACGCTAAACTGATTTGACAGGAATGTGTACTTGACCAAATCAGGGGATTAAAAAGCAAGTTGAAAGGCAGAATGTGTGAAACAGCTGCACAGCTGAAATGTGTTTGTTTAATGGGATTATTATGTCAACAGTAATGTATGATTAAACAACTACAGCATGGTTTGGTGTTTATTATATGCCAGATCTGGAGGTGTTGAATTTTGGTGAAGTTTTGAATTTCAGGTTGAAACACTGAACCAATGCTCAGCTTTTTCTGTTTCTATCCTTCAATTAATTTATCATTTTATTTTTAAATATAAAAATAAAGCTGTACCAATGCTACAATTGGTTGAGACATCAACCAGTTTGGGCATCTGATCAGGATGACAG
This sequence comes from Clinocottus analis, assembly GCF_023055335.1. NCBI lineage: Eukaryota > Metazoa > Chordata > Actinopteri > Perciformes > Cottidae > Clinocottus > Clinocottus analis. The sequence continues at coordinate 4,305,143 of NW_027176042.1, read as the reverse complement.
CTGGACACCTCTCTTTAGACGTATTCTATGAACAACGGGCCATATATGAAGGCAAATTAATAAATAAATAAATAAAGAGCGCAAATACAAAAATCCCCTCTTGCGAATTTTTAACCTGCTTTCTCTCGAAGCTTTAAAATGCACTTTAAAATAGATTTTATTTTTGACAGTAAGTGGTGGACCCAGTCACCATCGTATCTCTTCATCTCATTGGATTAAAGTTGGAAGTAGGCAGTAAAAAGCTTTTTGCTAAAGACTTTTGCTTGAGTGAGTGGGGATTTTGTAATGTGATGTAAAAGTGCTTGTCAAAGTAAATTGCATGTGCAACTGTTGGATTTGCACATTCCCATGGAGCACATTTGCACTCCCTATTTATGACATTAAATAGGGAGTGCAAATGAAGGCAAATTAGTTATCTAAACTTTAGGTATAAGTGTTTTGATTTTGCTGAAATGTCACCTGTTAATACCGACATTATAGCATCTTTAAATTGATTTAATCCTTTATTAAAATCCGCAAACTTCAGCTCTTATTACAGCAGGTTGAATCTAGTATAAGAACAACATACCCAGACAGGGTCATAGCTAAATACCCTCAATTAAATACAGTCTTACATCCTACTTTCAATCACCAGCATGTTTCAGACTGACTTCACCGACTTACATACTTAAGTAGAGATACTGTTTCATAGTGCCGTTGGAAATCTTAATTTGGGGATGGGACACAAGCTAAAGCTTGATCACTCTTTCGCTGGCCACCCTTGATGAGGGTGTTTAGTGATTAAAGGCCAAAACACCCATTGATTCGAAGGCACACTACTGAGGATGTGTCCCAAAATGTACATCTTAACCCAGTCTAGAAAGAAATAAACCTCCCATACCACTCTGTCAACATCACGGCAAATCTCATGTGAGTGCATACCATCTATTGGCACAATGGACCATTTTAACATCTCGTCCCGTGTTTTATGATTCTGACAGTGGACGCTTGGCCTCCAAACATAACTATTGTAGTAGTAATTTATTACTATTGACTATTACGATGAATCAGAATGAAAGCTTCTTGTTTTTTTCTTTTCTTTTGGCTTGAAGAAAATAAATCAAATTAGGAGAGCTGCCAGTTTCTGCTCAATTGTATTATGTTAAAGCCACAGCAAGTGCTTTTCAAGAGTCCCTTTGGCAGAAAGTCATCACAATGCATTTCCATATGACTAGCTTGAACATGCATGTGCCTTTGGATTCAAGTCAAGTTTATTCACAGGTCTGTACCACATACAGTCTTTGCATGTGTAATTAAGTTTAATTGCATGTTTACCGGGGAAGATGCACTCCATGTTTAGGGAAATATTGGTCCACTTTATTGTGTTGACATGCCACTGCTGTCTAACTTCTTCAGCTCAATATTGTGTTGACATGCCACTGCTGTCTAACGTCTTCACCTCAATAAATAATGTATGTTCGTTCTTACAATGAAAAGATAAAACAATATTTACAATGCCATACTACAAGTTTATCCATCTTTACTGCCATTACTGCAGTGTGCAGTAATGGCCACAGTAAATTGTCTGCTGGTGTCTTTTCATAAGTAACAATCATTTGTCTCTCTGACTAAAAAAGAACATGAAGAATGCACTTAAAGACCTTCCTATTGCGTTTGAAGAATTCACAATTCACTTATTGTGGTTGACACTGAGACACTTTGGGGTTAGTTCATTAAGATAGTAGTCGTTCGGTTTGTAGATCTGCTTGAATGTTTCCGACATGCATTTTTGACATGCATGACAGATGCAGGAGGATCTTTCAGTGAAGCTCCTGGACCTGGACCAGTTCCAGCAGAGCTCCACCCAAGGCAGCATGGTTCGGGACGCGGAGTGACCTTGATCACTGCTCCTATCTAATGAGTGATGAACTGTCAGAGTGGGAAATTTCCGTGGCTGAAGGCAAGGATACTGCTCAGACTAATATCCTGAGACCCTATATGTATCAGTCAAGTGAAAAAGCTATGCTTACCCCTCTATTGTCTGCTAACACCAATACACATAACCAAGCAGCAATATGGATAACTCACCACTTGGGGGACTTTCTGAAGATGACCAAGTACATTATCAAAGTCAGTTTTCAAGGACTGGCTGTACAGGACTGTGCAGTTCCCATTAATCTGAATTCCCTTTCAAGTTGGACATTTGAGAAAATAAAAAATAATTACGTTGCAACCACATCAACATATCTTGCTTATTGCATAATTTGTTATACTGCTTTGGTTATTAGTGTTTGGATCAGACTAAAAAGCAGTCGAGACTTGCATAAAAAAGCACAAATACAATGATGATCATAGGCTGATGAATAATGGAGACAATACCTGTCTCCACTTTAGATAAAAGTGGAGTGCTTCTTATGCATCGAGACATAAGATCAGGTGATATTTTAAAAGACACAGACTTTATGAAGCATACATTGTTAATTTTTCTTCAGCCTTTTAAAGCACATGACAGCATAATGATACACTCCTATCCATGCAATCATTAGATCGACACTTTAAAAAAAAATCCAATCCTCAAATTGTAATATTAATCCAATTAAAATACTTAATAGCATTTATCTTTTCTTTTTTATATGTGACCAAGTAAAAACTAATGAGTTCATTCAAATAATGCAGTTTGGCAGGCTCTGTTGCATTTATGCCCTCTGGTTGTGTAATCTTGATGTTACATGAATAAATCTGGCATTTACTGCAGCTAATATTTGCTATCTTTGTTCAGCGGAGCATGCACAGATCCACCAGCTGGGAGTCATACTGCACAGAAATTATAATATATTGCTCAAATCCTCTGCAATAAAGTCACACGTAAAACTAAAACGTGATTTGCGTTGTTTTTTTGTTTAACTAAGACAAATGTCAAAGTGGATTCCGCCTGTCTCAAGAAATTAAGGGGGACCAATAGGGACAGATTTGTCCCTAATTTGCTTCACGGGTTAGGTTTGTGCCATCGAGTGTGATAATCTATTTATTTAACATTGGCCTACATTTTCCCCCTCTAATACTCTTAAAGGAACAGTCCAACAATGAGATTAATACTCTTATCCAGAGTGAGATTAGAAAACCTGGCTGGACTTCATATTTACTACCATGACTACCGACATGTCATATCTAGTGTATGTAGGATATTCTATGAAAAGAGCGTTGATGATAATTTATATTGGCAAATTGCTATATTTCTTAACTCCTATCATGAAACAGGCACTGTTGGATAAAACAAACATATCCATTATAAGTTGGACCCTGTTCACATCCCGTGATCCGGTGGTAAGTTGTATGAATTGAATAATTGAGTAATAAAATAATTGATTTGGCCTGGTATGATATCTGTTGGTTAAGGGGAAAACTACAAATTGGTTAAAGACAAATAAGCAACCTCCCAAACAGAAATCAGCTGACATGAGCACAGTGTCAGATTTAATGAATGCAGTGAAATTGTATGGCCATGAAGTCTGATTGTCAAGCTAAGTCGGCATGTGAAGAATTACAAAGTTTCTGACTTGACATTCCTAAGAATCCAAAAAGCAAAGCATTTTGCATTTCCACGGATAATCAGGACAAAGCTGTTACACTGAAGGCTATAAAACGAGGAGAACGTGTATGCTTAGTTTCACTGTGAAACAGAGAAAGTGCCACAGTAAAGACAGACATATCTTGACTTCAGTCATACCTGCTTGAAGAGCTTGGCCAGCTCTGTTTAAGCCTAAGGCGAGGCAGCTGACAAAAACAAGCAGTGGATTTTTGTACCAACACTTTGCTTTTTGCCTTCTCTCTCTAATCTCCCTCTCTCCACACTTTACAAATGTTCTGTCATCAAACATTTCTTTTATTTGTATCTGCGTTTGCACAAATAACACAGTGACGGCAACTATGAAGAGTTCCTTTTTCATTTTTGAAAAAGAGCCCATCCACTTTATTTGTCCATCTTTTTGCAGCTCTCAATTTAGGAATTGCCAGTTATCTTTTGCACATTAACTTTTAATCACCTTGAGGGACCTGAGGCGATTCACAGCTACAGTATATCCCTCTCCCCAGGTCAACTTGTTCCAAGCCAATTGACCCATTCCATGCATTCAACTCACCAAGCAGGAAACAGCTGCAGTGGTTTGAGTTTCTGCAGTGACCCCAGGGTCCCCAACATTTCATCAAGTTACAAGATGTCCACAAAGCAAATGTGATGCTTAATTTAGTTAATGCCAACAATGAAACCAGCCCATAGATATTTAATCATTATTGCCTATAGCCAAAGCACCTTTTCCCTTTCCTTCTATTCTAGTCTCGGGCAGACGGTTCACCCCTTTGGTTCGGCTATCTATCTATCTATCTATCTATCTATCTATCTATCTATCTATCTATCTATCTATCTATCTATCTATCTATCTATCTATCTATCTATCTATCTATCTATCTATCTATCTATCTCTCTCTCTCTCTCTCTCTCTCTCTCTCTCTCTCTCTCTCTCTCTCTCTCTCTCTCTCTCTCTCTCTCTCTCTCTCTCTCTCTCTCTCTCTCTCTCTCTCTCTCTCTCTCTCTCTCTCTCTCTCTCTCTCTCTCTCTCTCTAGATATATAGTTTATGAATATAGTCTTAAGGGGGTGATTCCTGCTTTTGTGATTTTTTTTTAAAAATCTTATTTTACTGACTTTCTTTAGCATCAGCAGGTCAACATACAATTAAAATCTGCACAACTGACCAACACCAACAGTTGTAGAGACATTTATGGTAAACAGACAATGACCCCCCACTGGCTTTGGTGACTCCCTGAAATTCATGAAGGATATCAGGACTCTCAGGATGAATTGAATTGAAACTTGATGGTATCCTATATTTTCATCGAGTACTATCATAAGTTTAACAGCAATATGTCAATGAGCTTTCAAGCTCATACAACTTATAATCAATGGTGTTCCGAGCTATTACAAACTGACACATTGCAAAGGTGGCAGACCGTCATCGGTCTGCCACCTTTGACGGCTGCCAAATCGTCATTTTCTCTCTTAGAAGACACTTTCTTCCATTTCATTTTAAAAGTGAGAGAAATGGTTGCGTGACAACTAAAAATGGACAGCTGGGAAGATAAGTTCAAGCCCCGGCTCCTTTCTCAGCTCTGTACAACTGGCTAATCACAGCATGAAGCGGGTGTGGGAGTCAGATCATTGGTTTGGGAAGGTTACAGAAATTGTTGGAGGCAGCCCTCCTAATTTGTCAACATCGGAACTCTACGGGGGGAGTGGTTTCTCGTAGCTCTTCTGATAAGGCACACCGACAGCTTTTCTTTCAGCCTCACCACATGGAGGACGCACAACTTAATATTTTGGAACTTAAAAGTGGTGTAATGGCTCACACTGTCACCTCACAGCAAGAGGGGCACAGTCCAAAGACACGCAGCTCCAATGTTAATTTTAAGATTCTGCACTGTGATATATTCCCCAGCGAAACAGAATATTTGAGTGATGTACAGTTCCAAGAGTGATTTCAATCAAATCCTTCACGTTTATTTCAATCGCTAACAAGTGGGTGGCCTTAGAATGTAGCCACAGACTGTGCTACGTAAGCACACATCATATTTTGTTCAACAGGAAGACATATACAGTGGTGTACAACAGGAAGAAATACACAGTGGTGTACAACAGGAAGAAATATACAGTGGTGTACAGTAACGAAGTAGAAATACTTTGTCACTGTACTTAAGTAGTTTTTTTTGGATATCTGTACTCTACTATTTATATTTCTGTTGACTTTTTACTTTTACTTCACTACATTTTTAAAAGAATTTTTTATTTATTTTTTATTACGCATTTGCCTCTTCATCCTCTTGTCCAGCGGTTTCAAACCTGAATGCGGCACGGACCAGCTACGTGACAATATATTCACTGACCGGGTCCCATCTCGGGATGACGACCGACAACGACACCCGATGTGTGTTCGTTATGTCCAGTCTACTGCTTAATGGCTTGAGGCTGGGGAAAATACCACAGCTATGGAAAACATCCTGCGTGGTACCAAAGACCCCGCGGCTCAAGGACCTCAGCAGCTACAGGCCGGTGGCTTTAACGTCCCACCTAATGAAGACCTTGGAGAGGCTGGTCCTTGTTCATCTCTAAATATCTAAATTTCATCTTCAGGGTAACATATACACGTGACCTTTTGAAATGTGTAAAGTTGTTTAGTTTGAGGTTACGCATAGACCGGATGTATCCGGTTGTTTTTCAAAATAAAACATCTCTCCGGCCTTGATTTTCTTTTTGTGAAATTTGTTTCACTCATTCTTTCTTTGCGGCCCGGTACCAACGGACCCACAGACCGACACCAAGGGACCCGGACCAGTACTAGCCAGAATGAACATACTTCTAAACACACTGTTACAACTCCTTTATAGTGTCATATTACTTTTTGGAGAATTATGATGGTAAGTTCATAGTAGATGCAGAAGTATACATATGTACAATATATTACATTGAACATTGTTGCTCCTGGATGGATCACAGCCAACGCAATTATTTTATTAACACAACTTCTGGTCATGGTGGCTACAGCACATAAAAGAATAAACTTCCTAATTCTCAAAATTCTAAACATTTGCTTTTTTATTAACAGCATTTACTTGTACTTTTACTTTCAATACTTAAGTACATTTTAAAACAGAAAAATACATTAGATAGTTAAATACAGAAAATATCAGATACTTTAAGACTTTTACTCAAGTACTATTCTAATAGGTGACTTTCACTTTTACTTGAGTCATTTTTCAGTAATGTTTCTTCACTTTTAGTCAAGTATGGCTTTTGGGTACCACTGGAAATATATGAATAAGCAATACAGAGACGGGGCATCCAGCTACAAAAATATTCTGAAACGCTTTTGACGCTTATGTCAGTTCATAAAACATCCTGATCATTATTTACTGCACATTAAATGCTTTTCTTAGACAATTGAGGTGTTTTTTCAGGGTACAACTATGACTGGGAAGCTGCATCAAAGAATCAGACTGGAATTTACTGTAAGGAAGAATTTTTACAATCTAATCTCCCTTTTTATCATATTTTGGCTGATCTGACTGTGTCAATTGTCATCGGCAATCACTTACAGTATAATATTTTCTTGCTCGTACAGAAACAACCAAGTCGTACCATGAGCTAAGTATTAACCAAGTCGTACCATGAGCTAAGTATTAATGTATCTTAGAGTGAGGGCCTTGGTTTTCAGATGGATTAATGGCACAAACTACAGAGTGGGGATAAATGACGGCCGTCTGCTGGGATTTGCAGACAAGCAACTGTGGCATTTTTTTTCTTCCTTATTCAGCGAGCGCTGACATTGACGTACACAAAGCTCCCGCCAAGAGCCGCGAGCCGCCACAGCAACACTAACAGGATAGACCCAGTTGAAGGGCATACAAAATAAGCACGTTATTGTATATTCAAAAAGATTTTACCTACTGCACTATACCCTTTTTATTGCATTTGAATTATCCATTGACTTATCCCTTTTTATTTTTCCACATTACTGCAAACAGTAAGCCCAAATAAATATAATATATAATACATGACTGGAGGCGTGCAGTGCCTTGTGAGCAGGTCACAAGTTTTAGGTTCAGTTTACCAAATTAGAACACCATGGCATTGTCCAGCGATGCACAAGGAGGAAAAGGTTGCCAAATGTTTACAAATAAGCTGCTCTTTCCATTGGTCATTTTTTTAAATTTGTAATATATGAGTGAAATCTCCTTTGAGCCTACTTCTGATTAGGCTATTTCAATAGTCAACTCCCTAAAATTATTTAAGTATATACAGAATAGCAGCTTTTAAGAGCCAAGAGTTTTGTTAATGACACTACAACGTGCTTTATAGGGCATGCATGAAGAGAATAAAGGATAGAGCGTGCGAGCGCACACACACACGCACGCACGCACGCACACACACACACACACACACACACACACACACACACACACACACACACACACACACACACACAATCTCTCCCACTTAAGACAAGGATCAAACACTGACACTTCACTGCAAGTGCAGGCCTTAAATGCTTCTTCTTGGACAAATGATGCCATTTTATTTTTCCTTTTTCAAACACACAGAATTAAGTAGTTAAATTTTTCATTCAAATCAGACATGGGTTTAATTTTAACCGATTACTGGAGGGTTAAAATGTTTATTAACGATTGATTTTTCTTTTCACAACAGCATCATTGATCATTAGTGGAACCAGACCAGGACCTTTGTATGTTACCTAAATGTTAATGTATGGTGCAGAAATTACTCACTTTTTATCCAAAATGAATGGAGGCAGAATTAGTGAGTGCTTCAGTCTAAAGCGCGAAAGCTCGCAAATACTGTTGAATGAGCCATTTGCTTGCACACAGCTCAGAAGTGTTTGTGTGCATCACACATGATTTGCATGAATGCATTACTGAGGATGAATACTCCAACTTAAAAAGGACTGTGCTGGTAGGTTTCTATGCTTAAATGACAAGTTGTGTCCACTTCACAATATTGTCAACCATTTTAAATAAAAAAATGACATGTTATTGATAAGGAGTAATGCAGAACTGTCTGTTTATAAAGGTCTAATTTAATGCTCTCTGTTTTTAGCAGATTTATTTCAAAAATAAACTTTCCTTCATCTTTAAAAGACATTTTTTATTTGATCTGAAATGAGCAGAAAACACTGACTGTCATGAAGCTTGAATCTCTTTCTAAACCGCGTTCTGTGAACTGTCAAGTGTAACACGTAATTATCTAGCTCGAACATTCAAACCACTACAATCGCAAATCACATGTACGTTTTGGTTCAGATCCTGACAGCCTGATACAGTAGCTGTGTAATCTTTACCTGCAAAGGATGACTTCTCGTGCTGCAGAGGACGGCTTGTGCTTGTGGCTGAGAGAGAACGAAGCGGCTGCCCTGCTCTCTTTGCCTGAGGGAGAAGAAAGTGGAATGGATGTGATTTTTGATGTAAATGTGATACCCACCAAGGGGGAGAGGTGGAGCATTGATATTCAGCTTGAGGTCCAGCAGCGCCCCAATCTCCACACCTTGACGTTGACCTTACGACCTCGCAGTGGAAATCATTTGGCAGCACCGCTGACCTCAAGCAGTATGTGCAACTTTCAGCTACCTGCTTTTCCATACAGTACCTAGGACTACAGAAACAGCGAGAAGAACTCTGAGAACAGGTATCTTTAAATTTGTGCAAGCTATCTGCTCCAAGTTAAACCAATTCCCTCAGCTATTTTAGGTCAAGTATCACAACCACCCTCATCTTTATTTACAGAGGACATAACAGTCATACTCATTACAATCTATCCTGTCCTCTCCCAAAAACTCACTGCATTAATCGGGTTAGTTAGTTATCGCAAAGTGTCACTTAAAGATTCATTTAGACTTTAAACTTCAGACTTGATGTCTCTTAGAGAGGTTTAGATTGTGTCTGTCTTGACATGATAATCACATGCACATATCAAAATAATTATTTTTCATCTGTATTTGTATTTACGTTAGACTTTCCAAAGAGTTGGGGGACTTTCCTCCTCTCCTTATGACCAGCATCCTTTCGTCATCTCCTCATGATCAGCATACTTTCCTCATCTCCTCATGACCAGCATCCTTTCCTCATCTACTCATGACCACCATCATTTCTGTATGATCTAATAATACAGTCTGATAAATAATCATCACGTGTAACCATTTTGGAAGGCACTGGCAAACAATATTGTCATGACGACATGGGCATCATATGTGGGTAATTTTGAAAGGCAGTGACAAACTGCAGAAGTAGTTGGCCAAGTCCAGCAAATGTAGTTGGCCTCCTGATCATCTCCCACCACTCAGGAGTTGCTCTAGGGAGTAGAGGAGGAAAACCAGGACCCGCTGTCTAAGTCCTGTTAAGTTAGAAAGTTAGATGCTTTTTAAATAATGGGGGATGTGAATAATTTATCTGAAATGATTTGATAGTCACTCTTTACCTAAATGTATCCGATCACTATCTGATCAGGCAGGTCACATTAAAGTGTAAAGTGTGGACACAGCTTAGTCCTAATATGGCTCACCCCATCACAAAAGTTGCATTGGCTGTCTGTCTATCCTTAGCTTTACATTTTTGACTATCACAACCATGTGATAGAGCATATCTGCTGAGTAGACACTAAGTATTGCTGCTGAGTGTTATGATTTTATGAGCTTTACTTTTCTCGAAGATGCTCATGGTGAAAAACCAACGTAAAACAAATTGTTTAGTAGTGTAGCAGAACCCAGCCGGACAATGGTAAAGCGTACTGATGTTTCGAGAAGCCTTTATTCATGTACCATGAGTCTTATTTTGATAAACATGATGAGACATAAAAGGCTTAAATGTAGCATTAGCATAAGCTTACCGCATGACAATTTAGCCATTCAAATTGCAGCCAACATTAGCATCTTATTATAGTATATTTAACCACATTTTCACAAGTTCATTAAGATAAAGTCACTAAACATATAGTCAAAGCGCAATAAAATCCAAAGTATTGTGTTCCCGTTGCATCTCCGATAGGTACTTATCAGTTCATAAAGAGACTCGGACTTGGAACACCTTTTCCTTTAGTACACACGCCAAGTCATACTTTTAATGCAAAGTCAAGTTACGAGATTTGCATCTACTTCCGGTCTCGCTGAAAGGGCTTTAAAAAAAAGGACCCGAGATACTTACAAAATAAAGGAATTGCAGGAAATAGTCACCATATAACGTACCTTTTTGGAGTCATATACAAGTAGCACAAAGAGATAATAAAATACTAATGAGCAATGAGACAATGGTGGTTAGATATTTGTCATTTGAAGAGAAAAAAAACGCCCCGGAAGTTTTGTCATTGAAAGGCTGGGTTGAAGACCAGGAACAGGCGCTATATGGACACAAGCCCTAACTGTGCCCAGTAACAGAAGTAGTTCTATTTAACATGGAGTTGTAAAGTGCTTTGAGTGGTCAGAAGACTAAAAAAGTGATGTACAAGTACAGTCCATTTACCATTGTATAACATTTGGATGAGGTCATTGTATTCTTTAACCTGGCGACAGGCGGACGTCCTATTTCCCACTTCGTGAAAACAAAGTTCAATACCCGACCAACACATGTAGCCTGTCTGGTGTTACAGCCTGAAGGTAGAACAGCACATATGATGAGCCTTACTTCTAAAGTATTGGAGTATTGGTTCGACAGTATTGATCCACCCTTATGTAAAAACAAGTCGGCCCATGCTGAAGTACAGTGGCCGGATAGGATACATTGTACAAGCATTAATAGTGTGCATCACCCAGGAAGTGCATCATTCGAACTTTATGTGTCGGATATAAAAAAAATTGTAAAAGAAAAAACTGTGAATCTGCCGCTGAAATGATTGTTAAAAGGTATGAATATAAGACACCATTTTCTCCCCATCTGACCTATAGAATTGACTTTGAAGTGTTTGCTTGTGAATAATACAAAGCTGTCACTCCAATAAATCAGCTACGTCTGGGTAGCATGCTCCGCCAAAGATTCAACAGGAGAACTTGTGTCTTTCCGGGACAGAAATGACGCACAACAATGCACCAACACAATACATCTGCATGTGGGACGAGCTGAGAAAATACAGACCTTTGAGAGAATGGACGCAGCTCTGTTGAATTATACATGAAGCAGAAGGAACCAAATCAACTGAGCAAGGCATTGTTGTGGCATGAATAAATGGTGCATAATTGATACAGGCTCTCTCACTTTATGCATCCCTGTTTGCAAATCTCCATGTGGAGCTAAGATGCAAAGCAGGTCAGGGGATCTGAGGGATACAGTGTCACTGATCGAATGATGCACACTATTAATGCTTTATGTAAATACACATGTGACATAGGACAGGCTGGTAGCAGAGAAACAAGCTCAGGGCTCCCACTAATTCGTTATGTTCATGCACTTCATAATGATCTTTATGCCGGTCATATTATTTCATTACGTCTTGTTTATCGCCCACAACATGAAGGCTGGTCCGTGAAAATATCGTCTTACACGAAAATGGTTGGTGGCGCAAAAAAAGGTTGTGGACCGCTGCTCTATATATGACCTACATTAGTAGACAAGACCATTTATTTCTGAACAGTTATTTCCAAATGTTCGTCATTGGTTCCTAAGGGTGTGATTATGCACAAAATCAGATGAAATCATGCAGGTTGAATAGAATCCGACTTAGATCCAGCTGCGCTGGCACTTTCGACCTGCAGTCGACAGCTTCAGTGATAGGAGAGCTCTCCTTGGGCCAGGAGAAGAGCTTTGCATCGCTGATCCTGGAAGCCCAACACACTGCTGGAGGCTCAGGAAGTATTGCTTGACCCGCTGGAGTGAGGGAATCAGGACCAGGACTGACCTTGCTGCAGTAAAATGAGGTTTTCTAAAAAGGACTCTGGTGCCTGCATACACTACCACTATTGTACTTGGAGACCGCCCAAATCAACACAGAACATAGTAACTTTAGTGTAACTTCAGTAGTAGTCCTTGTTGTAACTTTGAAGTGATACCAATACCAGGATATTACTTCACTCGATACTCGATACTAACAATGCAGTTACCACTGCTAACAGTGTCCTCCACGTGACCGGAAGCACGCTGTCACAAAAGCGAAGCACACACCCTCCAGTTGATTATTTAAAAAGGTATTGAGTACAGATGCCCAGCCCTAATCAGTACAAAAACCTGTTATAAAATACTTTTATTAGCGCTCAAAAACCTATATCTGTGATCAAATCAGTAAAATGGAATTGTAGGAACTTTTTTTTATTTTTACTTTGTTACTGTACTTAAGTAAATTTTTACGTATCTGTACTTTACTTAAGTACAAATAACAGTACATACTTTTTACTCTGTTACATTTTGCAGCTATTATCTACAGATAATAGCTGCAAAAAGCTGTATAATAGCTGTAAAACTGTAAAACTTTTACTCCACTACATTTCTACAATACTGTATGTGTTGTTATTTGTTACATTTTATGAACACAGTTTCGCCAAAATGTTGCGGACACTAAAATATGCATTGCGTTCAGCACCGTAACGTAAACACTTGAGTAGGCTTTACACCACTCCGCGTAGTAGTATCCGAGCTACGCTACAGTTAGCCACCTATTTGCTGCGGGCTCGCCGGTCTATGTGACCATGTGACCTATTTCAACACTGTCTCCTACAAATGATGTTCCTCCAGAACTAAAACGCACCTTCAATTAAATTTACGAGAAACCCTTTTCTCCCCGATTACGTCGGTATTACAAATACATTGATCATACGTCTGTGTTATACTGCAGTGAGTTTACTGCACTCGATGGAGTTTATCACCCCTTTTGGGCTGCATTCCCAAACAACCCGACTTAGAGAAGACCTGACCACGGCGCGGGCTGTTACCGGCCCGGACTCGGCAGGACTGGGGCTGTTGCCGGCCCGGACCTCGGCGCGACGCGGGCCGTTACCGGCACCTCCGGTGGAGCGGTCTTCAGACCGGCCCCGTTGCCGGCCTCACATCTTTTCTTTCCTCCGCAGAGTTGAGAAATTTAAATATGCTTAAATTCAGCAAGAACGCAAGAAAACAATAACACAAACACACAATTATTAACGTATTTGTAATAAACAATAGAACTGAAATACGTGTATAAGCAACGCATACCCGTATAATCAACGTATTTGTGATACGTCAATCACTGACGTAATCAGGGATTCAACATTCGACAGACAACATGGCTCCAGAGTCAGCCTCATCTGAGCCCTCTGATATGAGCCACCTCTGGCCCTATTTAAAAAACATGTTCAATTTCAAAGGCCCCAAGAATGACTCGTGGAGTTTACAATCCTGTCTATGTTAATGTCCCTGACTTTTTGAAAATTTATATATATATATATATATATATATATATATATATATATATATATATATATATACATACATACATACATACATACATACATACATACATACATACATACATACATACATACATACATATATGTACATATATATATATATATATATGTATATATATATATATGTACATATATATATATATATATATATATATATATATGTACATATATATATGTACATATATATATATATATATATATATGTATATATATATATATATATATATATATGTATATATATATATATGTACATATATATATATATATATATATATATATATATATATATTCACTTTGGTTGCTTATAATTATTACTAGTAGTGACTTTTGTAGAGGCATAAGTATTACCAGTAGCTACATCTGCATTCTTTATAAAAATGGTACAGCCCTTGACATTGAGAGACAACCCATTGCATGAGTACTTTCACTTTTAATACTTAAAGTAAATTTAAAAGTAAGTACTTTTAAACCAGATGGTTTTCTGCACCTTGGCCTCTAATCACAAAGTGAAGTCAGATCCAGTCCAGATGAAAACATTTTCAACTCTATTGAGACACTGAGGACTGATACAGATATTAACACTTAGCACTTACAGTATGTTCTTATGAATATTATGAAGAAATATATTCAATGAGTGTTAGATTAAAACCCAAACGTCCAGCAGCATAAAGAGTCCACTACGATAAATTCTGTTTACAAGGCAGAGGCTTGGTGGAGTAGGTCAGATATTGTATAATAATGAAAGAACAACACAATAAAAGATCATATAATAGATCTGATACAATATTTAAAATGCAGTCTATGTACACAAACTGCACCACTGCAGGGGGCACACATATAGCAGGAGGTCTGGGGGTCCTACCCCAGAATCAAAATCAGCTTAATGGTGATGCACGCACGCATACAAGGAATTTGACTCTGGATTTTCTGTTGCTCTCCACATACAGACACAGAAATGGACAAAAGAAAAAAGGACAAAGAAGTAGAATTAATATGTACAAATCTAAATTAAGTGTGTGCAAGTGTGTATATATATACACTTATTTATAACTATTTCTGCTGAGTCAACACACATTTAGGCATGATTATCTTTCCCTCCATTTGTTTTAGGGAGCAATCATGTGCATGTCTCATCTGGTAACTAAACGATCCACTACGTCATTTTTATAAATTCATAAAACTATGGACTTTAACAGGTCGTAAGAGTATCAGGAAGATTTCTGCACATTCAAATCCCACATATCTGTGTTCTCTGAGAAGTTGAGAATAAAATCGGAATACAATGAGAATAAAGTTCCGTTTCAAGAAAAATCCCACATGCCGTAACAGTCTGCAGTGCATAATATTGCGCTGTGCGTCTGATAGACACATCACTCTGTTTGGGAGTCTGGACAAGACAAAGTTCATCAAAGATGGGGAAACCCAAAGTAACACTTCTGATCAGGCATACGTCTCACTATTTAGCGACTTCTTTTCCACACAAATGTAAACTTCACCATCTCCCATATCGTGCAGCTCCCAGCTGCTCCTTGAGCTTTTCGGTGGGAATCCTCTTGGAGTACAGAGACCGTCCCAAACAGATCATCACTGCCTCTACTCGACTTCATATTATTTATATTATTAGTGACCCTAAACTCTGTTGTCGTTCACAGACTAGAATTGCGCATTTGATTATCATTTTCTCTTGCTAATTTGAGGATGTATTAGAGCAATTTGAGGATGTATTAGAGAGGCTTTCTTCATCAAAATTATTTTTAGAGATAATTCTACTACTCAACCACACCAACTATGCCGGGCCTTTAAGGAAGCAACAGTGATATATGCTGAATACAGATATTAACAAAAAATGTTACCAAACAAGTGACAAACTCCTATCTGAAGCTCGCACAAACCAGAATCGGAAAACCTGACGCCCAACACATGGAATTCAGCCAGGAGTGGTTTGGAGCTCTGGAATAACTCCAAGAAAAGTAGTGGATTCCTCACCTCGTGAGTACAGTCCGGTGAAGCATTATATTCATTGTTGGTCGTTACAGGGGAGACAAGCATATTTACAGCCCGGTATATTTTTCCGTTTTCTGGCCTAGATGTCTCTCCAGTTAGCAACTACAATCCAATTGTGAAGTGTGGTTTTACATGACCACTGGCTAGTGGCTAGCTGGTCACCGAAAGTCTCATTTGATTGGATGATTTTTTTTGTCAGCATCCCTGAATGCAGAATGAGTACTGTCTGACGAACACGATTTTATAAAGGATTTGATGTAAAAAAAATACTGTTTTACGAATTTGTTACATTAGTTTGGCTTATAACAAAAGATACATTACCAATTAACACTGGGACACATGATCAAAACTAGAAAATGTAGTTTTTATTTTACTGCGTCTTTAAGGGAAATTCCTGATACATAATTTCAAACATGTTTTTATTTCAAGCCATTTATCACCACACATTAACTGATTTGTGGCTCTTTGGGGAAACCTCTCCAACAAGTTACCACACTCACAGCCCTGACACATGACCTTTTAACAGGCTGTATTCCAACTGCACGTGCGCACACACACACACACACACACACACACACACACACACACACACACACACACACACACACACACACACACACACACACACACACACACACACATCCAGAGGACGCAGAGCGACATTAGCATTCCTGTGGAGTCGGGTTTCTGGCCACCTGTTTCTTTACCAGCGATCCTCATTAACTCTGTATGTCTTCCGTTTGGTTCCGAACCGCCTGTGTACAGTAGGTTTATCAGAGC
The DNA here is from genome assembly GCF_023055335.1 of Clinocottus analis. Classification (NCBI taxonomy): domain Eukaryota; kingdom Metazoa; phylum Chordata; class Actinopteri; order Perciformes; family Cottidae; genus Clinocottus; species Clinocottus analis. The sequence goes on along the minus strand of NW_027176042.1, from coordinate 4,288,397 downwards.
GTGTAAGGTTTATCAGAGTCACCCAGAGGACGAAGACTGAACCATGAAACAAAACAATTATTTAAAGAGGCTCAAAAGAGCTCCATGGAGCTGATCTCTGCAGGTTTGGTCCTGCAGACAACCCTTTTTTAAATGTCATTCTTGAGGGTTAACTTTAATCAAATCCTTTTAAATAACCATGAATATTGTTCTATGTGGCTAACCTTAACTAGTTGCAGGTACAAAGGGAGGAACTAATTAATAGCTCAATCAAAATATAAAATTATTTAACTCTTAAATGGTCTTAAAACAAGAAATTAAACCAATATGTTTGGTATGATAGGGCATAAACATATTCATTATGACAACTAAATGCAGTGTTTCAAAATGGCACTTATTTTTTCCAGTGACAGCTGCTCGCTCAGTGCACACGCACACATAAATCAAATTATGAGCACGCACGCACGCACGCACGCACGCACGCACGCACACGCGCGCACACACACACACACACACACACACACACACACACACACACACACACACACACACACACACACACACACACACACACACACACACACACACACACACACACACTTTTCTAGCCTCTCAAGATACTTGCTGGAAACCAGTCAAAATACAGATGAAAGGTAAATCCGTATGCAGTGCTTGTTCGTGCATTTTCAGAACGTTTTAAGACATGCCTGTCTTAGTCTGTCAGCTCTGGTTAGCTAACATGACGTGGAATTCTCGTGAAAAAGCAAGTAGCAATGATAGTACAAACCGAGAGAAATTATTCATAATTATATTTACTGCATATTCAAGATATTTGTGAATCTATATTTTCTGAATCAGCAAAGTGGCCTAACAAGTAACTAATAGTCAAATAAATTAATTGAAGTTATTGTACAGTATTTCAAGTATGTAAATAGTCATTCTAAATGACACTTAGTTACATTCTCCCACTGCTGGAGCACCAAATGGTTTTGAAGACCGCACATTATATATTTCGCTCTCAAAGTACATTAGATTTGTGCATGTAACTGTGGAAGAGGCAGCCATCCTCTGTTTTCTCGCTGCTCTGTCCACACTATTCTCATCTGACTAACAAACAGAAGCCAGCAAGAACAGTTACCAAATGTCCCCTTCATGTAAACTCGTCTACAAAGGGCCTCAACACAGGAAATATGCAGTCAAAAGTGATTTTCCCTCAGACACTAAAGGCCTATACCCTGAGAGATGCGGGTCACCATTCACATGAAAGCTGTTGCTCATTCTAAAATCCAAAATAGAGGTGTCCTGGGTCATGTGCTTTTCAACAGATCTCAATTACCATGAAGACCCTAAAACTGGGTGACACAATAAATGTTTTAGATGGCAAAAAGAAATACAAAATTAAAGACTACCACTAAAAAACAATGCATAATTCCAACAGAAAGGCCATACTATCCATCACGTGCAGTGGATTGTCCTTTCACACTGCCAGTGAAGCAGGCAGTGTAAATTACCACAACTGCAGAATCCTATTGCCTCCAATTTTGAAATGATAGCGTTCAGTTACTCACACAATTCATGTTTATGGTCTTAAAAGTGACGGGGCCGCTTATTTTCAACCTAGTGGAACATGTATTATTCACGCTCCTTCTTTTCTCCTTTTCTTTTAAAATGCCCCTCACTGTACAGGGTATGTGAAGCATTAGCACACTTAATAAGCAAATCATGTAATCTAACAAGATTAAATAGACGGGCCGTTCTACACTGTGTTGTGGTAATATAACTACATGGGTTTGAACTAGTACTTTATTATAAAATTATCAAACCAGTATGTGTTGAACAGTGTTGAATTTATATGATTTATTTTTTATGTATTGCCGAACATCCCATGAGGTCCTCTGATCCGCTTTATGTTCACACGTAAATGGAAAGAGGGTTCAACCTGCTATCTTTGCCCCATACAAGTGATTGTTCCCGATTACAAACTAATATGGTTTGTTTTCTAGAGAGAACTGTCTCGGTTCTAATATAAATATACATATAATAATACTAATAATATATAAAGTTATCCGGAATACAAATCCTTGTAAAGTATCTGTTCGGCTTAAAGATGGAGTTTAGCAGCAGTTGTAGAGATGAATTGTTGACGTTCAATTTTGGTTCTTTACCGGTGGTCGGGGGAGACACGTATCGACAGGGAAACAGTATTCCCCACAACACCAGCTCAGTGCCAGCTTCCGCGTGTGGAAGAGGCGCTGACAGTCTATTTAATATGATTATGAACTTTATCTGTTGAGAAACGACCGATTCGAGCAGACGACTATCCTTTTTTATGCAGTCTGTCATGTCTATAGGAACCAGTGAGCACGTGGCTAATGTTAGCCTGGACGCATTGATCAACCCGCAGCAGCATAGCGCGGTTTACTTTGCTCGAAGCTGACCGGCAAACACACATCACGCTGCATTTAAAGACTTCCGTCAGCTCGGGAAGTGTTTCTCCTTGTTACACCACATGATATGAGACAGGTTGGACAATTTAAAGGGACTGACGTACATACGGATGTCTTGGCTTGCTGTAACGTTACTCTATCACATGTAACGTCAGCAGAGCAATGCGGAAGCGTGTTGGCTCTGAACAGTTACAGTGAGATAAATGACAAAGCGGCCGATGCTTTTTACATTACACTAAACATTGGCACGATATGCTTCTTCTAACAGCACGTGCAGCAACAAATACACGCTTTAAACACTCACCTTGTTATGACGGGGATAATAGTGCGCTTGCATTATGGGAAGTGTAGTTTTAAAGAAGCACTGTAGACAGGAAAACACCGGTGTGTCGCTTTAATAGAACTACAAGTACCACAGTTGAAGTGGTACATTTATGTTGCATCCCTATTGCCGAGGAATAATCCTGATATTATCGACAGTACATTTTTTCCAAAGGAATTATATCAATGAAATTTAATGTACGTGTATCCTTAATGGAAGCAAATAATCTAATTGAGATCACAATCTATTTCTAAACAGCATATACTGCATGTTGAAAATGAAACACTAAATTTACATTAGGTACAATTTGTAATATCTTTAAAAGTCTTTTTAATCACAAAACATTTGACATAATTGCTTTTAAAGCATTTTAGGACAAAAAGTTCTTCACAACATCTGGTTTAAAATGTCATGTAAAGTACAGCTTTATAAATATGGGAATGAGAACTTGTGACCAGTGACAAAGCCCTGTGTGTGTATGTGTGTATGTATGTGTGTGTATATACATATATATATATATATATATATATATATATATATATATATATATATATATATATATATATATGTGTGTGTGTGTGTGTATATATATAGATATATTCAACAATTAAGTAAAAAACGAGTGTAGTCACTTTTATTTTAAAGTAATATTATCAGAACAATATTACAGGCAACAGCAAGTTAACATACATAAATAGTATATAAATATGTTTTCTGGTACAGGTACTCTATAAAAATTATATAATGGTACCTACAATTGTTGCTTTCTTATTTTAAAAACTAAATTAACTGGCGATGCCTCCATAGAATCTAGGTAATCTAATAAAAGGTCTGTGCCTCTGATTTAGTCACTTTATATTGTGTTGTAATTGTATTTGACCCTTCCATAACCAGTTCTTTGACTTTGACACACCCAACATACATTACAGCCTTTAAACACAGTTTAGTATTTATTAGGCGTATGCAACACATAAAATGACATGCAGATCCCTTAGTAAAGAAATATCAATCGAGATACTACGCAATATTAACAAACTACAAAATATGTATGAATCCCTCTTTGGAACTTCATGTCTTTTGCACATGTTTATTGGTTTGCTCTGATATAACTGAATAGTATCTTGAACATGTGAACAGCAAGACAAGGTAAACCAACACATACACACTCACACTCAAAATAACAGATACTGAAATATAATTATATAGTTATAAGTTACATAATTACATATAGTTACATATAGTTACATAATTATATAGATATACACACACATATATATCTATAGATATCTATAGATCTCTCTATATATATATATAGAGATCTATAGATATAGATCTATATATATATATAGATCTATATCTAGATCTATATATATACATATATATATATATATATATATATATCATACTCGTATATATATATATACATGGTATATGAGTGTGATATATCTATATATATATATATATATATCTATATCTATATATATAGATATATATATATATATATATATATATATATATATATATATATATATATATTTAAAAAAACATAAAATAGTGGTTCATTGATCAGGATAGTATATCATTTTCCAACACTTTAGAACTAGATTTACACCACACGCTATCTATCATGTCAAGTAATGTTCAGACAACATTTCTGAACATTTAGTGAATGAGTGTTTATCCACAACATGTTAGTTAGCACACACACCTGCTATCACCACCACCATTCCCCCCCCCCCCCCCCCCCCCTCCCCCTCCTGTACCACCGTGGCAGCAGGAGCCTCACTTTCACTGTCTGAGGACACCTCCTCCTGAGAGGGACCCGACGCGTCAGCCGCAGCCGAAGTCCCGTAGCCGGAGGCTACGCCACCGCCGCCGGCCCCCGGCCCCCGCAGTAGCACACATGTTTATTATATTTCTGCTCTTAGCAGCATCAGTTGCGACTACTGGGCCTATGATAGGGCCACTGGGTCGCTGGATTCACACTGAACACGGCGCGAATATTTGCGTCGCGTCTACTGTGTCAGTTTACTCGCTTGACAATGCATCTTTACACAAAAAAAAAAAAAAATCAGGCACTGCCGTGCAGGCCCATTACTGACCGGCCTACCGGGAAAAGTTTCGGTTCTCCCTATGGCCAATCCGCCCCTGGGTTATATGTGCTTAACCTTACAGTCAAACTGATGTAACGTTGCAGTTAATAAATAATAAACTAATCAAAATTGCTCGTGAGATCTTCAAAACCAAATTATATCTTATGTTTAACCGCTTCAGAGAAATCGGAGTCAGCGGATCATTTAAAAAAGTCCTGCTATCTCCTCTCGGTGGGCGGCAGACTGCTGACCTCCCGGTGCCGGCGGGTCACACCGGTTCCGCAAACAGGACCTCAACTCATTTGCGTATCTTTTTAAGTTTTTAACTTCTCGCCTGAAAACCTTGTAAAATTACATGTTGTGACTCAACAACAGTCGTATTCAGAGCGTCAACTTTCAGTTGTGAGTTTCCTCATCCACTATTCTTCGTTTGCTGGTGCAAAATGCATTCTGAGATATTGGCTGTCTCAAGTACACACAAGTCTCCTGCGATGCATCCACAGTAAAATGGGCGGATCATGTCACATCTGAGCATTTTCACCGTGCATGTCAAGAAGCAGACTTTTGAATTGAAATAGTACTTGGGCAGCACATGATGATGTTGTACGAGTCCACAAGTACAGACAAGAACGCATATTAAGAAACGGCCATTTGTCATTTATCAGAAAACAACATAATCAGTAACATAATCCTTCTTTGGTCCATGTTCAGTTTGTTGCTTACCTTAAAGATGTATGTTAAAGACCAGCAATTGATTAACTTTATACAAAAGCAATAAGTGCTTTTGATGTTTTTCAGTTCAGTTTTTGTAACTCAGTAAGAAAAATCCAGTCTGTGTTGGCTAGGGTGACCAAACGTCCTCTTTTTGCCGGACATGACCTCTTTTCGAGACCTAAAAAATGCATCAGGCAGGGATTCCAAAAACGTCCTGGATTTTGCCTCAATGGATATTTGTGTTTCTCTGGGTCTTTTACAAACTAGTTATTACACCCTTACAAGTTTTGGAAAAGGTATCTCCCTTACGTTCCAAGTTCTTGCGCGAGCTCAGACTGTAAAGAGAACCAGATGCACAACAATTATCCTCCAAATACAACCATTTTGAGCCTTTGGTACGATACTTTGCCATTTCCAATCTGAGCAACACTGAGCAGCCTCCCCACCCCTCCCCCGCCCCCAGTGTTGGCTTTAGAGAGTGCACTGAACATATTTTCATATGTGAAAAGTTCTCCTCTTTCAGAGATGAGTAAAGATCTAGAAGTGAGACGGACTCAAAGTGCTCTGCCATTAGTGAATCAGACTGCGGGGTTAGGAGCCTTTGCACAGGAGACTGTCTACTGGCAGTCTACTGGCAGGCTCGCGCTACAGGCGAGCCTGCCAGTACACTGATCGCCTGTGAGCGCTTTGTGAGGCAGAACGGCTCAGCAGCCTGCTGAGAACAGAAATTACATAACAATACGTGCTTTCACGTCAGTCTCAAGTCGGCAAGTCGTCAACACTGTAGGTGAGGTTACAGAACCGCACGAGCGCGTACATACATCGCCTTCAAAGTAAAAGCACTGTCGTTGTATTGCATTTATGGTTTGCATCTTATTTATTTATTTTTCATTTTTGATTGACCTCAAGCGGGCCGGACTGGAGAGCCGTAAGACTCCCAGGTCTGAACTACGCCGTCTGGGAAAACCTGATCAACGATACAAAACAAGAGCAGGATACAACCCTGATATTTGGTTTGTTAGTCACAAGAGTAACCATACTCTCTCTTTTTAGGAACATATCAATAACACTAAATCCAAAGTAAGCTTTCAAAACAACATTCCACAGAAACTGTACCAACTCCACATAGGGAGCCACAGCATATACATTGAGATCTACTGCTTTGGTCTATTTCTTTGCGGATCATGCATGTCCTGTTTGGGAGAGGTCAAGTCATGCCAAGAAACTTGACCCAGTACTGAACAACACCTGCCGCCTGATCACTGGCTGCTTAAAACCCACCAACACAAGCAACATCCTGTAATTGGTTGCTAAATCACACATCCTGTAATTTCCCCACTGAGGGACTAATAAAGGATTATCTTATCTTATCTTAACCTCTACGTATTCTTTGGCCTTGCCCCTGGTGCTAGTAGGCGGGAAGTTGCCATCTGAGTTGAGAAAACTAAATCTACTAATGATTAACAACATCTCATCCATGGATGTTGTCCTCTAGCCCAATGGCTAAAGTAAAGAAGTCAGAAGCTTTTCCAGACCCTAACAAAGTCTCGAGAAAAAAACAGAATCCATTTCTGGAAGGAAAAGCTTGAGTATAACCCTCCTCCTACTGTCATGGGAATACCCTCGACTGAAGACCTTTCCTCTGGCCCTGAGGCATTAGGGGCTCAATGGAAAACACTAAACCGACTCAGAACGAGAACTGGACGAAAAGTTGCTCTGATCAGATGGGGCTACAAGACTAAGCTTGGGTATCTACAACTGGTGCCAATATGGTTCCTTTACAGCCGGTGCCTACAGGTCTAAAACGTGACGCAGATTTTGGTACTTCCTTCCAGTGCCTGAGCTGATTGACATACTTTTTTTTACATTGCTCTGATGGCTCTGGCAGCAGGTAACAATAGTCTATCGTTTGTATAGCTACAGTAGCTAGCTAGCATTCAACCTTTAAACGGACAAAATGCCGAAAGGTAACTGCTCAAAAGTGTGGCTTTATATCACACAAAAGATTCGAACAATAAACAACATTTACCATTAATTTACTAAATGTAAATAGGAACCCTACACACATTCAGCAGGAAAAGAGAGGAAGACATGCATATATACAATATCACCCTAATAATGTTGAGACAGAATGATAAATTAGATTAAGATATATCTCAAATTACATAAATGTTTCTATTTGATCAATAGGTATATTCATTTTTTCGGTCAGTCATGTCTACTGTGATTGTGTTGCAGTCAAAAACTAAACAATTAAAGGCTAATGAATGTTGACTCTATTTCATTTAAGTTGCACCTGTCTGTAACACAAACAATACTAAAAAGACTAATCACATGTCTGTCCATCTTCATACAAAGAACGCAGTCGAATATAAAGAGATCAAACAAAATGTAATGAAACAAAATAAACAAATGTTTAGTTTTTGTCATACAGAAATGCCAATCTGTAGAGGTGCTTTTTAAAAAGTTCCTTAAATTGAGGTTGACTTTATTGATCTGACCTTACGGGGGAGTTAGTTCCACTGCGCTCGAGCTAATACCGTAAAAGCACGGTCCCCTTTTGTTTTGAGCTGGGACCATGGAACTTTTAACAACATTTGATTCTCTGATCTGAGGGGTCTCAGAGCAGAATTAGGGGGAAAGAAGTTCAGAAATGTAAAGCGAGGCCAGCTCATGTAGGGATTTAAAAGTAATCAATTGAATCTTAAATTGAATACTGTAGCAGAGAGGCAGTGTAATTCTGCCAGGACTGAAGCAATGTGTTCCCTATGGGAAGTGTTTGTAAGGAGACTTGCTGCTTAATTCTGCACCATGGTAGTATATTTGTGTCTTGTAAAAAGCAAGATTGGACAAGACTTATGTGCTGACTATACAACTCTTTAGTTTCCAGCTGAGTGTTGTCCTGTTAGAGTAATCTTGGACCACATACAATTATTAGGAATAGAATCAGGACCAACAACCAGGATTTCAGTTTTATCTGGCTTCAGGAAGTTGGAAGCCGTCCACTCCTTACTGGCAGCAAATCAGCAGTGCAGAAATTTTAGATTGTTATGATTTTCAAGATAAAACTATACATCTTAATTCCTGTTGATTGAATTGTGTTTTTCTTCATGACAGGAGACGATTTCAACTCCTTCACAAGAAAACTCAAAATGGACATATGTCTCTTGTTATTTCCTAAAGGATAAAACAATATCAGTGTGTATCGTAGCATCACCCTCACTAAAAGTATCGTCTTTTCTAAAACTTTTTTTAAAATCACAGATTATAATAAATCCTGTAGTTAAGGTGCAGCCAGGTGGGCCTACAACTTGACCAATATTCTAACTGGTTACTGGTTTCATCTACAGCTGCATCAGCATAAATTTCCCCTTCTGTGAAATGACACAGTAATTATGCCCCCTATTTAGGCTTTTAACAAACTGCTCAAATGTGCTATTATTTAGAGTGGCCTCCATTCATTTTGTCTTTTGACACAAAGAAGATACCTCCTCTCATGGCGAGCCAGACAAATCATTTAGAATTTAGTATAAGTATCCCTTTAAGTATCTCTTTTCCAAATGGAGCGTCATTAAGCTTTTGTGTAAAGTGTGTTGCAATACAGAGCAGGCTATTATGTTGTCATGTTGCAATAGAAAAGTACCATGACAGTAGAAAATATCTAAGTCCACGCAGAGTTGCACATGACTCATCACAGGACACATTAACACTCCTAATAATAAAAAAGAGTTATGCAGAAAAGGTTGATTGTGGGTCTGTCTGAATGAGTGAAAGATAGCGCGAAACATGAGCAGCTGCAAAGTTTATGAAGCTTTTTATATCACTTGCAAATTAATTGCCATGAAAGTGAAAAATAACCTTTCATTGTCAGACAACCCCCAATAAGAGACTCATGCCATATAAAAGTAACAATCTGTCAGGCCCAGCATGAGAGCTTGATAGCAGTAGATGGATGTATTGATGACTTGTCATCCAGATGTGAGAGAGAAGTAGGACAACAATGATACAGCATCTGCACTACAACTCTGTTAAAATATCTCGCTACTGAAAGAATCACAGTGCTCCCAGTTAGATCTCTGTCTGCCAGCACTTCTCTGAAGGAGGGTCATTATTTTAATCTAACAAAAGATTTTAACACCTCTGAGCTTTAAGGGCACCATACTTTCTTTTTTTCCACAAGTTTAACGTATTACCTTGAGACCCTGCCAGCAGTGGAGCATATCCGCAGCAATGTTAGTCTGTCACTTGGCCAAGAACAGGATATCTTGACAAATACTGGCCGGATTGCCAGAAAATTTGGTATATAGATACATACATACATACATACATCCCTAAGAATATCTATATTGATTCTGGTGACCACTCGACTATTTTTCTTGTGCCATGAGCACCACAATCTGGTCAAAGTTTGTAAAGGTTGGTTTACTCGTGTTTAAAAAATTACATATTTATCAAGTAATTTCTTATTCAAATTTTGTCCAGGTTTTCCGATATCCATCTTTGATATTTCTCCACCATCAGTTTAGGTCATTCTGCCCGCTCCAATGCACATGCAAACAATGCAAAGGTACTTATTGGGTCTGAAATCTCTTCATAAGCAGAAAGCTTTTTTAAAAGACATTTTTCCCTCTGGAAAACAAATATTTCAAGACAAAGCAGGCAGACTAAAAAGTACATGCAGTTAAAGGACAGGTAAATAATTTGCAGCTCAACAATACTGAGGATCTATAGCGATATGCTCGCGGTTTAGCACTATATGCAACATACAGGTGAGACTGACCAAAGTATTGGATAACTTTTGGATACTTTTGACATGGTTCAAATTTGCAATTTGCAAATTGGCAATAGAAGGAAAGTCTGAACTACATCATGGTAATTCAATAGCTAATGAGATATTTCAGTCTGGACCAAAATAGTGGACCAACCGACAACTTGGAAAATTCAGTCTAGCAAGAGAGAGGAGAGAAAAGAGAGAGAGAGAAAAAGAGAGCATATGAATGAGCAATGCTTTTATTTTTCCTACCAGCGGTAAGATTGACATCAGCCTTAATGTTATGTCAATGCCTCTGCAAAAACATCACTAAAATGTGCCCATCATGACGTCAAGGAAACGTGTGATTGGCACGAATTTTCATTCATAGCACAAGAGATGATTTTGACTTGTGGCCTTCTGGGAAAGTGTTTGCTCATTTTTCAAACACTGAGCAAACACCTTTTAATGTAAGAAAAAAAGTTTCTCAATGTTGCCAGTTGGCAACATGCTACTTTTTCTTATCTCAACATGTTCCTGTTCCTTTTCTTACTGTTACTGTACATTATGACAAGGTCGAGCCATCGTTTCAGAGCACTTGGAAAAATTCTGAAGAAAAAGAACTACAGGGACAAACAAATTAATAAATAAATGAAAACTGATGATAAAAAAGTCAAATAAAAAATTCAAACATAAAAATGCCTTTGCAGTGGTAATTTTTTTCAGAGTTCAGGAAACAAAGTCTCTGAAATGTCTTTGATCATTATCTGCTGTAATATTTTCTTAATTTCTTGTCATGTATTCATAGTTTCTTGTTTTATTTTGAAATACTCAACTCTAATTCCTGCATGTGAGATTAGGCTCGTTACAGATAAGCCAGTCCTGCGCAGAATCAGACCCATTTTTAATGGGTTGCGGGCCTTTGCTTAGAAATTTTTTTATTCATTTTTTTTAAATCCTGTGATTTTATTTTGAAGGGACTTTTATGCAGCACAGTGACTTTCTTTCGATCTTAGACGTTTTCAGCAGCTGTTCCAGGTTGGGTCAAGCCAGAGGGATACCAGTTGGGGCCGGCCCACCTCCATCACCAGCTGGTAGACAGCCCGAGAACGTTCTGTGCTCCACAAAAGACGTTAAATTAACTGTGAAACTTGTTAATGATATCGTTCGTTAAGTCACTGACTTTTATACTACTCCTCGCGATCTGTACTCACACTCATGGTTTCCATACCCAGCATGCAACACTGTTACTGCAGGGGAAATGGGATGCTCGTCAAAGGATCAGAAAGTCACAGCAGTGGTCCAGCAATGCAACCGAGATGAAGGCAAAAGTCCTCAAACAATTAGGTTTACCCTACAGGTGAAGAATCACCATGCCACACTGGATTCACACTCATGGTTTGGATGTTTCTTGCAGGTTTTCAGAGCTTTTTGGCGATTTTAGGACATTCTGCCTTGATTTAAATCGAGAACACTGGCACTCCGGCAGACTTGAAAGATACATTCAAGTTTCATTTTTGTGGTAGCGGTCTTACGTAGCCTCTGACATGGGTCAAGAGTAAGAGGCTCAGATGCACAGATGGATGTATCCAGTCATTTTTCAAAATAAAACCGGCCTTGTTTTTTTTTTGTTTCTTTCTGTGCGTTTCTGGGTCTGATACCAAGGGGATGTTGCGTCACTCGCTCACAGACGAAGACATTTTTTGAGCGCGATTCAACAGCATGGCACCAAAATGTAAATCCTTTAAAAGGAGTATACTGATATTGTTTTTTATTCCCATGTGACTATTATGCACCTGGGCCGCAGTAAGTTTAGGTTCTGCTACTTATCTTATTGTTTTGTTATGCACCTTCAACACCCCTACACACACACACACACACACACACAATCACACACCCAGCATGTAACACTACTGTCTCCATACTATCTCAGGTTCAAACTGCACCATCTTTTCATTAAACACATTGGATATATTGAGAATGTTCCTCGATTTGGGTCGCGGCTCGTCATTAAGGGTGATGGTAGGTTCCGGAGCCAGACCAGTTGAGAATCACTGGTTTAGATCATTAGTGTGTGGCTTGATTCCGACTTGCTCTGACGTCACAAACACATGATCAATATGCTCATGAAAATGCGGCGGCCAGAGTTGCTTTTCACCGACTGCATGACCAAATGCATGATGGGTAAAGCCTGAATGTCTTGTGATCAAAGAGCTCTTAGATTTGACAACAAACACCACATTTTTGGAGAAAATCCTTATTTTCTGTGCACATTGCCACATACATGACTGGCTTTCCCAGTCTGGCCTGCATGAGGTCAATCAAAAAAGTAAAAGAAATAAACAAGATGCACACCATAAATGCAGTACAAAGGCCCTGCTTTTACTTTGAAAGCGATTTACATATGTGGGAGAGCGCTCTTACGCAGCCTCACTGACTGGCAGTGTTTCCAACAGACCGACGCAAAACCACGTATTGTTCTGCAGTTTCTGTGTTCAACCAGCAGCGGGTGCTGCCGTGAGCCACTATGTCTCATAAAGCACTCACAGGCGGTCAGTCTCACAGGTGCCTGGCACTGCAGGATAAGTCCAAAATGAATGAAAATTAATTGTGTCTGAGCAAAGCCGCCGCTGATCCTGATGTTGGTTCTGCCTTCACATGAGAACCAACATTCTCAGTGATGAAGTTTAACTAATCCAGAGTCTCTCTCACTGATACCTGCCAGCTGTCCTTCACATATCCACCTCATTCAACCAGACTTCAGTGCACTTGTTCAAGCCAACACAAACTGGATTTTTCTCACTGATTAAGAAAAACTAAACTGAACTGGAAAACATCAAAAGCAGTTATTGCTTTTATCAAATGCTGGTCTTTAACATACATATTTAAGGTAAGCAACAAACTGAACAAAGACAAAAGAAGGCGTGGCTTGTCCCCCACAGGGACCCTTACTACTGAACAGACTGATTATGTTGTTCCCTGATAAAAGACAAATGGCTGTTTGTCATTATGCATTCTTGTCTGTACTTGTTGACTTGTAAAACGTTATAATTTGCTGCCCAAGTACTGTTCCAATTCAGTTTGATTCTCACCAAGCACGGTGAAAATGCCCAGATGTGACTTGCTCCGCCACTTTTACCAGGGATGCATCGGAGGCGACTTGTGTGTACTTGAGACAGCCAATAACCCAGAATGCATTCTGCACCAGCAAACGGGCAACAATGGCGGACCGGGCGGTTAACGCTCTGCTGCCCGCAAAGAGGAGCCTGATCTCGGCAGGACTTTTTTTAATGATCCGCTGGCTCTGATTTCTCCATAGCAGTTGAGCATGAGATATAATTCAGTTTTCAGGATCTAACGAGCAATCTCTAAAAGTTTATTATTTATTAACAGCAATGTTACATCAGTTTGACTGAAAGGGTTAGGATACATAACGTTTACTGAACTAGCGGTGTCTTATTACTTTTGACCAAATGGTTTGCGTAATGGTATGTGTACCTATATATTAAGTATCTATTTTTCTGAGTGTGTATCTGTGGGTCAACCGTGTCTTGGTGTTCACATGTTAAAGATGCTGTTCAGTCATACTAGAGCCTAAGTAGAGGAAACCAATAAAAATGTGCAAAAGACATGAAATTTCAAAGAGGGATTCATACATATTTTGGCGTTTGTTGATATTGCGTAGTATCTCTAGCGTAGTATCTCTATTATTAGGATTAATATATAACATACATAATTTTAAAGACTATATATATATATCCAAATACGTGTATATATATTACATTATCTGTTATTTTGAGAGTGTATGTGTGGGTTTATCGTGTCTTGGTGTTCACATGTTAAAGATGCTATTCAGTTTTATTAGATCCTAAGTAGAGGAAACCAATGAAATGTGCAAAAGACATGAAGTTTCAAGAAGGGATTCATACATATTTTTGGGTTTGTTGATATTAGGTAATATATCAATTGATATTTCTTTAATAAGGGATCTGCATATCATTTTTTTTGGTTGCCCTCCCTACGCTGGAGCAGGAGGAAGGGATCCTCTGTTTCCACTGGACATAAACGAGAGTCAGATTTGTTTGTTTCTATTTTTGAAGTTGCACTTCTGAAAGAATAAAGTTCTCTCTTGGAATTGAAATTGCTGCGTGAGCATGCGTTTGGTCCTCCACACCAGTGGTTCTCCACCTATGCTTGGAAAAAAAAAAAAAATTGAATTAATTTTTTAAATCCTGTGGTTTTATTTTGATGGGACTTTTATGCAGCGCAGTGTCGTTTTGCCAGTGAGCCGTCATGGTTGGGTTCGGCCCTCCCTCTGACATCGCTAGCAACGACTACATTCTGTGCTTCACAGAACATGTGAATTTGACACAAACTTAAAATTTAAAAGTCACTGACTGACTACTCCTTGCGATCTGTATTCACGTCATGGTTTCCACACCCAGCATGCAACGCTACTGATCGCGATCTGTATTCACACTCATGGTTTGGATGTTTCTTGCGGGTTTTCTAAATAAAACCGGCCTCGGTTTTTGTTTCTTTTCTTTTTTTTCATTCTTTCTGTGCGGCCCGGTACTAAGAGGACGTTGCGTCACTCGCTCGCAGACAAAGACGTTTTTGAGAGTGATTCAACAGCATGGCACCAAAATGTAAATCCTTTAGTATACTGATATTGTTTTTTATTCCCATGTAACTATTATGCACCTGGGCCGCATAGTTAGTTTTGGTTCTGTTACTTATCTTATTGTTTTGTTGTGCACCTTTAACACCCCTACACACACAATCACACACTCAGCATGAAACACTACTGTTTCCATACTATCCCAGGTTCAAACTGCATCATTTTTTCATTAAATACATTGAAGATGTTGAGAATGTTCCTCAATTTGGGTCACGGCTTGTCATTAATGGTGATGGTGGGTCCCGGAGCCAGACCAGTTGAGAACCACTGCTCCACACCACACCCCTCTTAACGCAGAAAGAATCTCCCTCATTTCTTGATGGATTTAGTAAGTGTTCCACCAGCAGCTCTGTATGCTCATTATCAGATCTAATCATAATGTAGACAATCACCAGAAGAATACTCCAATAATGAAATTGTTCATTTGTGTTTACCGATCAAACTTACTTTTTTAAAATAATGTCCAGGGTGATGGATAAGGGCGTAGGTTTGCATAGGGTCCATAGGGAGTCACGATTAAAGTTTAAACGAAATATTTGCATATTTACTAGTCTGTAATAGTATAGAAATTTTGAAACATATTTTTTACTGTAGTATAATACTATGTTTGTCGCCAAGAATAGTGAAAAATCCATGTCCATGTTTTCCAATGCGCCCTCGAGACAGCAAGTGAGAAAGTGAGTCAGAAACACACTAAGTTACGTGAGGCGTTAAATGCAGAATAAGAGGTGACCGTAGTCTGACTAATAAACTACTAAAATACGCCAGGAAATAATAGTCTCATAGTAGTATTTTGTTTGGTCTCAGCATTGATATCGTTGACCCTTTTGTGCTTTGTGCACCGAAAAAGAAAAGAGATATCTGACTTTTTTCACCACGTAAGAAGCTATTAAGAAGCCAGGTGGTTGTTAGTTAGCTAGCAGCATGCTAACTACACACACAGTGCAAACCTGCATTATTTTTTAAAGGCATTCAGGAAACTCAGTAATCCAGTGAAGATGCAGTGCAGGTTGAACCAGCTGGACCAGCAGGGCTTCAGATGAGATTATACTCATGGCATTTTTTTTTAGAATTATCTTGCATTAGCAATGCAATTGAAGGACATTTGGGGAATCTGACCTTATATCAGTGGTGTACCCTTAAAACAAACTGTCCACAAACACGTCCTTTTTCGATTTGCAACTTTTATTAAAACAAGTCACAAGTTGAACACAAGCACACGTTTTGGTCTCCAGCCTGCATACTGCACCTCTTCCTGCTCTAATTTGTGAAGAGAGAAAGCGCTCTCTTCTACAGGGTGAGTACAATACTGTCTTCCTCCCTTCAGTAAGTATGTGCAGGCCTATAGCTAATCAATGTTCTCAAACATTGGAATAACAACTTGTGAATTAACTTAAACACACATTTAACGTACATTATTAGAAATGGACACAGTCATATTAAATCAGTAAAACATATAAAATAACATATTTCCGGGCGCTGTACCAGCACTTTTGGATTGTGAATTATGTGATGTTGAATAGAAAAACAAGGCTGTGCCATAACATCTGAACCTATTACCTAAATGTTCTAAATTTCTTTGAAAATAAATACATATACTACTCATGAGGTCCACATTTATTCCTTTAGGCATTATTTTGAAATGCATTCAGGAAACTCCCGTGCAGATGTAGTGCAGGTTGAGGGAGCAGCAGCTGGACCATCAGGGCTTCAGGTGAGCTCGTACATTGATTCTGTGTTGAGGTGTATTATCATTACTGACAGTGTAAACAGTGTCTACCTGTTTTAAGTGCATTATTAATATGTTAAAACTTGCATGTTCAGACAAGGCTAGGTTTTTTGTTTGCTCTTTAGGGAACAGTCAGTTTGAGCCACAGTGACCGTCAAGGAAGTCAGTGCAGCAGAGTCCTGACATGGGGAGTGAACCACACCAGCCTGATCCCAAATTCATCAAGATGTAGGCCAAGAGTTACTTTCTGTGAATGATAGACGGCGGTAACTTTTTGGTGTATTTAAATAAGACATCAAAAGAAAAGAAAATACAACTCGCTAATAATTGCATAAAGAAGAAAAGCACTTTATGTATAGCATATTAAGTGCTGCAGAATATAATTATTTGATATCTTTTAATTTCTGTTGTCTTTTTTCATTCCACAACTGGAAAGGGTTTGTTATATATATTTTGGATATATAATATACTGTGACTGTATATTGGCATTTTTTTAATCATTTATTTAATTATTTATTATTCGTATTTATTTGGTGCAGAATACTGCTTTGTATTTAAACTGAGGTTGTATTACTGTCATGTTTAAATCAGTTGCAGGTTACACAGATGTTAATATATTTTAATAAAGTTGGCCTGTTCGACATAATATCAACTACATTTCTTTTTTTCAGTGGGGGTCCCAATGCTGAGACCAAACCTACGCCCTTGGTGATGGATACCACTGATCAGTCATTTTGGAGGCAACCAGTGTGATTTCTGTAAACTACAAATAGTGCTGTGGCCCTTGATATGTTATGCTACATGACAGTTACTCTGGCACCGCGAGGACAAGAATTAGGAGGGAGTGAGTTTAAGGATCACCTAATCCACCAGCACCTCCATTTCAATTCCTTTTCTTGGTCTTCATCTCAGTAGTTGCAGTGATTCACCGTTAAAAAACTATTGATCAACAGCTCACTTCTTTGCATCAACATTGATAAGATGCTTTGCATTGATGGGTTATGGTTTAATGTGAACGAGTAGAAGGCGGAATGTGAGGCTGAATCGTGTGCACATTTCAGAGTTGATATAGTATTTATTAAAGGATGTAAAGGTCGTACGCAGGGTTTTATGAATCATAATATAAATAACAGTTCCTCATTACGCAAACATCAGGCGTGAATCCTACACACTTTTTTTTTTTTTACAAATGAGACCCCTGAGCAGTTAGCCAGACTACAGCGAGTGGTGGTGCTCTGCAAGGAGCTAGTTAGGTACCTCTAATCATGGATTTTTAATGCATGAGCTCAGCCTCTCTGACCATTCAGTAGCTTCTAGACATGAAGGTCTCCTTCTTTCTTTTGGAAATAAGGCCATAAGCAGAATTTTCCATTTAAAAGTACCATTATATTTTTCTGTTGACCGTAGAGGTGAATACATGTAACTTGTTTGAAAGTGAGAATGTTAACAGGTTGATACTAAAAAGGTGCACTGTGGAGTTTTCTTGGGAACAACGTTTCCGACAACATTCAGTGGAACTCAATCTGATGTTGAGAATAGATGAAAAAGGATCACTAAAGTCGTGAACATTCATCGGTTATGAACTATGTGGCGACATGATACTGGAAAGGTGAACACTTCCGAGCTGCTGGTGGCGGAGGAAACATCATTGATTGATTACAGTTCATCTTGAAGGGGACAGAAATGTGTGTACCAACATAAAGTAAGTCCGGGGATCACCAAAGTCTTTAAGATTGATCATTGGGCATCTTGTGTGACAAATTATATAATCCATCCAATGTGGTACCTTGAGAATGAAGCCTACTGACTTTTGTCTTTGATGATCTCCTCAGGTTTCCACCACTAACAGGCTGGTTAGTGGTGCCACTGGAAAACTGAAGAGATCATCAACGACAAAGTCAGTAGGATTCATCCTCAAGGGACCATGAATGTCTGTGCTGAATGTTACAATCCAATAATGGGCCGATTGACTGACATTGGCGTCCCGAGAGCCCCGCTGCAAGCATGGCTTAAAGCACGGGGTGCAGAAGTCAGACAGGTAACAAGCAAACAGGTTAAGCTGACAACACAACCTCAGTATTATTTAAACCTACAAAGAGCAGACTCGCCAATTATTTCCACCAACTTAGTCCTGTCTTTTATCTGAGTTCAAGGTCACGCATGATCCAACTACTGTCAATGTCCACATTGCTGTCTGCAAGCAACACTATAAAGAATACATTTAAAGTGGGTTCAGTATATATCACTTAATTTACATAAAGTGTGTAATATTGCCCTCCCCCCAAGAAAAAACTGAAAGAAAACCTTTTGTCATTTCAAACTGTGCGTACTTCTGCAGCTGCTTTATTTAAACACAATCTGAAAACAGTTTTTTTCTTCCAATTGCAGCTTTTAAAAACGGTGCAGGGGCATCTTTTGTTGTTCCAAACAAGAATCATTTTAGACTGTAAACACACTAAGAAACGTCACATTATCCTTTCTAAATTCACCCCGACCCCCAAGTCTTTCACAGAAAGCTGTACAGTACAGACTAACTTTTGGTTTTCACAGAACTGAAATGAAAAAGAAATGCTTTGCTCATATTCTTTATCCAGTGTTTCTGTTGTTACACAAGGGTTGCGTCATTCTTTGTGTTTCTACCAGAAGAATTGGATATTGCTTTGGTGTATTTAATGTAAATGCTCCTTGATCTGCTTTTCAACCCAACAGCAGATCAGTAACAGGCAGCTCCACACTGCATTAACCTCTGCATATGAAAACAGGCGTTTTAAATTCTGATCACCGATCATTTCCGTGTTTTAAAATTCTACACTTGGCGCATACAAAGAGCTGCATTATGCTCTTAAGCACCTGTATCCAGTTTTACACATGAAAAAAATAAGAACTCTGTCAGTACACTGTGTGCGCTGCTCTCCAGTCCTTCTGTTTAGCTCCCGTTGAACACAACAAATGTAATAAGTAGAACTACTTTGGAGTTCTGCATGCAGTTTCCACCTTCAACATGTAACCCTCATTACTCGTCATATCAGTCTCACACAAATTGGTGTTACTTCCACTGTTTGACTGAGGATGATGCGTGAACACATTGGTGTCAAACTACACATAAAGTTTATTCCTCACTCTTTACATTGTAAAAAACTCTAGCATATATTTGTTAATATATTACAGGATTACAAGTTGTTTAGATAAATGATATCCACATTATCTTTCATTCCACAAATTGATTGGGTTGAAAAAAAAAAGTTTAATAGGCCTTCACACACTGGAGGTGTGACCAATAAACAACTCGCCTGTGAATATTTTAAATCCAAACTACTCACACCAGCAGCAGGGCCTGGCAGTCGGTTTGAGTAAAACTGTTTTACAGTCAAAGCTACTGTGAGCCATTTCATTTAGTTTAATTTCAGTGAAATGCTCAGAAGTGAATTTTAGTTCCCTCTCATAAACGGTTAAGTTTTGGTGTAACAAGGTTGGATCTACCCCTGTGAGTCTCCCCCCAGCCCAAAGATACATCAGTTAGCATTATAAACACGTCTCTTTGTTTGTTTAGACTATTTAAAGGTTTAGACTATAATGCGTTCTCGGCCGCGCCGCTCTGGTTCTTCTGCGGGCGATTATTGTCTTGTCGGCCGCTTCAGGCAGCCTGTGTCACTGCTCTGTCTGACCGTCTTGCAGACGATTCTCCGGTCTTTCCTCACGCCTTTGTCCTTACTGCCGCTTATATCAGGGAGAGACACAATTAGTTCCAGCTGAGGCCAATTAGGCCTCATCCCGGCACCGTTCCCTGAGCCACTTCCCTCTGCAGCGGAGCCCAACCACGTCCCCGCTACCACACTTGAATTTATACGTGAAAGGAAGGAACAGAAGGATTGGATCTGGTCTGCATGCCCTTTGTCATGGTTAAAGGGGTAATACAGTTTCCAGCTAATGTACAAACACTATAGCCTACGTTTTGAAGATGTGTGCTCTATACTTAAGTGGCTGATGTCTTTATTCACAGCGAAAAATTAAGACCCTTTGTCGTTATTTGCCAGTGTTATTTAGACATGGTTCTCACGGTTCTTTGAAATCATTGAATGTTTAAATTTGAGTTGACTTGAAAGTGTTTGAAAGAGCATAAACGTACAGTTCATCTTAATTTCAGACTTAAAGTTAATTAGAAAAACACAAACAACAATGCATGCATTAAAATACTTGAAAGTGCTTATAATATTGAAAGTTTCTATATTTTGTGGGACCGGCCAACGTCAATTTCAGAATTCCAGTTAATGTTTCGTAACTGGATATATCTTTTAGGTAAACTTAGTTCTGCCTGTTTGCCATTTATCCAAAATCATGACTATGACAATACTCGCCAAATGTTGTTTGATAGCTACAGTCCAAGCAGAAAAGAACAGTAAGACGACACATAATTGGGTGTATCTTTGTCACCACAATCTAATCCAAATCTGCAGTCACGTACAGAAAGAAATTCATATTTTGAAGATGATCTGTTCATAAGAGAAAGTATTTGGGAGCCCTGGTTCTAGAAGAGCCTCTGGTGGACATGGTAGGATAATTCTCACTGGTATAAAAAAAAGGCTCTACTACATCCTTTACCCTGCAGCTACATGTGACTCCAACACACTATTTCAGCTCACTCAATGACAGACTGAACTTTGTGATTGGCAGCTGATAACAGCCATAGCCAGTAGTGTTGTGGGGCCTTGGGATTTGGCTGTTGTAAAGCTCTGTTCTGCTGTCTCTGTTGATGAGCCACAGTCTCATACTGTACAGAGTTGCTTCTGACAGAGACTAAAGCCCTATTCACATAGGACTAGTATTTCCAGGGGACCTCAAGTTATTTGGAATTACCACCCAAATCTGTGTTTTTTTTTCACGCTATGCGGTGCATTCACTCACAATAAATAAAGCCTCCATTTTTACTTACAATTAATTTACTGATGTCAAGGCTCTGCATAACCTCAGGCAGCAACAGCAACATCTAGTTCTGAAAACCTGCATTCCTTCTACCAACCAGCAGGGGGTGACTGCTCTGGTTCCAAAAAAAATCATCTGGTTTTATAGAAGTCAATTAGAAAATGACTACTTCTCTCGATTTATTTACATCAGTAAGTGTTGTAAAGATGAATGTATGGTGTTAATCTATAGTTTCAAGTCTTCTTCAATACATCATGAACATTTATGCTAATAATTTAATGACTCTCCATCTCAACAAAAGCCATTATCACTGCTACCCACTCCTCTCTGAACTCTCAACTGCCTCACTGTCATCTGAATCTGAAATGATCATCATCGGTCCCAAATTCCTCACTAAAACCAGTCACAACTTCTGCTTCACCATCGACGACTCCACTTTGTCTCACACATTTAAAACTGCGCTGACCTTTCTATATTTTAAATCAAATCAAAACCTTTTCACAATTATAATGTATGTTCTAAGTTTTTTGTTTTATTATAGTGTACAGCTCTTTTATGAGGATTGTAATGTTTGTAAAGTGTCTTTGAGAATTTAGACAATGTATTGATTATAAATGTATTGTATAATTTTTATTTATTATATGCATTATATATAATTTAGAACATTATTTAGTAAATTATGATCCATTTCGAGTCAAATAGACTATACAACGGGTTATACTTTATGGCGGGGCTACATTGTGATTGACAAGTCCCTATCATATGTTGTCTGCATGTTTTGGTCTTACAACTTTAAACCTAACACTGTGTGTAAATCTTACCGTTTGAAAAACATATTCACAAAAACCTCTCGCTCCTTCATGCCCATGCAAATATGTCTGCATGCTGTGTGGGGATATGGTCCTCCTGAATTTTCAACCAAAACTCATACGAAAGATCTGCACAATGATATACTGCCTGCTCTTTTGATTTAATGGAGAAACATTTCAATTGAACGGAGACTTTCATCAGGCATTGTCGAATCACCGTCACAAAGCAGAACACACAATATATTATATAGACAAAAACACATTCATCATTTAGGTTGTGATTGTTACAACAGATATTAAAGGTTCACTGTTGATGAGACAGAACATGAAAAAAGCATCATATAACTGTTGTCTATGTAAAGACATGGTATAGTAATGTCTACGTCAGCAGATACTGAATTATTTCTGTGTGTGTGTGTGTGTGTGTGTGTGTGTGTGTGTGTGTGTGTGTGTGTGTGTGTGTGTGTGTGTCGTAAGCAGAGCTTCTCTGTGCTTTGTTCTCATAGCCGGGCCGGCTGCTTGAACCTTTTAGTGCATACCCTGCGCCAGTGGGTTCTCAACCTTTTTTCAATGATGTACCCTCTGTGAAATATTCTTTCCAGCCAGTACCCCCTGACCACTGCAAAGCTTTTTTGGTTGACATTATTTTTTAATACAGAGTTCTCAGTGTCTAATTTAATATAAAATATATACAATTTAGTTCATAACCATAAAGTCACATTTTATTAAATATTTATAAAATAGCTATTTGTAAAGGATTTTTTAATGCATGCTCATTTTAAATATTTAAAAATCTCCCGTACCCCCTGGAGTCCCTTCACATACCCCGATTTGAGAACCACTGCTATGCTGGTATTGTGTGTTAAGGGTGAAGAATTTCTCTCTTTTCAGAAGAATAGTGTTGATTTCTGCTCCCCTGTGGGGGTTTACACATGTTCCATCCGAATGTGGATAGATGGTGTTGGAATGATTCAAAATGCATAGCCACAGGGTTGTTTTGGTCATTGGTGCTTATATGCAAGTCTTAAGACAGTGCTTATATGTTGCAAGTGATGGTATGTTGAGTACTTTTTGCCAGAATGCGGGCGAGTGAACGAGTGACCTTTTGTGAGTAAAGTTCCACTGTGCACACTTGTTGCCATCTGGAATGTCTGATACAAGGTCCCTCTGCGGTTCTGACAATGTTCAGAGCAATATTTTAAACAATGGGAAGAATAGTTTACAATTTGGACCAAAGGTCAACATTTTCCCTGTAAGTGTCTGTCGGTTTCCCATCAAGATCTCTTAGCTATTTGTCTTGTTCTCTGATGATCAAAAATGTTTTGAGCAGACCTTGAATAAAAGTAAAATGAGTCAATGCTTTCGTCATGTGGTACATAACCAGTAACTTTTTATCAACAGAAATTATTTTGAAATGAAGAGGATCTAATTGACATGGAGTTCTCTTTTTCATATTTCTAACGCAAAAAAACGAAAACGCAAACCCAGCCTGCACCGTCTATATTTGTGCCTCTGGATTTGACCTTTATTTGCCATCATAGTGATAGAAATGCATTATTTTGTATTCGTTTAGTCGACTCCACATCACCTTGCATTGCCTTAATTGATGCTTTTAGTAAAGTCAATAAATCATTACTAAACCAGGCTTCCAGACTGCGCTCCTTCTCGGACAGACTCTTTCGGAATGGTGAAACGGGGGTGCTCTGCATGTGGATCTATTTTGGAGTCATTAATATGAACAAAAAGCTCGAGGATCCCCGGGGAGCTGATATCTATTATTACCTATTATTATAGGACATGTGCTCGCTATTAAACCGAGCGACTGTGCGTTCTGGAGCCGGCGCTAGGATCCAGAGGAATGACCTCTCTCCCATTTCTCTCTCTCTCTCCATCCTTTTTTCTCTCGCTCTCTCGCTGTCTCTCTCCCCCTCAAGACTGTTTTAAAGTCTCTGCCAGACTTGGGCTCATACGCTTTTTCCTGGATGGACGGAGGAATGGAACGTTTCCAGCGCTTTCCTACCATCAACACCGACTCTCCTCTAGCTGTGTGCCCGACGAGCGCTGCCTCTACCGCCGCAGCCGCGAGAGCGACGACGCGCCGTGTGGACCGTCGCTGCTAGTCTCCAGCAACCCGCTCTCATCTTGCTGAACACATACACGATCCTCCACAACCATCGGTGTCGGCGTGTTATGCTCATATCCGGGGATATCGGGCTTATTTCGGGACGGAAAGACTCTTTACTGGACCTCTGAACATCTCTCGTCCCTCCACCGTGCCCGGTCTCCGTCTGCGCTGCGTCTCCGGCTCTGCTTTTTACGCAGCGAAGACGTCGCTGAATCGCCCGCAAAAAGGGAGAAACTCAACAGTTGTTGCGGCTTATTGTTTGCATGTCGACGTGCACATTACTGCCATGTGGAGGCTACTGCATTCGTGTTGTTGCTGCTGGTGGATTTTCTCACTCACTCTGCCTGCCTTCGTGCTCCTCCGGGCCGAGTGTCATCCTGGTAAGTTTCACACCCCTACAAGTCAAACACTGGCTGGTTTGTTGCTCGTGCCCATGAAGGAATGTGGTCGTAACAACTGCGTTGTTGTCGGGACGAAACGCATCTCCAACAGGCTGATAGAATAAAGTCTTCCTATTGAAGATCCTATTACGGGTCACTGGCTGGGAGCATTTTGTGCCTTCTGGCTCGACGCGCTTCCCTGGCACCGGAACGACGAGTGTAAACTATCGGACACGCAGGCAGTTAGTGAAAGGATTAGTATGCAGTGGAGAGACCTGTTAGAACCTCCTCATCCAACTATTGTCTTAGAAGCGCGTTTCCCATGCCTTCCCTCTCCCTGGTGAAACTCAGTCCTCTTCATTTGACTCTGCAGTTCCGGTTAAATAGCAGTCAAACTAGGACAAAATATACAACGGATTGAGGCAGTTTTAACCAGGCACTCGGCAGGGAGGCTGCTAGTGGGGTCAGAGCTTTGGGTAGATACAACGAGGAAGATGTGATGTCTTGTCAGTCGGCTGCGCGCACGCCAAATCTGTGATCTCACCGCCTGAAGCAAGGCAGCAGGGCTGAGAAGCCGCTTCACACACTCCGGCACACGACCCCAAAGAAACTGCGGATGAGGCTTAAATCTGTGCTGAGGGGGAAGCAGACCTTGTGTCTGTGTTTGGGGTAGTCACGTAGACCCCTCAAAGGAGTTCCACCAACAATAAGATGTGGGTCCCATATGGTTGAGCAACGCATTGGGGTTTTAATTGGGAGAAACAAAATGCTTTATTTCTGTAATTGGGCTAATCTCCAGATATTACATAGTATAATTGAACAGTTTCTCACATTCATTTTGCAAAGGGAGCTGTCTGCTTCAATTACAATTAAACCAAAGACCATTGGGCCCTGGACCCCTGTGTGGCAGGTCCTAAGCCTCAGGGGCCAACACCTGAAGAGGAACAATACCTCTTCTGGTGGTTTTTTTTTATATTCAAAGACAGGAGAAGGAATCGGTTGTATGAAATTGAAAAATAAATCCAACAAATCAAGTTTGACCTTGACCAGTGTCCACGTGCACGACATGTGAAAAAGCCAAGAAACGACTACCTCACTTTCACACGCTGTCCGACCCTATCAGGGCTCTATGTGTTACAGTGATGTTCTCGTGTTCACTGCCGCTTTAAATCAGATTCATATTATGTACATATGTGATTATATTTTACAAATGACCTCCCTCTGTGAGCATCTTTGTCGTCTGATATGAATCATTACTGTTAGACGGTATTTAATAGAGGTTGCACAATATGGATAACATTCAAAATCCCAATATCTTTGACAAGATTTCTCTTTAACTCGATCTTGGTTTTTGGCATGACTAATAGTGCTTTCATCGGATTCAATTACATGACAAAATAAGCAAAAGAGAATGATGGACATGTAATGTGGATGCAGACTGCAGTTTATTTCTCTCAGCCAGAGCACACTGAGAGGCTCAGACATGTAATTCTGCTTGTAAAACGACTAAACGGCAAACTTAAAATGGAACCCAGAGTTCACATGATAATAAGTCCAAGTGTGTCACGTTATGAAGTCATCATTTTGATATAATATCCTGCTCTGTTTTTAGATGGGTGTGTTACAATTGCGTGAACAAACTGTCTTTTACTAATTTCATTGGACCCCCCCATAGCATTGTGGACTCACACTGGCACCCCAACCTCCAGTCTGAGGAGCCACAAAAATGTTGACATTCTCTGAGCGTGTGGTTTGAGCTGTCAGCTATAGCTGTCTGTAGATGTGACCCGCTAGTCGGACTGTATCGGCCTACTTCTCAGCTCGCTGAGATTAGCTCTTGTGTTTTACGAGTCTTAAGAGATGTCATTAAACACCCAGAATGAGAGCCGGAGAGCAAAAGATAATGCTGCCCTGTTGACCAATGAACACAGTCAGTGCTTTAGCAAATCCATCCCAGTATGCCTTTAGGATTGATAGACAAATAGATAGACGATGAATTTCATGAAATGGTGCTTGTTAGACATTCAGGGGTTTTGTGCCGTGCTTTTCTATCCCCTCTATTTTTCATCTCTCATTTCTATCTGATCACAAATCTGGAGAGAAATAACATTGACTGAGTGGAGAAGTGAAAGAGAGAAATGGATGGTGCTGATGGATGGGTGGAGGCTTAGATAGACGGATGGAGAGCAGTTTCTCCCACAGGTTGAGGATTCCTTTTTTTGCGGTGATTCACATGAGGATTGTTTAGCCAGTAGATTTTCCTTGATCAAATGGATTTAATGTTTTTTGTTTTTTTTAAAGATGTAGTTCTGTATTAATAAACTAGCTCATTAGCAGTGTAAACTGAAAGAAAAAGTAACACATCAAACAGATACATGCAATGATTTTTATTTTACTGTTTTTTTTTATAAAAAAGAAAATGAATATTCTGCCTGCTGGGAGAAGGGGGCTGAGGCTTCTTGCATGACAATCATGTCAAAATTAGCTGCATATCACTTTGCATTTTGAAAGGTAACAAATAAAGGAACAAATCTTAAAATATAATTTTGGGTTAGGGGGAAAATCAATTTTAATAAAATAAGTGAACAAAATATATCAAATAGGAATAAAGGAAAAGATGGACAAATATTGATCTGCCTGCTTGTAATGCTCGAGCGACCTGACGCATATCTGTGAAAATGGACATTGTCACCAAAGGACAAATCCACGGTGGGACATAATAATAATCTCTCTCCCTTCCAGTCTCTACTTGACCTCTTCTTTCACTCCTCTCTCTCCCCTCGGCTTGATCGTGTGTTGTCATGATAACGGCTTGGAGCGAGCCCGAGGTGGCTGGTTCATGTTAACGGCTGGCAGATGATGTAGAAACAGAGATGAGTGTGCTTCTCTCCTGCTGGGTATCATCATCCGCAGGCTCTCAGCGTTGCTCTCCTTACCTCCGGCCCGCTCCTCTTTTCTATTAATAAGACTCTTATTCAGGAGATTGGTTTGGAAAAGCGCAACGAAAGGCAAGATCGGCTTTCCGTAAAAAGCACGTCACCCGTGGGCCACATGCAAATGTGGATCGCTTTGGTGGTTAATGGTGTATAATCAGCTATAAAAAAACATTTTTGATTTACTGGCTTTGTTGTGGAGTAGAGGTAATAGGAGGGAGGTCCTGAAAATATTCTCACTTTGTGTAAAGATTCTCAGTTCAAACATTCACCACGCTAATTCATTTTGCAGCATTGAGTCCTAAAGCATTTCATTTTCTTTAAAACAAAAGAAACACAATGGCACCCGACTGGCAGATCTTTGTGTGTGTTATTGGTATTCCAACTTGTTTCCAATACGAATTAGCTCGCAAGACAAAACAAGATAATCATAATGAGAAAAATTTAGATTTTGAGATTTGAAGATCACATCCAGGAATACAGGATAAAGACAATTGAAATGGTTGTGCATGATGTGATTGCCTGCCTCATAAAAGATTTGCAAATGTGACCAAGCAGGTTCACATCTGTACTTGTTCAGAAGTGACCAGAAGTTTCACAGTGTGTCTGTTAAACCACATCTCTCATTCACCTCGTGTACAGTATACTGTTCTCTGCTCTTGTGATCAAAGTATGACCTTTTAAAGAATGTAGCTTTCATTGGTTTGAGTAAAATGTGGTAAAGATTCTCATTCCTCATTAGGTGAACAAACCACACTCTCTTGGAAAAGCTGCTAGAAGTCATGCGAGAAAAAAAGCAGTGATTTATCTCACTTCATGTATGTATCCAGTTTTGCATCCTTGAAGCGTCTCCTTGTGATTTCCTGAGCGTTGATGCTCTGACGTCCGCAATCACGGCCTCAGCTTTGAGCTGTAGATTAAGGAGGGCATGGGTAAGCGCTTCATCCTCTGAGCTCTTCAAGAGTAGAATGCATTGTTTACTCCGGAGTCCACCTTAATAATGTCATACCTCGCTGCAGAGCAACACCGGCAATGATTCAACCAAGTGCCGCTAGAAATACAGGGAGATTGTGCCGTGCGGTCGTGTCTGCACCAGTGACCCGACTGCTGCCAACACGCCCCCAGTCGCCCACATAATGGCTGGTTTGCAGCCACACAAACATCTGTTTTTTTTGGGGGGTCTGGAAAACCCTGAACATCCCCGCGGGGCGTCCGCTTGCTGACACAGAGCATCACTTTCCCTTTTCCGTCTGCGCCGTGCGGTGTCAGCGTCGACGCATCACGCCCCTGTCACTGCGCTGCACTTCAGCCCTGGGTTAACCAAACACACAAGAGAGACGGAGAAAGAAAAGAAAAGGGAGAAGACAGAGGAGACAGGGACAGAAAGAGATGTCTGGCCTTCAATCTGTCGCTCTCTACTGTGAAAATGAATGGGCCCGTCGCTCCTGGCCAGGAGGAAAAACAGAACAGTCATTGTAATCTCCCAACAAGCGCCTGAGCTAGCACATCTTTTCACCCCCATATACACACAAACCACCCTTCCATCTATCTCTGTCTCTTTCCTCCTCTGTTCTTTTGAATGCACCCTCCTTTTCTCTGCTCTGAGTGTGCATGTGCATACACATGCACCTTCCCTGCTTCTCTTAAATCCAGGAACAAATGAGACAAGTGGGTTTGTTAACCATTCTAAGCAGGCCCCGTGTCACAAACCTTTTCTCTGAGCCTTTTTGTCGCAGCGATACGGTGAGAAGGTTGACATTTAGGGAAGGGATTGGATATGCTCCGTGGCCCTCGGTTGCCAACATTATCATCATCATCATCTCAGTGCTCGGCGAGCTATTATCCGGCATGCGCTGTGGCCGGGAAAGCGCTTGCACGTCGACTCGCGGGTCACTTTATCAGTCAGCGAGGGGCCTGTCAACACCATCCCGGCTTTCCTTAATAGATTGATTAAAAGATAGCGTGTCGTGGTTGTGTGTGTGAATGTAAGATGCAGTAGGAGTGGGAGGGGTGGCGGCAGGCAGTTATCCATGGAGGATGCTGCTTTGGTAGCTGTCGTCGTGTCATTAGGAGGTAGCTGCTTGAGCGAGAGGGACCGGGAAGCAGATAAATGGAGGAAAAAGAGAACATCCCTTCTATCGGGCTATTGATTTTGAGCTGGAAATGATGCTGTTTTGTTTCACAAAGGGGGGAACTAAAAGATAAATCGGTCTGATAATGATAACAATAGCAATGATGATATTAAGTGCAGAGGCGCTAATGATATCTCAGGAACACGATGAGCGGAGCCGAGCACGAAGCATCGCCTTATTTTGTTTTTCGATCAGCGTTTCCGCTCAACTGAGCGTGGCTGTTAGCTTTTTAATCTGTTTCTCATCAGATTTTAAAAAAATGAATTCATAAACTCATGGCCCCACAGTACAGCCTGAAATAGGAGAAGAGTGGGAGAGATGGAGCTGTCGGCTTCCTCCTCATGCCGGGCTGCGTTTCTCTCAGACGTAATGGGCTGCTGAAAGTAAAGGCGCGCTCTTCAACCACCACCAGGCTTTCACTTATCTCCGTGTCTCCATTGTTCCACTTCATTGTTTTAATCAAGTCCAGCGCCAGATTATTTGGAGGAGAGGAGAGGGTGTTCCCCTATCATTTTCTGGAGGGTGCCTCCTGAAATTTTTTGATCTGTCCCCTCCCCCCCCCCACCTTTCTCTGTTCATACTGCTTGCTAAGTCTTGTTTGCTTCCGGCAGGGTTTTCTTGTTGGATGCCATGTGTTCTGCTTCCCTCAGCCATTATCATCATCACGCCTCTGAAGCAGGCGTTTTGTACAACTGACTAATGCTGTTGGAAAAAGCCTAGATCCTGCATCAAACATACTTTGAAGTAGTCTCTTTTCGCTGGAGCTGCAACCGCATTGTCTTTAAAGAGAACCAGCAGCAGATCACTCTGCACTGCATGTGTGACAGATTTATACCCATCGATAAGTTTGACATTTCTCTCAGCTAAGCAACAAGTACTGGCTATCAAACTTGAATATTTTTTGGGGAACCAAATGTGTTTATAGCTCTGAATGCAGAAAAATAATGGCATTGAATGTCTGGATGCAACTTTCTGATCTGATCAGAAAGTTGTTCATTTGGATCAAAGGTTTGCCGATTTTCGATGTTTTAGTCAGTAAAATAACTGTATAATCGATGCATATTACACATCCAGCAGACACAGAGCATGAGCATACATTCATCTGGCTCTTCAGCTGCTCAATGCTCCGCTAAGGCCCTATAAAATCTGGATAATTCTTTTATTTTTTTATTTCTGTTTTCTTTACAAATATATCTGAATTCTATGTTTTGGGATTCAAGCGGATTTTGTCATCAGAAAGAGTAACTCATCATAACCGTGAACACTGCACTTATTTATTTTTAGTTTTATCAAAGAAATTGATTCAATAAATCAAACAAAAATAATTATATTCTTTTGTACATTTACTCTAAATTAAGCTCTCGGTGTCTGATTCCTCAGTTTGGATAAGGCTTCTGAGAGGGATGTGAGTGTTTCATTTTTTCTTCTTCTTCCCTGTAGATTCGGCTTAACGTTCATCTAGAAAGGGAAAACCCTAAATTTCCACAAATTCCATGATATCCCGCGTTTTACGGTGGATTCCTTTCGTTGATTCCTATCACATTCTGCAATTCCATTCGTGGTTTCCACATCAGTCTCTCTGCTGCAGCTCCAGGTTGAGGGTGAAGTTTTCGGCCTCGAAAATCAAAACAAACAGCAGGGATGATAACTGTGGCTTTGTCGCTGCAAAAGACCCACATGAATAAAATCATTTGATCCATTGTTCAAAAATGTGTTTGTGCTCGTCAAAGTAAGGAATGAGAAACAGTATAGATTGGGTATTATTAGCAAGACTCCAGTACCTTATTGGCACTACTATAGAATGAAATGGAGCTTAACCCAGCCCTACAGGCAACAACAGAGTAAACGATTAGTTGAATGTACTTCTAGCAAAAAGAGCCCGTGCACTTCTTTTGTCTTCATTCCCTCTTGGTAAACCAATAAATGCTCCAAGACAGCCTGGCAGGCTCCGGTAGCGTGCAGGCAGAAACACAACACAGAGAGGGGAAAAACAAAGGGAAGAGAGAAAGACATAGAGACAGCACGAGATGCTGATGAGAGTGGAGAGGTGAATGCAGCCAAGCCCTTTTTTTTCTATTTTGCTAAGCGGGATGCCAGGGGAGCTTCTGTGTCACTGTGCAAGGCCGCTGTGTGTTAAAAGGAGCTTAGACTGACAGGCTGTCGACCGGCATGGAGGCTGACGAGCCTAACCGACGGCGACACCAAACAAACACCGGGAGGTGAGACAAGGAGATGAGATGGGAAAACAAATGGACTCGACAAAAGCCAAAGAGAGAAAGTCTGCACTCTCCCTCCCCAACATCCAAACTTGTGACATGGCCAGTCATTTCAAAAGCCGTAAGGTGCAGCTTGATGAGATATTCCTGACAGAGAGGCGGCAGACGGTCGCCAGGTGGTGGCTCTTTTGACCATGGGCTTTCCCCTCTTCTCCACCACGTTGGCACATGTCAGGACTTTCAGACACTTTGTGTTCTTTTGTCAGGCTCGATAGGTGGCCATTCACTCTGGAGCTGTGACAGCTCGCCGATACACCCGTGAAAGGTGTAGATGGGTGTTCCTGCCATTTCCCACAACGTGTTCTCATTTTGAATGTTGAAATGCACTTGACTCGACTTCCATCAGTCATCCCTGCTGACAGAGGAACGGAAGCAGCTGCTTTCTCCGTGAGGAAGGTGAAAGAAATGTCACTACTTTACTATGATATTCGTGTGTCAGTTAGACAACGGTCCTCATGTTTTACTGAACAGTTCAGTAAGTATTTCACTCACTTCTTCCTCTTCTTCTGGGCCCATTACCTCACTGCCCCTTTTCTGCTGCTTTTATTTCTATTTTACCTTCCATGATTCATGTCTCCATTCTTTCAACATAGTTTTACTCTTTTTATCCTTTTGCTCTTAAAAAAAACACCTTTCGTTTTGTCATTTCATCTCTTTTTCATTATTTTTCCCTATTTTTTTTTTTAGCAATTCTTCTTTCCTCTTCTCCCCACATTGTCTTTTTCATTTGTTCATTCAATCTTTGTAGTACGTCCATTCATTCTATACTTCCAACACTTTTGTTCTACCCTTTTCTTTTTCTCTTTTGTCGTTCCCTTCATACCTTCTGCCATCCTTTCTGTTCCTGCATCATTACCCTTATCCTTTAATTTCCTTGTGTTTATCATAATGTTGCTCTTTCTACTACTAAAGCCAGAGTGTGTACTGTCTTTCATTCTGCCCTTGTTTTCTTTTTTTTTCCTCCCCTGTCTGTTCCCTTCTTTTGTTCATGTTTTCCCATTCATACAGCAGCATTTGGTTCATTTGCAGGCCTCCTGGGTTTCTCTCCATTCTGGTCACATTAACATGCTTCTGTAACCACGGATTATTATTCTGAACACAGCCCAAACTAATGGCCATAAAGTTAAATCCCATTTTTCACCAGAATGGAAACACGCGTACACACACACACACACACACACACACACACACACACACACACACACACACACACACACACACACACACACACACACACACACACACACACATATTTACAGTTGTTAAGTGTTCACAGAGTAGCATTTGCGGTAAAGGTCCTTAATGAATAAAGCAATGCAAATTAGGGTTCTGGATGAATCTCAAAGTCGACATCAAGCTGCAAAGGGTTGGACACATAAGGACACCTTTTAAAACCAACTCCTTGGTTATTAATGAGGAAATAAATATAATATTATCATTTCATGAAGATAATTGGCCACCACTGGCTTAGACATATACTGAGAGGAAAGCAAGCTCTGGTTATTTACAGCCTGCATTATCTTATTAATATTCCATCAGCAATGATGGTCTTTTACTCAGTAGGTTAACTGCTGTATCTCAAGCAACCATATATTCACATGTGTGACACAAATCCTAGAAAATATAAATGTTAAACCTCAAGACCAGTTCATCCATTATGAGGAGTATGACTTAATCATTTACTTTGACAAGAAACCTGCACACGCAACAACCTCAGTCTGGGACACATTTTAAACACAAGGTGTTGTGAATGATGTGGGTGTTCATCAGGCAGGAAGGTCTAATGAAATCATGCTAATGAGTTGCATCATTGGAGGTGAAGGATCTTGATCTTTAGCAGGGACTAGGGAGTAAAAGCTTCTGCTCCTCCTAGGTCGATCAATCTGTTGTAGTTATGCGAGTAGCCTGGATCTAGTTATAGAAAAGTCAATCAGTCCACCACTTGGATCCAGCCTCAAATCACTTGAAGATATCAGATTAATTTAAAGAAATCTGGTAAAAACATTTGTGGTCCCCACAGAAAAAACTTTACTGACTTTGGTCCTTTCGGCAGAAGGGGATTCAATTTAAATTACATTTAATATATATTGGGATACATTTTAGTCACTTTGTCAATCTACTTCAGTGAACTCCATCATCAATATATGTTTGGATTATATTTTGGTTTATAAACTAATATAGTTTATAGTTTTTTTATTGGCTGTCTTTTCATAACGTATCCCTGTAGAATGTATGAAACTCTTCAGGTGCCTCCTCCCAACATAAGAAAACAGCAGCATAGATGCCCCGTTAATTTCTATATGGATTAATTTCAATTATCTTCTTAACTTAAAACAGTTGATGGTACCTATCTCTTCTTTACAGCTTTTCTTTTTGTTCCTACAGTCTATTCGGTAAAAACGCCTTTGTCTTCAATGCTCTTTCTGCTCTACCTGTAAATATTCGATCCATATCATCTTTACACCGTTTCAATAATGCTCTGTTTTCTCTTCATAGGATCAGTTGTGCATGTCCATAATGACATCTCTATAATTATGTCTTGTGACTGTATTAGTTAATGCTATCAGTGACATTAATGCTTCTCTATATTCTAATACGTATCAAGTTCCATGCTCTGTTTGAATATGACCTCCTGATTTTGTATAGGCCACAATTATTTTTTTGTGTTGTCATATTTGGTACTGTCTATTTATCTTGTTGTTATTGATTTTTTTCTAATTGTGCATGCAATGTAAACTTGTCGTTAAGGCCCCCTTTGAAAACGAGATGTTACACCTCAAGGGGATATTTCCAACAAATAATTTCCATTAATTTGTGCAAAACTGATCACATTCCAATCAGCTCGCCAACATGAGAAATGAAGATGGCGAGACGTTCCCTGCTACATTAGCATGTAAACATATTTGCCGGTGCGTTAGCACTGTGGCGTGAACATTTAACTCAAAGCATTGCTGCTAGAGTTTATAAAGACTCTTATCTGCCTTTTTTCATCTTTCTCTCTCATGGAAGTTGGGGTGATGAGAAGCTTGCAGCAGCCCCTAAAATCAGGCATCATAAAAACCATCAATTGATAAATGACTTTATAGTGTATTCATCTTACTGGGACACACGCTACATAAGTACTGTGGCTGGAAAAAGGCATGATTTATATTGTTTATCGACATATATAATAATACATTATTATTTTCCTTGTAATGAACATCAGGTCGGACCTTTTGTATCACATGCAAACACATTGATATGTTTCAGAAGAAACACAATAACTGAAGACATCAGGACAGTGATCATCCTGTCACACTTGGAGGGAGACAGAGAGGCAACATTTTGACAGATGTGGAGACCTGATACACAAACTCTCTGTGATCATAAAACCTCATGTAATGCTGTATATTTCTGTGGTTTATCACTAAGTGTACTACACTGCAAACTAAGGTCTGACACAGACAGCCTGACAGCTGACTCATGAGAACAAGACCAATGTGGGTTGAATGCATTAGCAGGCCCATGTTTCATATGCTGTGATTGCACTGCAATAAATGGATAAAAATATGATGAAATATTTACATTATGATAGATTCAAAATTTGAATTCAAGCTTTGCAAGTTGTTTGTGTTTGTTTGAATGAAACATGAAACATTCTAACATATAGCTAGATAGCATAGAGAAGGTATTCATAAGGCATTTATGTTATCGTTGTGGTTTAGACATACGTGAAGTTCTGTGACCACAGTCAAACACTATTTCTTTCGTCCATTTTTGAGTCAAGGGCGTGCTGTGCTTTATGTTTAGTGTGAACCATTAGTTTTGGTTTGAGTGAAATTATTGAGAAAAACTTTTTTTTAATAAATGTTTATTTTCCCTATAGGTAATTTAGAATCCCTTCGGTTTGTCCAAAGAATGTGTTTTTACTGACATCGCACAGCTTTGCCCCTCAGTGTGCTTCCTCTGGATTATCACCAGGCACTCATTCATAACAATATTAATAATGATAATAATAAATGTCTTTATATAGAGTTTGCAAATGGTTTTGACAGAAGAAACAACAAAAGCAAGTGCATAAAACCACAGAAAGTTTAACAGTGAGGCCCAACAAAGCAAGACAAACTAATGTAAGAGGTAAACAATAAAACCAATCTGTACAATAGAAATAAACTAAGAAATAAATACAGCAATTTAGTTAAAAAAACACATGAAACCAGTCTGTAAAAATGGGTTTTAAAAAGTGGTTCAAAAGAGATTACTGATTCTGTTTATCTGCTTTTTCCTTTAGTTTGAGCTTGGACTTTGGAACCCACCTTAGGATCTAATGCAATATGTCTGCAATATACTTTGGGGCCAGACCCAGTTGTGCTTTAAAAATTAGCAGTAAAATCTAAAAATATATTCTAGAACAAACAGGGAGCCAGTGAGGAGACGTCAGGATTAGAGGAATATGCTGTTGTTTACTAAAACCAGTGAGAAGCCGAGCTGCTGCGTTCAGAAGGGAGGGAGGGATTTCTGGTTGACACCAGAGAGGAGGGAGTTAGCTTTAAAAAGATTAAAGCATAAATGACTTGTTCTAGGTTGGATTGTGGAGATGGTTCTTATTTGAAGGAAGCAAGACAACTTTTGTGATTTGTGGTTTGAAGCTTCAATCTGAATCAAATATTACTCCTACGTTTCTGGCAGAGGACTTTATGTTAACAGACAGGGGACCAAGGGCAAGTTCAGTGTTAGAGGGTTTGGGTGACAAAATAAGGATTTTTGATTTTCAGTTGCCATCTAATAAGACTTGTTTTACGACTCAACCAGACCGGTGTTGGAAATGTTCATCTATCAACCCCCTGCCACATTTTCAACACAAGACCCCCACGGCCCCTCCCGTACCCCTGCGACCCTCACCCCACCCCTCTGCTGAGTGCTCTCCTGCCTCCCACTCCTTTAATACATTTTTGGCACGCCTCTTACTCCACCACCACTAATGTAACATATGCAGCTCCCAAACAAAGGTCAGTGCCTGCACTCCAATCTTATGGCTGCCAATGATTGATCAAATATATTCAAAGGAAGCACAAACCTTCTTTTCAGCTCAGTTTTTCCTGTGTTGTGCAAAGCTTCAATAAGACAGTCAACTGTGATCTGTGAGAGTCAATGCTCCGTCAGCCCGATGACAAAGTAGTGGTCAATATATGAACATTAAGGCTTGCTTCGAGAGTTATGATTTAGAATGTTAATTTAACTTGTATTCTACGATATCATTTGCATTAATATAATTTTCACATCAAGAAAGACAAAATAAAACTGTTAAAAGTAAATTAAAGTCTTAAGTTTCTTATTGGACTTGTCTTCCTTTTTTGGGATTGACCTTTGTTAGTAGTTGCCCTCTACTCTAGATTTATTTCACATGCAGTGTGAAACACATTGTGGATCTGTGTCTTTGTTAGGCCAGGACTGGTTTCAAGCCTGGATTTCCACTCCATTCCTCCTGTGTAGGCAGTGGAAATAAAGGCAGTGAATAAAGAACAGAGAGAGAAAAAAATCCCTACATGCCAAGAAGTGTTGTGTCACACACTGCGCACAGAACAGTGCAGAGCCCTCCTCATTAAATTCTTGCAGTGCCGTTGGTTTTTCCACTTTAATGCTTGGGAGACACTGGCTTCCTCCTCAGAGAGAGGGATGGGCACTTGGGGGCCACCAAGACAAGAGCATAGCCCAATTTGTCTTAGTTCCAGGGGGAGGTGCTTTAAACAGCAATGCTCTCTTTTCTTTTTTAATCTCTAGTGACCTCATCCTTTATTTTATATCTTTTTTGTGCCGTAAGATTCTCTGGTCTTTAGTACTTGGTCCTCTACCAGCTGTCATACTCTATGTCTAGTGTTTGTCTCTCGATCTCCAAAACAATTCCTGACCCCATGTGAGAGAAAAGTGGTGGAAGAGTTTACTTTCCTCTTTATTGACCTTTGCCCGTGTGTGTCATGGATTAACACGGGTACAATTGACTACAGGTGACTGGTGGAAACAAAAATGACTGTCAGATTAGTTTTAACTGTTCGTATACCAAATCACATGGCAATCTATCCAATAGTTGTCTAGAAGTTCACTATAAAATAAACATGTCAACAATTTAGTAGTAGTAAATGGGTCTGAGGAGTTTTTAGTCTTTAGGATTATTCTGGGAACCATGAATGTCTTCACAAACCTTTGAGCTATTCAATCCAGTAGATGTTGAACTATTTACCAGAATAATTAAAAGTGTAATGCTACTCGTAGCACAAGATCAAAAGATATTGTGGCAAGGAGAACGGCTCCACCTGCATAGAGGTGGAGTCAGGCATGAATCCTGTCAGTTCCATGGACATGCCATGGTTGCGTTAATAAACGGGTTTGAAGTTCTAATAGCAACTTTGACTTTTCCCATAACGCAGTCACACTCCACTTATCAAGGACTTCTCACTCCCTGTAATCACTTCCACCTGTCCTTCCACCAGATACATATGGACAGAAACTGTAGACCCTGACGGGTAACCCAGTAATTTGCAGATTCAAATATTGAGTTACGGTTATGACACTTGACCAACAATATTACTGCGAGCAATTTCAGCATATAATGTGGTTTACTGTAAGAAAGCATTTTGATAAATTGTCAGTTTTAGGACTAATACCAGTGGAATTCCATATTCGCTTCCCAAAAATAAATCACATACTTTCACATACACTCCTTTTGTTACCTTTCACCTGAAAATGTATCATTGTATCATGTATCATTAACTTTTTTTTACACTGCATGAAGTTTCATGCTAGAAACTACATTTTATAGTATTTGAACATATCATGAT
Source organism: Clinocottus analis (assembly GCF_023055335.1). NCBI lineage: Eukaryota > Metazoa > Chordata > Actinopteri > Perciformes > Cottidae > Clinocottus > Clinocottus analis. The sequence continues at coordinate 4,249,292 of NW_027176042.1, read as the reverse complement.
TATGTTCTTAATCAACTTATATTTAGCCCAATACAAATGGATGGGATGTTCACAGTGTAGCATTATTTAATGCCCTTATACCGTTACTTATGATTCCTACAGTGCCGTAGAAAAACAATCACCGTCTCGTTTTTAGAATTTAGGCATCAGTCCATCCAGTAACTTGTAAGATGCAGTTTCAGAGTCTTCAGTTTGATGGAATTGTACACTGAACATTTTAGGTTTGGCTATGGTCAGTCTATATTTAAAGAGATCACTTTAGCTTCCGCTTGACACCGGCATATGTGAGCATTTTTTACATGGTTAAATAATGGACAGCTATTCTCCCATATAATGTGTGAGGAGAACATATTTGGTGGATGAAGAATGGAGCGGTCTCAGCAGGACTAAAGCTTGACTTGCCCTATGTAAGTGCATGGCGGCTAATTTTAAGATTACCGGAGCAGGCTACTTTGTGTTTGGCTCCTTGCGCCATATGTTTAACAGATGGGGATCACTAATATCACCCCTGGGTGCACAGGATTCCACTCAAGGTTTCTCAGCCCCTGTCACTCTTTCTTCCACCTTTTTTTTTCTGAGTATCGCTTCCTATCATGCATTAACTTATATTTTGTGGTCTTCTCAAAATATATCCTTCTTTTTAACTTCCCCTCTCTATTTTTGCCTCCCCTCTGTTTGCTGAAACTGGAGTAAGGCGAGAGAGGGAGAGGAGGTTTTCACTGCTGGATTGGGTGAAGCCTTCCCCATTCCTCACTGCTAGACAAGCACCCGTGTTCCACCTGAAACGCCTTTGGATTTACGCCGCAAACTGCAGCCATCTTTCTTCTGTTAATCACCTCGGGCTGGGCGCTCTGGCTTTCCATGTCCCCAGGCCGATGGATGACCCGCAGGGGAAATCGAATGGAAATCAGCCAAGCCTGACGCTCCTGAAGTACTTTCTAGGTACCACACTGAGAGAGAGTGGGGAAATTGGACAGCAAAGTAATTCAGTGTGTGTCTAAAAGAAGTCAGAAAACTGCTTTTGCTGCTAATAAATAATAATAATATTTTTAATTTAACGTCTGTTAGACAAGATTCTTTTAACAGTTTATTTAGGCTCTTGAAGATATGAAGTCGTATGCATTTTTTCAGCGTTTTTTTAAAAATTCATATCTGCAATTTATGAATTAGTCTTACTTTCGAAAATAGTACAAATGCCAAAGTAACCAGACACATGTGATGTCTACAATTATGTTACTGAGTTTGGCCAACAGCTCAAAGACCAATTCTGAAGGGATTCAATATTTAAGATTATTGTATAAACTATATGGACAATATTTAAATAATTAATAAACTTATTATTTCATTGCTTTTATTTCAGAAAGTTGGAAAAGTAACGTGCATTTCATTAATTTATTACAAACCAACGGACAGACACTGAATCTAGGACATTCAGAAGAAAGGGACCCATGGGGTCTGGGGCCCTGAGGCAGTTTCTCACTTTGCCTGTTTAGTAATCCAGCCTTGGTTCCACCAATCAGTTTGCCAGTATTTCAAGACAACCAGATAACCTAAAAACCAGTTATGTTATCTGGATATTTGTGTGGATGTGCATGTGAGGGCCTGCAATTATGTCCGCAGCATCATTACTGGCTGCCAAGTGCTAATGAATAGTGTCTTGGACGAGGAATGATCCGTTTGAGCCATTTGGGCCATTCCACAACAGGACATTACCCGTCAGATTTGCTTTTTTGACTCAGAGACAGAAAGAGAGAGTGGTCCTAACAACCTAGAATTTGGATTTGCTGTCATTCTAAAAGAGATGTGGAAATGAACTGCTGCTTGTACAGGCAAATGGTTAAGGTTAATCAGTGCAATTTACTTTTCACAACTGTAGAAAATGAATTGTTCTAGCATAACATAACATACCTTAATATCAAGTGTAGTGCAGCACAGCATGCACTTTGGACACAGAGGACTGTGGTTCATGTTCTGCTTGAGTACAAAGAGTTAGTCTTGACACCTTATCCTCCTGATACCAAGTTCTAAACAGGAACCAATGAGAAAGTAGTAAATACTAGGACTATCGATAAGGTCCGGAGTTAGCGGTTCTGCTATTGTTACTGAGATCTCCATGCAAAAAAAAGCAGCGTTGCAAACCTCTTCTCTGTCTCTGTGTCTTGGCACGAGGGGCGGTGTCGTACTTTACTCTGACACACACACACAGCGACTCAGTATAGTGTAAGACACACAACATTGCAGCGAGAAGGAAAAATCTCAAATGAGGCTACATTTTACTCCAGAATGCAGAGAACTCTTATATCAAACTCAATAAAACCTTCCAAGTTAGGGAGCAAACTGCAGCAGTTTATCACAACATGTGACCAAAAAGCTGCTTGTCGAGCAGCTGTCCGTCCTCAACCACTGCAGGAAATGTTAGTGATGTCATACAGGGTTTAATTAGAAGAACAGGCAGATCTAGAAAGATAATTGCTTTGATAATTGTTTTCCCTATGAATGTATTTTAGGGATTTGTGAACATTTTGTAGATTTCCATGACCAAATCCCACCCCTCCTCCCTTTTATACCACCGGTTCAAGCCAAAATCCCTGAAGGAAGACACCTTCAGGAGAGCAACAGGAGGATCCCTCACCCTGGATGGACAGATGTACAATAGATTATGTGTACAGAATGAACAACACAATAGAGTTATATAACACATAAGGAATTAAACAGATAGCAGTATTGACAAACTTGTGGTATTAAACCACTTGCTAAAGAGGGGGATTTAGTCATTATCCCCCAAAGGAAGCATCACTGATACACAAACCCTTAATGTTTCCTGTATAAGACACAGTGCTGACAAAAAACAGACACCTGTACAGTCAAATAGCAAATTCTGGTTTGTCTGTGATATTTCAGCACGATACAGTTTTACCCTCTGAATGCGAATAGTATACCTGGAGTAGTTTTCACACATTTAGAAAACCCTGATGAATCTGGATGTCTCAGTCCGGATTTGAGTCTTCCTCCTTTGCTTATCTGATGTGTGTTTCAGTAATGTGCTGGTGATTTTCCCAAACCCATCTCATTAGCAAAGGATTATGTGAATGATCCAAATAATATTCAAACAGGTTGCAACCAGAACCTAGATGTGTTTGTTTTTTCCTTCTTGCTCTGGTGTGTACTCTTTGGTTTAGGACTGATGGAGGAAAGTAAATTAGCTCTGGTGGAAACTGACGTAGTTATCATGTACTGCTTTGAAATTGCAGCTCATTGACTCATCAGTGTCAGAATGTTAATTTAATCAGTAACCTAATCACAGTCTGTAATCCAATCCACTGTACTGTGATTTACTAACTAAGGGGAGTCTTAGAGACACCTCTGAAGCACCTCAGGAGCAAGCAGATGGATGGGACGATTCATGGATAGATGGAGGGTAGGATGGATGGAGGGATTGATGGATAGATGGAGGGAGGGACAGATGAAGGTGTGATGGAGGGATGGATGATGGAAGGAAGTGATGATGAAGGGCTGAATGATGGAGGGATGGATTGATGAATGATGGATTACTGGATGATGGAGGGATGGATGGAGTTAGGTTTGAATGTATGATTGAAGGATAGGAGGAGGGCTGGATAGATGATGGATGGATAAAGGTATGGAGGCATGCATAATTACATAATTTATAGTTCCTGAATCATACCACAATTTGTAGGATGGTATTAGGAGCCTCTGCGAGAATCAGCAGTATTTTGGTGCTGACATTAATTAACTTAATGTGATCCAAGAATAGACTGTCAGGACTGATGCTGCTTAGACATGAGATGAACACACTATTTCACTCTGCACCATTGTTATCTGCAAACTTTAAAATAGCCTATTACTGATTGTGTACAACCTGCTTTCTGCTTTCTCTCTCGTGAGCTGCTTTCCTAGGAACCACAGTCACAGTAACTAAATGTGTAATCACTCTGGGGCTGAAAATTCTATGTAGTAAATTTCCTCTCAGAAAAGACCTTTTTTGTAAGATATGTTGTGTGTGCTGCTGCTCACTGTATAGAGGGCATTGATTTAAAAGGGACATTTAAAAGCTGTTGATATAGTTGATGTATGGGAAAACCAATGCATCAGTCAGAAATAAGGCTGCATTGATTTGAACCAAGTTGTTTGCGAAATTAATCAAAAATGCATTCTTAATAGAGACGGGTCAAGTATCACTGGAAAAATGTGATTATGATGGCACTATTGGTGAACACACCCTTACCCAGACTACAAGGAATGTACTTTACATATCTGCATAAAACTCTTATCAGGATTCTGAATTCCTTCACTACCATCACTTGCTTTCATGCTTTGCCCTTCCCTTCACCCTCTCCATAGCTGTAATTCTTATAGTGCTGTGCCTTCATGCCTGCAGGCCTGTTTTGGGCTCTGGCCAGTGAAAAAAAGCCTCTCAGGCGGTGTCACTCCAAAGACCACTGCTGTGACATGATGTTGACAGGCGCTGGGCGAGCCAACCAAAAGCGAAATCTAATTACCATTAAACCAGGGAGCCATGCTTTAGCCAGCAACATCATTCCCAGGCCTCTTAGCCAAAATTAGCACACACACACACACAGACACACAGACACACAATTAAAAACCCACAATTTGCCTCGCTTACAGGCTCTTCACAGTCACCCGTTTCACTGTCCTTGCCACATGCCCCATTTTAACACTCTTCCTCACTTAGATTCAACTTTCAGGTGGTGAAAATCGAAATTTTTGGTGCAGGCAGTGCATGTTGTCTCATCTAGATGGGTTTTCTTTCATCCGTTTTGGTAACACTGCCTGAGTCACACATTGAATCCGATATCACTGTTGGAAGTGATACACAGTTTGTGCATTATGACGTGTGTCGGGCTTTGATCCCACCTTGTTATGAGCTGTACGGTAGGTGGGTGAGGACGATGCATTACATGTTCTACTCGGAAGCGACCGCAGAATAAAGGCAGGGAGGCGCAGACACAGGCGTTTTGGGTTGCAGGCTAAGTGTTTTAAGCTGCACTGCAGATGGCTGGTAACACAATACGCTCATGTTTCCTCTTGCCACTCATGCTGGCAGCTCAGTGATAAAACAAGACTTTGAACTTTGTAGCGTGGAGACCAGAAATATGCTGAAATATGTGTAGCAGTGTTTCACACTTAAAACTGCTATAACCTGTTTTTTGAATGTGTTTATGTGTGAAAACACATATGTGTGTATATATATATATATATATATATATATATATATATATATATGTATATATATATATATATATATATATATATATATATATATATATATATATATATATGCGCCAAATTCAATAATGAAGTAAAAACTAGTTTATTGCACGCTTTTATTTTAAATTAATGTTATCAGAACAATATAACAGGCACTCTGGAGCAACAGCAAGTTAACACACATACATATATAGATTATGAATCTTTTTTATTTATTTTTTCTGAACAGGTACTGTTCAGTAGTACGGGCCCTGTGAGGGACAAACCACTCCTTCTTTTGTCCATGTTCAGTGTGTTGCTTACCTTAAAGATGTATGGACCAGCAATTGATTCACTTTATACAAAAGCAATAAGTGATTTTCATGTTTTCAGTTCAGTTTTTCTTACTCAGTGAGAAAAGGGCAGTCTGTGTTGGCTTGAGCAAGCGCACTGACGTCTGGTTGAATGAGGTGGAGATGTGAAGGACAGCTGATAGGTATCAGCGATGGCTTTGCGCATGCGCGATTAATGTTCAATCCGGGGACGCTGTGCTTGCAGCGTGAGCCTGACGGTAGACTGACCACCTGTGAAGCTTTGTGAGGCGAGCGACTCGCCCTTGCGGTGCTCGTTGAGGACAAAAACTCCAGAACAATACGTGCTTTCACATCAGGGGCAAGTCGGCAAATTGTCTGGTGGGACTACGGAAGCGCTCGGCGCACCTAAATTTATTGCCTTCAAAGTAAGCCCCCAATTTTAAAGAAAAAAAAATGCAGTTAACGCATGATCAAATAGTCCATAGTTTATAATAGTACATAATTTTACCTTGTGCAATGGGTAGTCAAGTATATTTCCTGAATTGTTGAGTCTAGCTAATCCAGAAAATCGCTACTGGTTCTCGGCGCTCAACTGTCCTTTAATCGAATGCAGTCCTACATTACCTAACATTATATATATATATATATATATATATATATATATATATATATATATATATATATATATATATATATATATATATATAAATCTTCATGAAAAGAGGTGGAGTCAGTTGGACAAGTGTTTCCAACATATCAAATTGCCTAGAAACTGACCTTTGAGGCCATTGACTGTACATAAATGCGAATGTTACTCTGTATACATAAATGATGTGAATGCAATGCCATCGTTTATTGTTACACCCTCACTAAATTATGAAATGTGGTAAATGACAGACTTGTGACAAGCAAAAACACTGTGTAACACGACAAACAAAGGCTATAGGAACAAAGAAAACTAAAAGCAACACAATCACAAAAGACGTGGTTAAGAACATTTAGGATGCAACAAAGAAGTATTTACATCATCATGACTTGATTTTCATGCTTTCAAATCAACTAAAGGATTACATGGTCTTTCATTTTCCAACCCTTTCATACCCTTCACTGTCATAATGTGAGTTTGCCTGTTTCCTGTTTTATTTTGTAATCCTTGTCCTTGTCTGTTTATATTGTGTTTTTTGGAGGTCTTTCAGTAGCAGTAACGTGCACATATCAACAATCATTTGGATATCAGAAATACCCTCAGCTAAAACAAGGATCTTTTCTTTATAATAAATGTGAAAAATGTGAGAATTGTACCTAAAGGAGCTTTATTCCGAGACACCCCCACTGTAGACCCCATAGACGAGTCAAAGAGGGAAAAGGGAGGTGTGCAAGGGTTACCATCATTTAAAGTCTTGGTTGCCATGGCGGCCCAAAGTTATTATCCTCCATTAAACCCTTGTCCATCCACTTTTCTGCCAGCAGAGCAAGTCATTGTTCCTATAGGTGCAGTGATAATTATTGGAATAATAACTGGCTTCTGGGTCATGCCTGAGACCCGTTTATGAAATTGCAGATAAAATGTCAAGACTGATTCGTTCGGTTCTTCATCCTCTTCCACTCATCCTCTCAGTCACCAGCACGATACACGCAAAATTACACTGGATGTATCTCCCAGAGGAAAATATATATTCCTTGTGAAGTCTGTGTGGTTATTGTTGGCCAATGAAGAGATGATGAATTCAGAAAGAGGCACAATGTGGTTATAACCAAACAAACAATAATTATCGGTTCTATAGCCCAATATTTGTTTCTGTTTCTGTAGCCAGCTTGCTGGTCAGTTTGATGAACGCTCCTTAATGCTCTTTGTCCAATCACATCTCACTTTTGTCTTTCTCTATCAGTGCGTTTACATGATGGTATCAATTCAAATTTTGCTTTAGTCGGACTATGCTATCTTTCGGGGCAACTGCTGTCATCCTAATATACATGGCAGTGAATAAATTGAATCATTGGCCAAAAGCATGTCTTATCCGATATGATAGGTGGCGCTGTTTTCATTACATCTAGTGGTGATACAGCCATCTCCGCTTGACCTCTTCGCTCTTCATAATGGAGAGAACCCCGCTACCTTTGGTGGTTGTCGGGGAAACCAAACACGGAAGCAAACACAAAACTAGCAGCAGTGCTAGCTGGCTACAGCAGGGAGCTAGCGGGGACACCCACCGAAGGTAGTATCGGCTCGAACCCGACTTTTACGTTTGTTTGTTTCTGCCGGCTGGCTCCCAGCAGTGACAACTTATCGCCTCTTTCGACTTCCGAGTCACGACCTCAGAGGGAGGAAGGCATAGTCGAGCATGTGCAAAGACGCATAGTCCAGTTCCTAATTCGATTTACCGTTTACATGCTGCGATGTCCGAATTATCAACCGAGTTGAATCGAGTTATCCAGGGGTGTTAATCGGATCGTAGTCGGACGGCAATTATTCGAACAAAGGTGTTTACTAGAAAGGGCTAATTCGATTTCAGTCCGATTAAGCCAGTAATTCGAATGCATGTAACCACACTGACTGTCTTTTCTTTGACTGTGTCTATTACCGAACACTTTACAAAGTACCACACAATACAGTGCACTGCAAAACAGTGCACTAACATCTGTAGTGCACTCCGTCGCTGATAAGCGCTGTATCAAATGGAACACTTATGTTACCCACTTGGCGGAAGTGGCAGACGCAAATTTGTTTTCGGCACCTGCAAAACTAAAACTGACTGAATGAATGCACCTCTTGCCCTCTTTTTGTCCCTTGTTCCACCCCGTGTGGAAACTGCGGCACCTCCACAATAGCGGCAGGAGCATTTAAACAAATAAATACAAAAAGCTTGCGAAAGGGCTCCTCCTCCTCCGCTACGTAGCCAAGATGGCGCCTGTTTAGTGCGAGTAGTGTCCATCGTTTTACCCTGCATTTTTTGACCGTTTGCAGTGCGCCATCTGGGTACTTTTAGTGCACTGAATTTTGATGGTTTTGTCAGTGTGGCGCCCTTAGCACTGAAAGTCAGTGCTCAAAGTGCTCTAGTGTCCGGTAGTAGACACAGCCTCTGTCTTCTCTCTCTCCGCCGGTTAAATACGGTGACGCCTGCTAGCTGCGTTTTGGTTCTGTCCTACTCACAGACAGCGCAATAGACCCTGCACCACACACTCGGGTACTTTAGGTGGCGCTGTATGCACCTAGTCAAGTTGGTTGTGGTACTTTAATGTGTAGAAAGAGAACACTTTAATTTGCAGAAAGAGCACTTTAATTTGCAAAGAAGAAGAAAAATCTTTAGCTGGAGACTATTCTCTGTAGACTCTGTGTAACACTACTGACAAGCGCATCTCTGCCTGTGTGTGCGATGGAAACTGGAAAGCAGGTCTGCATAGCTACACCAACACAAAATACAAAACTATCTTGTGTAAAGTTTACTACAGGTCGCTGGTGACACAAACTATATATATATATATATATATATATATATATATATATATATATATATATATATATATATATAAATATATATGTGTATATATATATATATACATATATATATATATATATATATATATATATACATATATATATATATATATATATATATATATATATATATATATATATATATATATATATATAACATATCATCTAATCAAGTCAAAACACAAATAATTTACATACTGACGGAATCTGCAGATCTCATTCTGAAAAATTATTCAATTAACTTTGAACACTAAAATGAATCACTTGCAGTGAATAGTCAGGCTATGATCAGATTAGACCTTCATTTCTGTACATTTCTGGATTTGTGTAGTGTATAGATACAAACTGCAGGAGGAAATCCAATGCTCAGATTTCATGCATTGATAGACACACTGCCTTTTCGTTTGCAGTTGCTAGGACGATGTGCTTTTTTATATCTATTTTTCCCTAATCCTGAGCTACCCCAGTGTGAGCCATCTGGACCAGTCAACATGCTTATCAACTGAAACACACAAATGTCATCTCTAAGCTGATTGTGTGGGCCCTGATTGTGTCTTAATCTTTATTTTTATGAGTCTTTGTTGACTTGCTCATCCGTTCTGATTATTTCAGGCTTAAAAAGTGCGACACAGAGGGCCGACTCTTCATTACCGGAATTCATTCCAGACAGTGTTTTCTGATTTGTGCTTCAGAACGCACACACAGTACTTTGCTCTCACATATGTGTCTGTGAAATCATCTATTTGATCGTCGATGGGCTGGATTTGAGCTCCTATCGCAGACAGGAGTGTGGCTATAGCAGCAAATCAAAGGCATCCTCATACTCCAAACTCCAGAAACAGACTCCCTGCTCAGCCAGAGAGTGAGCCTGAACACCTTATCAGGTTGACCCAACCTCGTCCTGCTGCAGCCGCCTGCCTGGGCAGCCTGGTACTGCTGAGCCTTTGGAGGCACTTTGAAAGGGCCCTCTCTGATGTGGGTCTGAAGCTGGTCGGAGCTGAGGGTGATGGAGACGACTGGCGACTGCTGATACTCACTTTCCCTTTCATAAAAAGATCTTCCCTTAAGTGAGGTGAGAGTTACTGTCATATCAAGATTTCAATGTGAAAACGTTAAAGGCTGACATAATTCAAGTCCATATTTTGTTGACCTTTTGTTGTTCCTCCCCCGCAGTATTACAATCCTAATTAGCAATTAAAAAGAAGCAACATTGTCAGCTACAGTACATTCATATATTTGCTATATAACACTTTTCATTTACTTTTATTTTTAAAACCATTAATGGTGTTCTCTAACAGGCGCAAACATGGGTGATCATAGATATGGATTAACATCTTGAAATAGCAACTATTAGCCTCGTACTCACGTACATAATTCATTTTCTCTAATACTAATATATATATATATATATATATATATATATATATATATATATATATATATATATATATATATATATATATCTCAGTAAAGAGCAATTCAAGACATTTGGTGACAGTATTAAGTGTATGGGGTTAGTTCAGACTCATAATTGGCAAATGCACAGAAAGATTCACAAATGCACAGAAAGATTAACAAATGTGCACAGAACAATTCACAGATGTATTTAATTTACAAATGCACACAGAAGGATTTACAAGTACATTCCAATGATTTATATAAATGTAAAAAAAAAAATCACAAATATATTTCTGCATTTTCTCTGTGTCTCACTCGCTCTTTAGGCCCAGACAAATACGCATCCGGCACAAATACGCATATATTTGTGAATTGTTCTGTGCATCTTTATGTGTGGGGTGACTGTGGCTCAGCATGCCCGTCCTTCAATCAGAGAATCGGTGGTTTGAGTCCCGGCTCCGCTAGTCCATGTCTTTGTGTCCTTGAGCAAGACACTTAACCCCTAATTGCTCCCCGTTGGTGTGTCTACGGTGTATTGAGCAACAATGTAAGTCGTTTGGAAAAAAGTGTCAGCTAAATGACATGTATTGTGTGCATTTGTGAATCTTTATGTGTGCATTTGCCAATCATGAGCCTTAACTTTCCCCATACAGATGTCTAGTTTGATCAGGTCAGTCCCTTTTGGAGGTTGACATTATGAACACACTGGGAGCAGATTATGTCCGACTGCATGAGTGACAAAAAAGGTCAAAATGGAGCTTCACATCAAAATTGAAGCCTCTAAATGGTTCTAGGACTAACAGTACTTGGAAGTAGCTTAGTAGAAAAGAAAATACGCTTTTGCAGTGTGTAGGATGTCTTTCATATCAGCCACTTATCTAATTTTCAGTTTGTAACACTAAACTTACAGTATTTTTTAATTGGATTCAGATTTGATCAATTAAATGCCCAATCTCAGTTACAGAGTCGGGTATTTGTTTATTGATGTCTATCCTATAGTTTTATCGTATTGCACTGCTCATTCAAGTGAGTGTTAAAGTGTCACTCGGTTTATGTGAAATCGGTGGTCAGCTACTTGTGACCACTAAGCTGAAGACACATTTCAGGCTTATATCATTAGATCTCATTGGTTTGGTTTCCCCTTGATAGAAGCATTAATTAGATGTTACATGAGGTAAAGTGAAATGCCAGATATTTCCTCATCCTTTACATGTCACTGATTCTCTTCCATGTCCAAGGATGTAAAGAAAAGGAAAATAACAAAGGATGACATTCAGCAGTAAGTGACGGGACGGAGGTTGAACGAGCACAAAGAGGCTAAAGATAATGGATGTGAATTGGATTAAATGGGCTGGGTGGAGAACATTAGCAGTTAGGTCAGAGCTGCTATTGTAGTGTGAGTCACTCCCTCCACTTCTAATCTCTCTAATTAGGCCTCATTGGAGTTAGCCTGCACCTCCCCTCCTATCCTCCTTCATATCCATCCCAGATCCAAGGAGGATGGGGGGAGAATAGACAGCGTAAAAGTGGACAAAAGTTATGTGGTTGTTTGTGAAGGCTGAGTCTGGAACCTTAATACTCTGAGTAAAGGCTGTACAGTAAATGCTGTATAATTACAAACATTTTGAATCTCTCAAGGACATTAACCCTATGCACCTCATTGACACAATTTCTTTTTTAAAAATTGAACATTTCTTCTCAGTCAAAACACAATGTTCACACATGCTTCTGGAATGACCACAATTTTCTAATTTCTAGTCCTGGATTTTCCTTTTGACTTCAGATCTTCATTAATAAGTGTGGAAATGTGGAAAGGTTTTTCAGCAAGTTGTAAAAGCTACAATGGAGCACACAGTGTCACTAACACTGCACTCCCAGAATATTTATTATTTAATAAAAACATTTGAGATACAAGCAGACATAAGGTGTCCAATGTGTGTTTGAAGGATACATCCAGGATGTCACACTGGTTAAGTGATGTAAACAGGTTAAAAGAAAAAGACAGAAGCTAGTGAACCATCAAATCACCCGGAGATCCAGACAGAAATACAATTAAGGAACAACACTGTTCCTGTAAAGACGAGTAGGCTTTTATCATTGTCTGTATTTTTTCTATCATGGCAAATGTGAAATCAAATTTATCATGACGCATATCAGACTATACTATTATAAGGTTTATTGAGGTGTGTCCAGTGCATCATTAGTTTAGTTGTTACAGATGCTTGTTCTGCTTTAAATTAAGTTCATTGTTTTATTTTTATTGTTTTCCATAGCTACATTTTGTTAAGAGACGACTGAAAACTCAAATAAAAAACTGAAAAACAACGTGCTTGTTGAAGATTTACAGTAGTTTTAAAGACCTCAATTTCAAAATGAATCATTCACCAACAGTGAAGAAGTTTGTACAGTGAAGTGTAGGATAATAACAGCTATGTTTGAACAGTAAATTAACTCAACTGACTACTGAGTTGCTGACTTTTAGTAGCCTAAATGTGTTACGTTTTGTGTCATCACATCAATATTCATGGTATCATTTTGGAAATCTTGACTCCAAAGTTAGCAAACACAGCCGCCTGTAATGTGTGTCTGCACATTGTATATGGTAGAGCAGTCAGTGGGGAATATACAGATGAGCTGAAGAGAGGAAGCATCAAGGTGTTTGTAGTTGGTTCTGTAGAGAAAGGCTGAGAGTATGTTCAGGTTGACAAGCCTGGTGATGTCACTGCTGTCGTGTGTGTGTGCGTGTGTGTGATTGTGTGAGGAATGCTAATGCAGAGACTTGTGATCCCATGTGAACCAACCAGGCAGTATTTATTATGCAACTGGCGAGCAGCAAGTCTGAGCTCTGCTTACAGAGCAGGAGAGACATACAGAGAGGCAGAGAGACGGATGGATGAAGACGAGGGAAGACACTTTGTTGCTTGTGTGTGTGCTGTGATGTTTATACATTTGCTTTAGCAAAATATGTTTTTCTGAGGGCATATTATGCTCTCTTGATTCTTTTTTTTTTTTTTTACATAACAAACAGAACCTATATGTCATATGTATTTGCAAAATGTGCACTGCCAACATTTTGCAGCATTAGGTATTAAACTGTGAGGTATGGTTCAGGTTATATCAGAGTCAGAATTACATTATGATAAGCATATTAATGATGAATGTACAAGCAGCGCAACGAGATACAACACAGAGTACTGGTGTGCAGACAAGTGGCAAATTAAAGAAAAAGCAGTCACTGAATGAGGGCATTTTACCGATCCAAATAATGCTGCACAAAAACTCCAATAACCTGGATCCAGATTCTTCACAGCAGAGTCATGGCAGAATCATGTATAACTACTTTCCAAATAATCTAGTTTCATCTTCTCAAACAAAATACTAGCAATGCTAAAATACTTCTTTCACAAGCGGGTTTCACCAGCAACTGAGAGTGACGACGAGACGACGAGAGAGCAATTACAACTGACCTCGTCACCTCTGATATCTGAGTGCTGTTACCTGCTGCTTCTTCTCTTTTGAAGCAATGACGGTAATGTTGTGCAGCCGTTTTTGGTGGGGCCGGACACTCCAGGGATCAATGTATGCACTGTTTTTAAATGTCTTGCTCTTCAATAATTAATTCAATTAATTTCAATTAATCTAGATGACAGTGATACTTTCAGTCATTTAAATGTCTTGCAGTACTTTGTCAGTAGGCCTTCAAAATAGGAGCTACAGCCTTTATAATAAATCAGTAATATGACAATGAATAAAAAACAGCCTTAATAAAATCATAATAATGAATACAAATTGCTTGACAATACTAAACAGTATTTAATGCTTGCAGCAGAGTTCACACAGTGGAATAAACTCTTGCTGTGTTCAGATCATGTGGAATATGTGGTAGATATGGTAAGGATTACCCTGTTTACAGCTTATGGACATGATGCTGTGTATCGACTGTATACAGTAGCACCATATCCATGCATCTGAGTGTAATAACCTTGGATTACTTCATTTCAGTTAATGTGTCATCCATCTGTGTGTGATGAGGTGGAAATGTTTGTTTTGGCCAAGTCAAATATGTTCTCTATCAGAACATCTCGTGGTCAAGTATGACTCTTTTACCACCCTGTAGGTCCTCAGTTTCAATGAATGGTTGTACCTGATGTACCTGAATGTAACTGAAACACCTAGAACTGACTTGACTGACTGATGTTTGAGGTGTCCTGAAACGCCTGCCACGGTGAAACAATTGTGTATTGCCTCTCCTTGTATTTTTAAAAATGTACTCATGTTGATTCAGTCTGCCACATACATATTTATTTGTATATTGTCTTGTAATTTAAAATGAGACTTCATTTTGTTCAAATCCCTAACCTTACTAATAGCAAAAAAATAACTGATCTTTTGTTCAATATGCATGCATGGATCTTGATTTAATGTCATGTCTAATAGATTTGTGGGACAATTTATTACAAACCAAAAAAACAAGTTAACCTGCTGGAGCTGTATATAAGACACAATGTTTTTAGTCTGCAAATAACAGATCATGTTGGTGCGAGACAGAGTGAGGGACATAGCGAGAGCTTGTAGAAGGGGTGAAATGGGATTTGGGGCTCGTGCCAGCTGATGATAACCCAGTCCAAATGGATTGGTAATGGCTATTCATGGGGGTGGCAAGAAGCTCGGCTGCTTTGACACTAATATGAATGCAGATTGAAATGTGGCTGAAGGACTTCAGCTCGAGGTAATAGCATGAAGGAGTGTGTGTGTGTGTGTGTGTGTGTGTGTGTGTGTGTGTTTGCATTAGTAAATGTGTGTTCTTGTAAGTACAAGCACATGAAGAGCTTCAGCTGATGTGGGTTTGAAAAGGTTGATACTGCCACATGTGTGTTTGTTCTGAAGTTTCTTATAAACTGCATGTTTTCAGATTTGCATCAATATTACTGCCTTTTTAATTGAAAAATGGAACTGTACAAGACTCTGGATGCTGTCAGACACCAAGGCTGTTTTCAGCTCCGACACTTGAACAAACACTTCAACTCTTCACTTGCTTCAACATTATTGAACAGTGTTTCATGTGCAGCTGGTTCAAATGCTTCAACTCAAACCACAACCAACTCCAAATAAAAATAAAGCACATTTGAAATCATTAATACTCATGTATAGCACTTACAGGTTATTTTATGTTTTTCTCGGAATACATATTTTTAAATAAATAAAATACATAATGAATGAACAATATATGAACATCAAGAACAATACCAGCGGTGGGCTTGGTTAAAAAGCATCATCCAAATGTGTATGTGCATTCAGATTGTTTGTGTGTGAATATTCATATTTATGTAAGCAATTTTCCTGTTGAGTACCTGTAGCTGTAACCGACCTATGTCTCCAGTCCATAAACGAGCAGTGTACACACACACACACATGCACACACACACACACGCACGCGCACACACCAGCTTAGCATTTAACTGCTTGTTAACACCATGAATGTATTTTCTATAGTGTTCGCTTTAAGACACGGTGAGAAAGTACATTGGACAACTCAGTGTCCTGAGGAAAATTGGAGATTCAATGCTTCCTTATATGTCATTGTTTGACAATACTGGTTCATACTTTCCTCCCCCTCCTCCCTCCAGAAGCACAAGAGTGGCTCACTAGCTTCCAGAACATATTGATCCCAAAATAACATCAAAGAGGCTGACTGACTGACTTAAGATGTGCTGGAAGGGGAACGTAGGAGCTGAAGGAGGAGAGGAGGAAGAAACCACTCAGGCTGTACTGGTTGTCAGTTTTTCCACAATCAAAGCTTTCATGGGTCTTCAAGGTTTTTGAATCGAGCTTTGAAAGGTGTCGTCAAATTTTACGTCAGTCTACAAATCATTTTAAAAATCAATTTTCCTTTTTTTTCCCCTTTAGGGCCCCCTTAAAAAAAAAAGGAAAATTGATGAACACAAGACAAGTTTGTCTTGTGTTTATTTATTAAATGCAGGGTTGGCAATAATAGGGAACGAGCAAAAGCACTGATTGCTAAAAACCCAGTCCTGTGTGGCCAACTCTTTCCCAATAATCGTAGCTAGCACCATTTTCTCCCGAAGTCCCGAAGCAGCATGAGTACACAGGCAGAATACACACATGTAGACTGTAGTAAGTAAGTGCAGGCTGGTACACAGACAGGTAGATCATCAAATCATTACATTTCTGCCAAATTAACTGATTATACGTAGTACATAACATATTTCTTTGTTTTTTTTTTCAGAGCATTTGATTCATTGATTGTTGTCTGAATCTAATGAGTATTTCAACAAAAATAAGTAAATGTGTTTGGAGTAAGATTACAAACCTTTTCTTTAAATCAACTTTCCTTCATGATTATAACAGGTCAGTGTGTGTCTTCCTTTATGTTCGTCAGCGGGAGAGCAAACTGTTGTCTGTCAAAATGTTGTGGGACCGCTTGCAGAGAGGAGCAGAGAGACGGAGGTATCGGGGCTCTCAAGTCTCACGCATTGGACGTGACTGTCACTCTTTGGTCTTAAGTCACGCCCACCCACACACAGCTGTTCGCGGCGGCGCGTGTTTCTCGTCGTCTCTACCACACCCCGCCCCCTTGGAGTTTTTAATACTCTGGAGAGATGTTTCGGTACGCTGAGAGTGAAACATTCTGCGCACCCACCACTGGGGTCAAATTCTACAAATAGAAAATGACTACAATTAGTGTAGCTTTGTCTTTATCTGCAACTGTGCAGAAAATACAGCCATAAACTCAATAAATAGACATGAAAAAAAAGCGGGGCATCATTCAGATGTGGATGTAGACTCTCTCTCTCTCTCTCTCTCTCTCTCTCTCTCTTTCTCTCTCTCTCTTCCTCTCTCAGTCTCTCTCTCCTTATCCTGCTATCCATCCATTATGACGAGGGGGCGCAGAGTTAGCATCAGCTGTGCGCTTTGCCATCGGGTGGTATTTCAGACTGGATAGCTACGTTGATAGCTCAGTTCACAATGACAAATGGCTCATACCACTTCGGTCTCTGACAACTCTTTATGAGTAAACTTTCAATTTATTAGGGTCTTATCATTCATTTTGCCTTATCGCGCTCCCCATTAATTTCAACCTGCAACGTTAGCCTAGCTTCCAAGCGCAAACGGCGTGCCTATTGTTTTGCTTCCAGGTGAGCTACATCCGGTTAAACTACATCCGGTGTTGAAAAATAAAAACCCGTTAACGGCATTAATAAACTTGACGGCGTTAAAATTGGTTTGCGTTAACACCGTTAATAACACGCTAATCTGACAGCACTAATGTGTATAAATAAATATATGTATTATAATTGAAGCTTTGAAGCTACAACCATTTGGGACAGCCCCAGAAACCAGATCCCAGCCAAAAGGAGGATTTTACCACATCAGTAGCAAAGAGCCAGAGCCTCTCACTCTTTTTCAATTTGACTGAAATATCTTGCTGTTCTTGAAATGCGGCCAAAAGACAGAAAGTCATTTTCATTTAACTTTCTTTTTTTTTTTTGTTGCTATTTAGCTGTATTACATTTCAGATGTTGCAGTGATTAAATATGTATGTATACTCTCTTTTTATCAACCCTATTTTTTAATAGTGGGCTCAAAATGTCCTCAAGAAGCATGCATGATTACAGCAGAAAAGTCAATAGTTTGATCTCTGAACCAATAGATATGATTTAGGGGTAGACATAAAGAATAGCACTTTTCCCTCTTTTAGCACCAGCTACAACAGCATGAGGCTGGTATTGTTTTCACCCTGTGAGTCTGTGTCACAAAATATGTTCCTAAGACTTACTGACAGAAGCATTTTTGAATCCATTAACCCATGTTTAAATTAGTGATGTCACGTGACCAGATAATTTAGTGTAAAAATTGTTGCCGAACTGGTGCAGCATCTAAAATAGAAAAGGATGCAGTTAACTCACTGTTGACGAATCCAGAGGATCCACCCTATTGTTCTCTGATATATTGTGAAAGACAAATCTGTGTTTAAACCAGGAGGAGGAGAGCTAGTTAATATCAGCTGTTAGCAGCTGGTGGGCAGCACAGTCCTGAGAAGCTCATGAAGGTTATGATGAGTTTCATTAATGTAAGTAAGAAACTTGAGTAATTATATTTGATTAAATTAGGTTTCATAGTAAAACAACAATTTCACTGGTATTGGTCTACCAGTTGATTTCCTCACCAAGATGCAGTCACAAAAAAGCTATACAGGCGTGTAGTTGAGGTCAAAATAAGGGCAGGGATTGTCTCTATTTTTGCTGTTTAGGTGCCATTAAGTGAGGCATTTTGGACGACCGGAAGTATCCGACTGTTTTTTACCGGACGGCTTCCAGTCTGATTGAGGAGCAGTTCAATAGATATTTTATGGGCAACAAACAGGTCAATTCAGGTATATTTTTGTTACACATACAGTTTAGTATGTAAAAGCAAAGATGAAAGTTGTGTGACATTATTACAGTGCTGCAAAACACAAGTGTACAAAGCACTTTGTTTCTATGACCACAGTCTCTATTGTTAACCAAGTAGTTATCTAAACGTAACCACACAATGAGTATATCAGCGTAAAGGGATATTGTTACTGCTTTATCGAGATTGTGGATAAACTAATTTTCTTTTTTTTTTGACAATCAACAAGTAAATGATAAAGGTACTTGCAAATGACAAGATAGTATGCTCAAAAATCAATTTTCCTTCTGAAGTGAATATAGTGAAAACATATAATAAGTAACTATGGTTTGTATCTGAATCAATACTTTCCTTTGATCCTATGATTGGGCTCGTAGGACAAATCCCATACTTTTATTCTACTGGCAGCTTTGGATTGATCATACTGATATTATAACCTGCCTGCGTATGATGATACAACATAAGTATGGGTTACTCAACAATTATGGAACAATGATTATGGTCAATAAAGCTGTGAGCAGCAATACACTGATTTCCTCTGTAGGAAGGCAACACATATAATGAAACTCACAAGCTGCACATCTCAGCCTGTCTCAAGTATTTCCTATGCATCCCTACGATTCCCCTCATCAATATCATCTATGCATAGGTTAGAAACAAAAAATGTGTGCTTTTAATGTGAATAATACATAGAGTAAATCTATGGCTTTTACTGCACAATGATATGACACAGAGAACTTCTGATGGCAACACAAAGACACAACACAAAGACATTAGCCCACATCAGAGAAGCTGTAAGAAATGGCACCGGGCATCATCGGGGAGTGGTGTAATGTGGAGATTGAGTTACAGCCACTGCAGTGTGAAGTGAACTTAAATGCGGAATATGCCTTTAGTCAGACAGCACTTAGGGGCATATTGATCCGACAGTGAAAAAGCAAGTGGGAAAGGATGGGTGTCAGAGCCTGAGGAGCATGGAGGATTGAGAAACAAGAGAAGACGAGAGGTTCACCCATCAGAAACAAAAGAAAAAGCTACTCTCTGCCACTGCTCAACAGCAGTATTTACTGGATTTCTCTCATTACTCTCATTACTCTGATGTCTACTGAAATACTGAACACAATAATGCAATGAGATAGGGTCATGAATTTGGCAATCCAAATGATATACACTAATGTAATAGGAGTTCAATATTGCTGTTGCCCTACGAGAAGTAACAGATGATGATGATGTTTGGTATCTGTTCCATGCTTTGGCTCAGATTACCATGGCATTTAGAACTGATTATAATTGTCCCAAGAGGATTGTTCCTAATTATTCAGTGAACTCCCTGACCCTTGTGATGCAGTCACGTTGAAAGGTTGAATGTTTGAGTTGAAAAATGTCAGAATCAAATGGCTCGAGTGCCATAACATTTATCCCCAGAGGATGAACATTTTTCTTTGTGGACAATCAATGAACCATTCTCAAGTGCCATCCTCAGGCCAAAATGAGATCTGCCCTGAAGATGTCTCATTGAAGAAGGGCAGATTGCCATCACATTTACTCAACACACCCATCATCACCAGAGGATGGAACTTTTTGATTTAAATGACCCAATGATCTTTTTACAGCACCAGTATAGTCACGCTTGTAAGAATTTATATTATATTATTTTTTTTTTCTGTTTGACATTTTGATATTGTGTAATGAATGCTAGGAGAACTTGACACTTAAAGAGCTACTACATGCTATAGCTCAATTTATATTAAAATTGCTTATACGTAGACTTTTTCAGACACATACACGCATGTCATGAATTTTGGTGGACCGTCGCAGCATCTTTTATCATGAATTGTAACAGGTTGTTTAAGTCTTGCACATGGACCCCTTTGTTAGTAAGTTATCTATTTTCATGGGTTTTTGCGTTGTAGGAGGCAGAATAATTCTCTGAAATTCTTTGAAAGTCTTGTAACTATTAGCTGCACCCTACGCCACTGGCAGACTACTTTGCTGGGAGGTGAGCACACAGGATCTCCAGAGATGTCGGCTGGAGCTCATAACTGGTCCATCTTTACAGCTCACTGAGAATGAGACAGAGGGATTGTAGACCCAGTGCTGCCACTGACCGCCACCCATCTAGGCACATTTTCTGTAGTGTAATGTTATCATAAATGCATGGGGGAATTAGCATGATAGCTATAGCCAGCCTCTAAAATGAGGAAAATTTGACTTCATGTTTCAGCTGCACACTCTTGTCACAATGTAGGAAAGCATCATGCTATTGCCAGATAAGTGACAACTTTGTTTGAACAACCAGTGTTGCATAAAGGATAGTTAAATAAGCAAGCCTGCTTAGTAGCCATTTGTCTGCTGGTTAGCTTGATCAAAGCTTGATGCTTTGATGCCATAGTGGTTAGAGAAAATATGCCCAACAGCAGGACATCTCCTCATCTCTAAGAGTTTAACCTGTTTTGGTGCAGCAGCCATGACGGCTGAGGAGGTTAGCGGAAGGCTTATCTAAATTATGAGCAGTTTTTTCCTCTCGATCTCTCAAATGCTTTTTTGTGTTTCCTTTGTTTTGTCCCCAGCCAAAACCTTAAAGTAGCCATGACGTTGGCTGTAAACTGGTCGATGCCATTGAGATTTTGGAAAGTAATGCTTTTAATATGCACATTTAATCAACTCTGAAATTGTCCATCTTAATTATTTTTTTTACAGCTATTACGAGCTACATTCATTTAAAACATATGTTTACATTTGGTAAGGTCATATTTTGGTCAAACTATAATTCGAGGCAACATACAATGCATCTTTCTTCCCTATGTAGAGCAACTGGTGCTGTTTTTACAGTACTCACCTCCATCTTTTTGTGTATTTAACTTTGTGCTTCGGTCTAGTTCTTATCAAGTTAGGACACTTTTTATTCATGATAGTCAACATTCATGACTTGCCATCACCTCCACTCCATCCATGAAATAAACTCTGCCAAAAGATGATCCAGAATCAATAACTGAGACCGAATGAGAGTTGTGTTCATGCCATAAGTCCTTTTAATAGCTTGTGTCGGGCATTTGATGTGAGCAGCACCCCGTTTCCTTCTACACTTTCCCCCTGGTCCCAAAAAATACATAAATCATTGAAAGCCACTTAATGCGTGCTCTTTTGAATTCCCTGCCGTCTCACTTGCTGGCACTGGACATAGAGCTGTAAATAAAGGCCTTAATGCTCTTTGACAAATGGCCTCAGATGCTTTGTCGGCGTTCTGTATGTGACAGGACGTTTTACCAGACAGGCGGCTGCATGTGCAAATCAAAGATGCAGATCCAGACCGCTGGCCTTTCCTTCCACGTCTTATGAGTAATTGGTCCGAGAGGCGAAGTGTCTGTCATTAGGGGAAAAGTGTATCGCCGATTGTTTTAGTTGGCTCTAGCATTAGTCGCCCTCCTACCTTATATCCCCCACACCCCAGTCAGTCAGCAAGCCAGCAAACCAGTCAATCAGCACTCCAGTCAGAGGCTGCTGCTGAATTAATGGCTGCAGGACCCTCCCCCACAGCTAATGCCAAAACTAATAGGCCAATTAGAGGATGGGGATTGTTCTGATGGCTGCATGAGATAGATGATGCACGCAAAGATCCAGTCTTTGAATCTGAATCTGGTTGTGTGTGTGTGTGTGTGTGTGTGTGTGTGTGTGTGTGTGCGTATATATATATATATATATATATATATATATATATATATATATATATATATATACGGGCTGGCCAAAGATGACAATTTAACTGATTAATCACATGATTTTTCTGTGATTTCGAGATTAATCACATTATGCGGTAAATTCAATAATGATGTAAAAATTGCACGCTTTTATTTTAAATCTCCTTCAAAGTAAAAACAGATTATATGAATCTGTTTTCTTTCTTTTTCTGAATAGGTACCAGAATAAACGTGTGTATTTTATCAGGGAACAACATAAACTGTGTGTTCAGTTGAAAGGGTCCCTGTTAGGAACAAACCACTCCTTCTTTTGCCATGTTCAGTCTGTTGCTTACCTTAAAGAGGTATGTTTAAGACCAACAATTGATTAACTTTATACAAACGCAATAAGTGCTTTTGATGTTTTCCAGTTCAGTTCAATTTTTCTTACTCAGTGTGAGAAAAGTCCAGTCTGTGTCTAATATAAAGTGGTTTATTTATTATTTTTCATGTTTGATTGACCTCACGTGGGGCGGACTGGGAGAGTGATAAGTCGCTCAGGTCTGAACTACGCTGTCTGGAGGGATTTAAAGCGTGAAGTCCCTCCCAATGCAAAAAAATATATACATTGAAAAAACAAACAAACATGCAGTCAATGCATCATGAAATAGTTAACGCTGTTAAAGGATTGCCAGATTAATCTCGCGTTAACGCGTTAATCTGCCCAGCCCTACTTCAGTATTGAATTTGGCGCATAATCACAGAAAAATTATGCGATTAATCAGTTAATTTTTTTCAACTTTGTCCAGCCCTAATATATATATATATATATATATATATATATATATATATATATATATATATATATATATATATATATATACACACACACACACACACACACACACACACACACACATATACATACACACACACACACACCACATCTGCATTTAGATGGTCAATGGACATATGAGCCAAGATACAAGTCGGAACCTAATTAGGCCTCTAGCTGCTTGAGAGCCAAATGTTCCAAATTAATTGGTCAAAGCATGAGATAATCAAATGTAGCTTTACTTTTCCTTTTTTCCATATTTTACAGTTGCTATGACTTTCCTTCAGTGGCCTTTACACCACCGAGGTTGAGACCAGTCCCATAAAACAAATACTGTCGAATGTAGCTCATGGACACTGTGGCAGGATGAGCCTGAGATCGAAACGCCAATTTTGAGGTTAAACACAACCTGCTCTTCCCTCGAAACTACAGATGCCCCAGTGAAACGCTAAACACAAAACACACTTATTCCCCAATATCTTCCTAATTTATTTCCTGAATTTGTTCTTAGAAAATTCCTGAGCAAAGTCTGCGTCAGATAAATAATGTATTTATTGAACAGAATTGTTGTACCTCTGTTCTTATAACTATGCATCCATTGTCCTGTTGAATTGAAGGTGTGTGCCAGTTGATTATAATAAGCATGGGTTAATGACCTGCCAATCCCCATAAAAGGGCCTGACACTGCAGAGTCGTGTGCACACAGAATTTGAAACGGCCAAATTAAAGTTTCAAAAAGGATGGGGCATAGGACTTCAAATGTTAAAACAACCTTCAAGAGTTTTTAAGTGAAGGTACTTTTGCAGTACATACATTTGTATTCAGTAGTGGACATAAAATAACACAAAAAAACATTTCATTGTAGTGAGCCCTGTGAGGGTCTCTTTCTCTTCTTGATGAGACCCTCATAAAGAGCTTTACATTGATTGGAGGGATACAAGGTGGCCTGAGTATAAGATTCTTCAATGAAGATATGAAACTGATAGTATGAAAACATAGGCACGTATAATACAGATTATAGAAAAACACAGTAAACTTGATGAACATAAGGCTGCAGTTATTCTTTCCCACTCAAGGAGATCCAGCACTATCCAGTGGATTAATGTATCATTATATAAACATGCAACACAAAGAGCCATGTGATGTACACAGCTATAGATTTGTTCTTGTTTGATCAATACAGAAGGACAAACATTCATTCAGCACACTGCTCATTGGGTCCTCACACAGCATTACGAGAAAACGTTCAGTTTTATGTTTTTGTATATGCAAAGTTTCAATTCAACCTAGAGAGCTAGTATTTGTCAATACATATTTCTAGCCAATCTAAAAACACTTGTCCTAAAATGACTAAAAGCCTAGACCTAGGAAGATAAGAACAGTAGTCCTGCAAAGACAAGAACAGTAGTCCTGAGAGGACTAGAACACTATTCCTGGAAAGACTAGTCCACTCATTCTGGAAAGACTATTACACTAGTCCTGGGAACACAAATACACTAGTCCTGGAAAGAATGGGCATGAAATGAAATAAAATACATTGGACAACTTGTCCTAGTTTTGACAACACAATTCCAATCAGGTTTCTACTATCTTGGTACATAGATTGTTAGAGATGAGAGGCAATAGCAGAGCAGGAATGAGCTGGTATATCTTGTAAAACTGAGTGTTAACCAATAAATGAGGACAGCCAAACAGCTCATACATTTGTTTCGTTTATTCCAAAGTAAAAAGAAAAAAAAAAGATTTGTAATGTATTTCACCCTGCTGTTGCTGGATTTTGACTATTGTATGTCATTTAAATAGTCTGGAGAAATGTGATATGAAATGATCTCTAGCAAAGACGAGACTGTCCTCCACAAGAAACATTTTTGTCATTTGTTATATTTTCAAATAGCTAAAATGACCTGTGCTTACATTTACCTCATTAGGACCAAAAGGGTGCTTACAGTTCCATTCAGCTGTTCGTATATCTGAAGCTGCCTACTCCAGTTGGGTTCCCCCTCTTTGTATCAGGAAAAGGGATGATCCAGCTAGCAATAAACATTGAGCCTTGGCCGTGCTCTTGTGGGAGTGGAGGTCTTTGGCTTCTGGGCACTTTCAAACAGTGCCTATGATTTATTCAAGAAAGATGTATTTATTATGACAAGGATTTCAACAGTTTATTGATATAATACTACAGTCCTAGCACAGTCTGAGCAATCGCCTTTGCTCAAAGGCACTTCAGCAGTTGAAATGATGGTGGGCCAAGTGCTGCCATTTCACTTCCCCTAAAAATTTATTCTGCCAGTCTTGGAATCTAACTAGTAGCTTCTCAATCTCAGTTGCATCTTTAACCTTTAGGACTCAACTGCCCAAAATGTCACCCCAAAAAAGTACGTTTTTTACTGTTTGAATATATAACTTTACATTTTACATCGTGAACAGGGAGCCAAAAATTTCCCTTTAACTACATTATGAATTCAAGTTAAACTGAAGTAACATTTTCGGTATATTGATCTCCCTCTGCATCACTTCCAGTCCTCATCTACAGGAGGACCAGTGGTTCCTTCTCCCTCAGGCAGATCAGTTTCCCGAGGCTTGAGTTAAATGAACGTTTTTATCTTCTGCTGCTACAGTTCCATTTTCTGAAAAACTGTAACTGTATACTGTACTGCATTGGATTCAAGTTTACTAGCAAAATATAACTAACTTTAGTTTCCTGTAAGTATACAAGGTCTGAACCCAAGTTAAAAATTATGTTTAATGGGAAGCAATACTAAAAAGTAATGTTAAGCCTCCATGCAGATTAATTTAACTTGTTTTAAGAATATTTTTGGTATTTATTTATTGTGAAGAAAGTAAGTATCAAACATGGGGATAGAAAGAAACATAAAACACGGCATCATATCCAGAAACCCATAGTACAAGCTGTCTTGTACACTGTTGTTTCATTTCATAATCATGATACTCGTATCGATGCAGATTTAATGTGATAAAAATATTTTTATATAACCTTTACCATTTTGTTGATGTGTGGCAGGCCTCTGCTCTAGAAGACTCAATTCAATTCAATTGTATTTGAATATCCCAATAGCCCAATATCACACATTTGCCTCAGCTCAACATATTTTGTCCTTAGGGTTGTCACAATACCAAAATTATGACTTTGATACGATACCTGCCATACATATTATGATACCGATACTTACAATACGATACCAGAATTCGACATGATACCATAAATACAATACGATACTGGTGTATTTATCTATAATAGTAATAAATAAATAATCTGTACGGTTCCCATTTTTACCAACTTGTTTCTGTCCAGCTTTTTGAACACTTGACCAATGGCATTAATTAGTATTAGCATACAGCAAGATATTAATGTTAACTACACGGTGCCATCATAGCATTGATTTTACACGGCTATGTAGGCCCTTTGTCCCTATCTGACCAGATGACTACATAGTTATTGCTATATGTATGAGCAATTGTGGAGTTGCATAATCTTACAGATTATTTTTTGTCCTCAACTAAAACTAATTAGCTCAAGATCCACTCTCAGGCTCCACCAGCATGTCACCATTTTGGATCAATTGTGTTTCATTTGGTACACTTTTGTGTGCATTCTGACCTCCTGATCATGCATGCTTGTAGTCAAACTAGGCTAATGCTACTCGTGGCTGTATATGGGTGAGCTTGGGGTGTTTCATGTTTATAATCACATTTGCTTACCAGCAATTTGTTGAACTCTTTAAAAAGTTTGGTGTGTCTGCTTTAAAGGTGCTTGGCAATGTTTGACGTGTTACCTCCCTTTGTCTGTGTTGCTTTAAAGCACGTTTTACAGACGGGTCTATCGGTGTCAGTGGGCTTTTCCTCACAGACTGCACTGTATCCAAAGTATCTCCAGATTCCACTCCTGGCATCCTTTTTTCTACAAGCAGAGAACGGTTGGCAAGAGCTCCTGAACTCGAGGCCATGTCTCCCCAGATCACTCGCTGTGAACACGCGCTGCCTGCTCCGTGTGTGAGCTGGGGTCCCGCTCCTTAAGCCCCGCCCCCTTGAGCTCTGTCTCCATGCACTCTCTCTGCATGCAGCATGAGAGAGAGAGAGAGAGAGAGAGAGAGTATTGGTATACTTAAAATATGCAAAATTGTATCGTTTCAACGTATGGGTACCTTTTTAGTATTGGTATACCGTGCAACGTTGCCTTGCATCCGATAAGAAAAACTCAGGGGGACTAACAGTGATTCTTTTCCCAGGATGGACAGAAGTGCAATGTATGTCATCTGTACAGAATGAATATCATATTTCTACAACATAGTTAATCCACATGATCACACACTATGGCCATTTACTCCACCACCAATTAAGCAATCGGATGCATCTTAAGTGACAGTGATAGAACGATCCCATTAACTCTGTGGTAATTAACCAGAGCGGC
The DNA here is from genome assembly GCF_023055335.1 of Clinocottus analis. Taxonomy (NCBI): domain Eukaryota; kingdom Metazoa; phylum Chordata; class Actinopteri; order Perciformes; family Cottidae; genus Clinocottus; species Clinocottus analis. The sequence continues at coordinate 4,221,505 of NW_027176042.1, read as the reverse complement.
ACATAGATTTGGGAATAAACCAAAATCTTCTGAGATTGGGATTATTGGAGATTTATTTTTGTAGAGTTGTGGTATTACTGCTACTGTATGCTAATGTGGTACCTAATTACTGACGAGCTGTCTAAAGTCTAAAGCAGTACATACACGTTTTATGGGATTTTATGCCTCAACCTGGTTCCTGTGTGTATGTATGTAAAACATAAAGGTGCATGAAGTCATACATATACATTCTGTACAGGTCCAAATGTTTCTTTGTAATACACTGGATCTAAATCTCTGCACAGCGAGCAGCGGGATGCTGTGGCACCATATTAATTACAGTCCCACGGGTTCCTACTGTCGCCTCCTTCCTACAACCTGGTGCCTGGTGCCTCATCGGAGCAGAAAAGGGAAATATCCCCAAGGAAACGCTCTTGACTCATCTGAGCAGAACTGCAGCAGCCATCTCAAACCTTCTCCCTCATGGGAACGCAACACCGGTGTGCCCTCAGCCAAGGGTACTTAACCCTCAGAGGCTTAAACACAAGGAAAAAGATAACGGTGGACTTATCGGTGGATTCTATGGAGAATAGGTGTGTGGCGTGTGCTGACGAGATATGACAAAGTTCCTGGAGAGGCTGGGCAAAATTGACTTTAAGACCTCTACCTTTCTCACTTTATCGCTGTTCTCTGTCTATGTCGCTTGCCTTAGCGTTTGACCTTGATGTGAACTCTGTGAGTTCCCTTCTGATGGCATCCGTTCCCTCGGTTTCATGTCCTATCTTGGATGAAACCGTCGTGGCCTTTTAATGTGACGTGTGTGTGTGTGTGTGTGTGTGTGTGTGTGTGTGTGTGTGTGTGTGTATGTGTATGTGTGTGTTTGATCAGTAGCAGATCTCTTTCCAGTATTGGCAGCTTTATTTGTGGGGTCCAGATCCCAGGGACTTTCCTTGCTGGCAGCAGACCGGCCATCCTTCATGATTCAGCAAGATTCACTTCATATCCTCAGCTAAACTTGCTGGACCTCATTTGTCAAGAGCTGCAACCATTTGATATGCAAAGGTGTGACAGGTCCTGACCAGAATTTTAAGTGTTGTTTAAATACTCCCCCGTCTGCGAAGCAAAGTTCTAATTGCTGTGGTGTTATAGCTCAACACCTCCCCGAGGTCATTTGTCAATCAAAAAGTCGGACCAATGCTGCCCTTTCGTATGGGAAATCTGGTGACAAAGTTTATATCCTGTTTGGGAGTTTTTCTTTGTCCATCCATGTAGGCTGCCGCTGCTTTATTTGATAGTTTTCACAATAGAACATCTATCTACCCATTCCTCATCTATGTACATGCTTATCCTGACTGCTTTGGTGCATATCACATGATTCTGCAGCACTAAGTTTCACAATTTGCAATACATTTGTGAGTCCTATAGTGTTCATGCATGGGTCACTGGTACGGCCTTTGATTTCATTGATTGAAAGGTAATTGGGTGAATAGGCTTTACAGTCCCAGCATGCACTGGGCAAGACATGTTGCCAGTTGGTTACAGGGCTGACACGTATTATAGACAGATAACACATCCACACCTTCTCAGAGGCTACAGCTCAGCTGACCTGCGTGTGCTTACAGATAGCAATAGGAATCTCTTCATATCTGTCTGTTCTTTGCATATCTCATCTACTTCACACAATGGGGTGTATTTGTCGGTAGAGTACTCTGTTAAATTTGGTTCAATTTGGCCACATGACACATTCCATATCAATAAACTTTGAATAAATTAGCAAATAAAGAGCTTCAGGGCATGTTGTCCACAGCGGGGCTTTACAGGCCATTGACTGCGGTTCACTTTAGCTGCTGGATGCTGGATTTACTAATGTTCCAACTGGGAAGGCGCATGCCATGCGTAATGAACAGGCACGCCTGCACTAGCTACTAAAAAAAAGGAACATACATACGTGTTTGTGTAGAAATAGAATCTCATTCAAGATGACTAAAAACCATACCCCTAACATAAACTTGCTCAACAGTATGGCATGTGATTGACGGTTTACGGTGCTTTGATGAAAACCATTTACCACAAGCACAAGACGGTCAGAAGTTAGATGTCTCTGCTTGACCGTCTGAGGCAGTGGAAATGTGTCCATTGTAACACAATTATTGTAAATAAGAATACTAAGAGCTAAGTATTCAGTATTCAGCTAAGTATTTAGTTCCACTTGAAATGCTAACTTACTCTCTGTACATATTGACAATTACTACTATTGCACTTCTGGTTGGAAGCTAAACTGCATTTTGTTGCTCTGTACTTGTACATGTGTAATAACAATAAAGTTGAATCTAGTCTAATCTAAGAGATAGCGAGAAAATAAACATATTCATAATATGAAGGTTAAAGTTACAATTGAATATAACATGTGCATTTCTGCACTGGTAATCATTTCATGAATGCTAGAATTTTTTTCCTTCCCTAGTTGCTGTAAATAAACAGTTAACAGCAGGGACATGTTTGCTTTTCATAAAGACTGATGATAGAAAACCAGCAACAAGAAACTGTGAACTGGCCCCGATTTGAATCAACAAGAGTGAATACTTTTTGGACCTGGCCCGTTTCGGGTCACCTGTCACCAGTCGGATCTGGGGTACTAGGAACGGATTGAAGCTCTATCACACAGATGACGTCCTGACCCCACGTCACGGTCAGCCCATGTTCTACTGTTTTTGTTTTACTTATATTTACTTAATTGAATGGTTAAAAACGCTACAGAATATTGCTTGCATATCACGGGCATCATATACTTACATCATAATACTTTAAGCCATTATACTATTTTACAACTTATTTTTGATTCATTCATTATTTTATTAATTATTTTTACATCAGATTCATGACTAGCGTAAATCAGTGCGACAGTGTCGAGGTCAAATTAATCTTCAGGTTACCAGCTTTTAGATGATAAATACAACTTTTATGTTATATACTGCTGATCTGCTATTGCCCGTAATAAATATCTTCTGTCCCCTGTAAAAAAGATAAAATGGGCCAATACTTTACAGGGGAGAAGTGGAAGATTAAATGTGCCTCATTGCATCCTGTCATGTTCCAGTATAGCAAACACAACAATAATTGGAAGGATTAAAGAAATGCATGACTAGTCGATTACGATTTTCAACTCTTTGTTTTAATTTGTTTTGAAAAAAAAAGACAAACTATTTAATATCAGATATCAGACTGAATGTTCAGCTGCTTTTTTTGCTGGAGTGGATACATATTTGATGTATCTATGTATCTATGTATGTATGTATGTATGTAGCGGATGTATCTGTCCAATTGATACCAGTTTCAGGTGGAAGTGGTCCCCTAGAGCAGTGGTTCTCAACTTGCGGACCCGTTTTTAATGGGTCGCGGGCTTTTGCTTGGGAAAAAAAAATTGAATACGTTTGTATTATTTTTTTTAATCCTGTGGTTTTATTTTGAAGGGACATTTATGCAGCGCAGTGTCGTTTTTTTTGCCGAGTCGTCCCTCCATGTTTTCAGCGGCAGGTTGAGTTAAACCCGGGGGATACCGGGGATTTCCCCAGTGGGCCAACGAGGTTGGGTTCAGCCCCGACAACATTCTGCGCTTCCCAGAACATGTTAAATTGACTCTAGAACTTCCTCCCAATCTGTATTCACACTCATGGTTTCTATACCCAGCATGCAACACTCATGGTTAAGATGTTTCTTGCAGGTTTTCAGAGCTTTTTGGCGATTTTAGGACATTCTGCCTTGATATTAATCCACAACACCGGCACTCCGGCAGACTTGAAACATACATTTAAGTTTCATTTTTGGGCCAACGTTCTCATGTAGCATCTTCACATGTGTCAAGAGTAAGACCCACAGGCGCACAGACGGATGTATCCAGTCATTTTTCAAAAGAAAACCGGCCTTGGTTTTCCTTTTTTTTCATTCTTTTTTTTTTTGGCCCGATACCAAGGGGAGAGTGATTCAACAGCATAGCACCAAAATGTAAATCCTTTAAAGGAGTATACTGATATTGTTTTTTATTCCCATGTGATTATTATGCACCTGGGCCTCAGAGTTAGTTTAGGTTCTGTTACTTATCTTATAGTTTTGTTATCCACCTTCAACACCACTACACACACAATCACATACTCAGTGTGTAACACTACTGTCTCCATACTATCTCAGGTTCAAACTGCACCATCTTTTCATTAAATACATTGGAGATGTTGAGAATGTTCCTCCATTTGGGTCACGGTTGTCATTAATGGTGATGGTGGGTGCTGGAGCCAGACCAGTTTTGAACCACTGCCCCAGAGCCTGTATCTAAACGTTTTTTGTTAAGCGTTGATGAAAGAAGTCAGCTGTTGTTTCTGTAAGTCGACTCACAATAACCTGTAGGGCTGCATCGACCCCATCCTTACTTGGCACATTTCCATGGCCAATTTCTGTCACAATGTTTTATGAATATAGCAAGCCAATTATGTAGAACGATAAAGTCCCCTGGGGAATTAGCACCAGAACAGTTTTACAAAGTAAGAGCCTTGGGAGAGGGGGGATTCAGGAGGTCTGGTTCATGTTTTGGTCAAACACAATGAGGTGGAGGAAGACAATGAGACGCGTTGTATGGTAACTTGTCATGGACACTAAACATGATATCTTGCACTTTTTAGACAAAGAGTGAAGATGATAACTCTGCATGTTCTGTATTCCCTCAGAGCGCACAAGATGCTCTGAGCATGCTCAGACATGAAACTGGTCTACAAGATGTAATTAAGTGCATTAACCTGGGGGCACCGGCATATGAAGTAAGGTCAGAAGTAATTCTGGACTGTCAGAGCTACTGCCTTGGAGACAGTTTCGGATGCAACCCATCAAAAGGTTGAGGGAAATGGCTGTGCCCTGCACTTTATCAGAGATGGGAAAGTGAACCAAGTGTACATTTGGCTAACCAACCACTTAGTCCTCATGCTTAAAGTCGTTCCTCTTCAAACATACTGTAAAACATGATAAAGCATAAAAATAATATTTTTGTGGCTTGTTGTTTTTGAGTAACCTTCTCTTCATCACTTTCTGTTGGAGTTTGTCTCGAAATAGTCTTATCCTCATCGTACTTAGATTCAATATGCATTTTATCACACTTGTCTTTGTGAAAACAATGAACTAGACTGACTTTGCTGCAACATTTTCACAAGGTTCCATACATACGCGTATGTCTAAACACAAATATCGTGTTAGGTTTACATCGGTTTAATGTCCCATGGTTCAAATCAGAACCCAGACTGAATTAGCATGATACACCTCCTCCTCCTCTTCCTTTTCCTCTTCCTCCTCCTCCTCCTCTTCCACTGGGGCTGGATGATGGATTAAAGTGCAAGATTCAAACTAGCTTTGCGAACCACTCCTGTTTCGTGAGATTTCATTGCAGTAAACATCGTTGTCCCCAGTTCCCCCCCTCGTCAGGCGTGTTGAATCAGTGATGGGTTCTCATGCTCTGCATATTTTCATTTCAAACAAATGCCACAGAGGCTTATTTCACTGATTACTTTTACCCCATCTCTGGTTGGAGGGTTATCATTGAAATCAGTTGCTGTGACACATGGCTCTGTCTCACACGTTGTTGCCCATGTCTTTTCTAAATTTCAGCCTTGTGAAACACTGAATCCTTTCCCTTTGTGTGAAAATGGATAAAAAAAGGCATTGCTTCATGTCTCTTTTAGATTCAAACATGAACATCAATTCAAATAGGAAGACACACACACACACACTTTGGATTTTAACTAAATTTATAGTTATGATGCACATTTTTTTTGTCAATCAGAAGTGTAAAAGCTGTTGCTGTGATTTATTTGTTTTTGTTTTACACTCCAGTTGGAGGTACACGAATAGTTGTTTCAGAGCTTGTCTTCTCTATCAGTGTATGGCCTGTAGCAAACTTTTACATTGTTGAATGTGCAGCCGACCTTTGGCTAAAGTTTTTAATATGTTCATTGGAATTGATAAATTGGCAGTGCACCAACTGAACACTCTATTGCTTCTGTTATTAGTACTTGGGAGTTATTAAGGTATACGAGTACAGACCTTTTAAATTAAGTGAAACCATCCCAATAATGTAGTAATATAATACACCACAGACTAACAGACACACAATGAATATGGGCCTCCTCTCAAAGGCCACAGGGAAGTTGCCTACTCTTCCCTGTTGTTCATCGAGCCTTGCAGGACTATTGCTGTTTTACATTATTGGCTGCAATTGCTGAAATTGTAAAAATCACAGCTTCACATAGTTACAGTATGGCTGTGATTGGCTGTACAACTGCACTGTGAAATCAATACAGGGACAGACCGGCCTCACTCACACGTACTACACACTCCCCACTCCACTCCAATCAGAGTCGACTTGTTCTCCTTCATTACTCTCAGCCAGGCAGCTGCTTCTCTTCTTCTCCTTTCCGTCATCTCATTTGTCTCTCGCTGTCTGTCTTCCTCACTCCCAGCTCTTTCTTATGTTTCATATGCATAATCACTGTGAGTTGGCTCAATCTAGTGAAATTGAGTTTTGGTGCTGCTGGTGGTGGAAGGTTTGCTGGAAGGTTTGCTGGAAGCTGTAATCAATACTGGGAAGCCATGGGGCCATTATGGAAATCAAGTGGCATTCAAAGGTGCAGTGCCGGGTAAATGTGGCTGATAGCTCAGCAAAAAGCCCTGAAGTCATGTGACTCAAAGTGTTTGTTTTTCCCCCCCTTGACAGCCAATTCCCTATGTGAGGATTCCCGCTTTTTAAAAAACAGGACAAAGTTCATCAAATTGTTGTAGTTTCTTATCTATTAGTAGCTGTACAGAAAATTGATAGTAAAACATAAACTGCTTAATTGTTATTTTTCACATTCATTTGAATGGTTATTTACTTAATGAAAGAAGAAAAAAAAAAATCAACCAATACAATATGTTTTAGAATTGCTACAAATAAGGCTGGCAGGATAATATTTACCATGTTTTTACTCTCCATATTGTTTATTACATTATTTTCTTTTACCAGTATGCCCTGGGACACTCCTGATAGGTTGACATTTTTTAAGAGTGGGGTAAAACCCAAGTAGTCTTTTTTATAAAGTGGTGGCATATTTTGTACAGTTTCCCCATACCATGTTTCCTCTGCTAGCCAGCTGAGCTTTGAGCTTGCAGGCCCTCCAGGACTTCCAGTGCTGGGTTTAGATTTACACTGCTGACAATGAACAAACACTGCTCCACACATGTACATACAGAGAGCTCTAACCCCAACACACATTGTACAAACTGACCACAATGCACAGCGCAAGGTAAATAACAGCAGGGAAGGAGGTTTAGCCTGCAGCTGCTGGGAATGCTGCATTCGGCTGTGAAGACATTGAACTGAGCATCTAAAATATATGATTCGATATTTGTATATACATACCGTATATATATAAAGTATATATTTACAAACAAACACAATACAATATAATTTGTAGACAGTAAGGGCAATGGTCAAAAAGATGCTGCTATAAATATGGAATATTGAAGGCTTTAGATCCATTAAGTAGGTGGATATGGCAGTATTATGATACCAGTACACTAGTACTAGAAAGAGCATGGGTGTGCATTGTAACAGCAGCCTTGTAGCACTTACAGCAGGTGATGATCATGAGGCCATGGATATGTACTGTGATGCTGTGCAAAAGTTATGTCAGCCATAAAAAGTGTGACAAGTAGTTCATCCAGCCCCCCATGGGTTTTCATGGAGCTGTATATAGCTGCACAAACATCAGCAAAACTATGGCAACAGACACACACACACACACACACACACACACACACACACACACACACACACACACACACACACACACACACACACACACACTCAGAAAGAATTGCACAGACCTGCTCCTTTTGACAAAACACATCACAGGTTGGTCAAAGCTTGCCTTAAGTTCCTGTTCAGGCTATACAGCCACATCAGCACTGAAGTTAAAACGCACTAAAATGGGACCTATCCTGTGATTCAATGATCAACAGACTTGCAAATACACAACCTTCCTTGACTGATTCCCTTTGAGATGTTTCAACTATGAGGTCATTCTAATCAGATTTGTTTAACATTAACTACAAAAAGGGGGAGCAAGCTTGCATAATTTATGGTCCTGGTTCAGACACTCTGGAATATATCAATACAGAAAGGAACCAGGAAATCAACATTTAGATATGTAATCATTGCATCCCTGTGTTTGTTTTTTCCTTAAGGCTCAGTTTAGAGCTGCAGAGAATCAGCGGTGAGGTGTTGCTCCACCATCATTGCCTCCCTTCTGTGCTTCTCCCTCTGGCAGTTTGTAATGCCACAGATCTGACAGCTATACAGGTCACAGGGAGACTCCAGTTTCCCCCCCCCAAGCAGCCAATATGTAAAACGGCTTGATATGGTTAAGTCACAAAATCTACTTTGGTTTAGATAACAAAACTACTTAGTTAGGTTTAGTAAGACATTAAAATAAGGATGGTTTTTACACTATTTTATGTTGACCAATTCATGATTGGAGAACAGGTTTCCAAAGTAAGGGTTTTTACGAGCTAACATCTCTTCCTTAATGTAAAATGTTGGACTATAGAAACTCCTGGCTGTCTTCTGGCTGGCCCATGTAAGTCACATCGACTTACATGGGCCTGAGGGTATGGTTTCAATCCTGGAGGTTTGAGCCGCTGCTCATTGTTATCTTACTGGAGACAGAAAATCCAAATTTACTCAAATGGAACAGGCCTGGAAGGAGGTTAGGAACATACTTTTCTGTAGAATTTGGATGCCAAACATTCACCGCCCACCACGGCGGACACTTCAGCCAGTTTTCATGAGTCAGTTGCCCTTCTGTCCTAAATTCTCTAACGAAGAAGTTGTCCAGGCTGTCAGTGGAAGAGAAGCAGCTGGTGACTCCATGTGTTTTTGAAGACACACATGGCGGTCTTCACCTAGTCTCTTCTGTTCAGCAGAACTAGTGGGTAGAGTCGAGGACTGCAGGAATCTTCGGGAATTAACAAACACAGCAGAACAACTCTCTTTTCTTTTTCTTCCCTCTCGAGCTGAAATTCTGTTGGCTGTAACTTCATCCAGATTGACTCGCCCAGTGGTTTTGAATTGATCGCCAAAATACAACACTCATTGAATACATTCCATTTGCTGTTAAATAGTGCCTGGTGTTAGAAGAGGTTGCATTTGTTTCAGACAAAGTGCTATAGAAGCATGGTTAGCGGAAGGTAGTATTTAGACACCAAAAAAAAAAAGGCTCGGTAGTGTTGTTGATATTTTGTATCTAATGCAAGAACCTTAAACGCGAGTGGTGTAACAGACCATTCTTGATCTGTGATCCGTATGGAGCGCAGTTCGGCACTCATGTGAACCACAGATTAATTACACAGTTTAACCATCATTGTTATCCGCCAATTTTTAGATGAAAAAATATTCCATCAGGACATCAATATTTATGGTTTCTATTCGCCGATCTCTGATAATGTTACTTTGTAAACAACAAATCTATGATGAAATCGGCAAGAAGGCATCCCTTATGGCAAATGTATCGAGGTTCCTAAAAGTGATGCGTTCAGGTGAAAATGAATGTTAGGCAAATGTAAATCATAATGTTTTCATGATATGTTTAAATTTACCCTTGTAAAATTAATTTTTGTAGAGAAACATAAATACAGTTGTTTGAAGGAAATGTGTAAATGATGACTTAAACTTCCTGACATTGGCTCTTTGCAGCTCATAATACACAAATGAAACATTAATACAATCTTTTCTTTCCTGATCATTGGAATTGTTACATTTATGATGGTTTGCACTGACTTTAGAGAGTTTTTTTTCTTTTGTGCTGATCCGATCTGTGATCCGTGACTCATCTGTGATACAATCCGAACCGTGTATTTTATGATCCGTTTCACCACTTTGATAGTTGTGTTTTTTCGTTGCTTTATTGTTCCCACATTGTAGTTCCATTCCACATTTTGTTCCCGGTCCCACTGCTCTGGTTTTTTCTTAAACATATTAAGAAATTTGACACGTTGCTTTTTCTCCGTTTGTTCTTCAAAGTAAGGTATTGAAAAAAGTATAAATAATGTATCAATACTAGAACTCGGGGATCATAACTGAACTAGAATTGAACAATACAAAGCCCTTCTCAGAATCTCTTTCTAGACTGAATTATTAAAAAGATCCTAAAGGAATTTATGTTTTTTATTTTTTTAAATTTAAATTAAGAGTTGGTCTCACTGTCTCTTTGTGGCATTCTGGAGCCTCAGTCCCTGTCATCATCTCAAAGAGCCACAGGTTCTGAAGTGGATAATAATGTTGTTCTTGTTCTCTGACCTCTGTGCACACACATTTGTGTGTATTGGTGTGCTGACGTTTCTCTGCGTCACACACACTCTAACAGCCTGTGCAATTTCTCTTTTTCTTTGAAGCAAGCTTCCAGTTGTTTTTATTATGGAGGAAAAAGAGTACTATAATTGGGATAGATATAAGATTATATTGTTTTTCAGAAGAGGCCTTTGATATCACTGATAGCAACTTGGCTTTTTCCTCTTTGATTAGACATGAAAGCGCCATCGGCACAATGTGGCAGCGCAGTGAGCACGAGCCCGCTCTGCTGTTTTTAATGACCATTTGCGTTTTCTATTTGCATAATATGTGGCAGTAAATAGAAGCCTTTGCTTTAGATCAAAAAATATATTCATACATTTATGTATATCTATCACTGACGAGACAGAAATGGGCTGCGATTATTTATTTCTGAGCTGACATGAAAGACAAATGAAAGTCTTATTACAAAGCTTGTTGAATCTTTGCGAGGACTCCTACCTCATCGAGCTTCAGCTTTGATTGAGCCGGCGGTCACATTGAAAAGTAAATTGTTGTTCGTGTTTGGTGTTCGACTCGTGTGGCCTTCTTGAATGTTTCTGAGCTTGTAAAGCCACATAGGCTTTTGAGAATAAGTGAATCTGAAGCTAAGGAACAATTCCTGAAGATGAACAGTAGATAAACCTCTTTCAGACAGATGCAGGAAGACCCTCCTTCCCGTCTTTCCCACTACCCACTACCAGTGAGGAGAACTGGTGGAATACTGCACGCCCTGCTACCTGCGGCTAGAAATGATTGACCCAAGAGGACGTTAGGACACCACCTAAGTGTGCTCTGATTACGACTCAGAGGGGAGGTGTATGTGTATGTGTGTGTGTGTGTGTGTGTTTTGGTAGAGAAGGATGGGTGAACATCTTTTAATTTAGTATGTTCGATTAACCCAAGCACACATGTTGATTACCATGGTCTATGATGAATAGAGTGTATTAAACTGGGACAGAAAGAGCTCCGTTTGTAAACTATAACTGTTTATTTTATCTTGTTTGTTAAAAAATCAACTTGCTATTTTTAGTCAAGTTGCGTTGCATTCGCTACCATCGTTTCGTATGTGACCATGGCTGTACACACAAGCCTGATTACTTTTCATATTATAAGGTGAGCCATTAGGTAGTAATAATTTCTGTATAATTTATAGAAATCTGTGGAAAAAATATTTTCTTGAGATGGAAGTCTCTGTGGAGATTAGAGATTTTTTTTTTTATCATCACAGGGTTGATGATGGTAACCTATTTTAAATCATAGTTTACCTGCATCTGTAATTTTATTTTAATTAAATAAGCAATGTTGGTTTTATTTTTTATCCAAGGCTTTTTTCTCTATATTTGCTTAGTAATCTCCCAAAGGCGTCTCCATTGAACGTCGACAGGGGAAACTTTTAAGAGCTGTTATTGTTTTTTAACTTGGCCTAACTGTAGCTGGTGCGGCCTTTGTTTTTTGTCGACATAATTACTCCTCCTATGCTCTATCTGAACTGCAGCACACCTTAACACTAAATGGAGTAATTAGCCTGTGGAGACCACCTCCACCTCCACCACGCTACAAATAGATCCTAACCCACAGAGAACGTCTGGCATCACACACCGCTGTGAACCACAGGTAGGCAGGCCTAATGAATGGAGCCTCTGTGTGTGTGTGTGTGTGTGTGTGTGTGTGTATGTATGTGTGTGTGCGTGCGTGCGTGCGTGCGTGTGCGTACGCACATGCATGATAAAGAAAGAGACTGAGAAATTAGAAGTAGTGCTGCGTGTGGATCCTCGCTACTCTGAGTTCTATTTCCATATCGGTGAACTGAAAGTTACATTTTATTTATTTAGCTGATGCTTGAATCTAAAGTGACGTACAATGAGAGTAAGTCACCGAATTCTTGCTTGAAACAAGAAGTTGCTTTCAGAGTGGATGTTGTATTGTTGTACTTCTTCTACTGCACGCAATAATATCTATGCCAAAACGGCGAAAGAAAATTTTAACCGCCCCTAAGTCTTGTCATTATTAGTTTTAACGATGTATTATAAGCTGCTTAATGCTAGTATGAGGACGTTAAACATGCCATAATTCATCTATAATATCTATGTTAAATTAATGTGAAAACGTCTCATTCCAACTATTAGATTAATCAAGTGTCTCACCAAAAATGTCCTTTTACAAAATTACATTTGAACATATCGTGATAATGTTATAATCCACCTTCACCTAACAATTATATTGGGTAGTTAGAGCTTGAACACATGATCATGTAAATAAAACAAAAAAGATATATAAATTAAACTAGGGATGATTTTTAGCAATGGAGTCACTTACAGTTTCAGGAGGACTGGTTTCAGCCATAGTCAGATGGCACTCAGCTTTAATGGGAAAAAGTCATTACGTGTAGGATGGTGATGGATGTCTTGTGTTCTTTCACAGCTTCACTCACATGCTCACTCACTCACTCACTCACTCACTCACTCACTCACTCACTCACTCACACTCACACCAAATCACACACACACACAAACACTTTCACACTATGCCACCTAGAAGTGCAGCTCTAATTGGACAGTTTTGTGGCAGTCGTGACCTGTATTTCCTGGTTGGTTGTCCTATTTCTATCATAGATCTCTTCTGGGGGCCTCTGCTATCTCCTTGACCTCATGCTGCAACTCTATAGAAGAAGTAAAATAATAGAAAAGCCAATCCTAATGACAAACAAGTGGAATTACTGTTTTCCAAGAAACGTACAAGCACTTGTCTGGGAAACACACCATTACTTGGAGAGGAAACTGTGTCGATTGCATCAACTAATCGATAAATCAGCATTATTATGAGTGTTAGTTGACAAAGCAATCCTTTAGTCAAGTACGTATCCAGCCTTTCACATTGCTCCACATCTTTTCTTTGCTTGTTTTGCCTCTGGGGTGTCGCCTAAACCAGCCAGCAGACCAACATAAGAGAAATGCCGTTGGTTGTAGCTGACTCCAGATCAACTTAAGGATGGGGGTCAGAGGTCGGGAGGAGAGGGATTTGCTTTAACTTCCCCTTTGGCTGCATGTTTGTTGATCTGTTGTTTGCCTCCTCCACTTGCTCTGAAGCTATAGGCTCACTGTGCCCTTGAAGTTCAACTCTTTTTTTTTTCCATCCCTGACTCATAGCTGTTTTACAAAGCAAGACTGAAGAATATAAGAGTGTGTATGTTACATTGCCTGCTTGGTGTCTTTGTGTGTGTGTGTGAGTGTGTGTGTGTGTGTGTGCGTGTGTGTGCGTGTGTGTGTGTGCATATTCAAGCACAGGCACACACGTGCACAATGGCAGCCTTTTATGCATTCATCAATCATGCCGTAACCGTCTTTGTTTATTTGCATTGAACAGACTCAAATGGAAGACAGGTTTTATGTACTTGGCAGTTTCCCCTCAACCTCTCTCTCTCTCTCTCTCTCTCTCTCTCTCTCTCTCTCTCTCTCTCTCTCTCTCTCTCTCTCTCTCCTTATCCTTCTATCCATTAACTCATCTTCTGTCCACACACACACCTCATCTCAACCCTCTTATTATTTATTTACATAGTAATCCTAATTTTAAGTATAAATGTCAAATTCTTTCAACTTGAGTTCAAATAGATATTGATACAGCCATTTGTCTTTGTCTTACTTTTGTGTACTACACTCAGACCTGTTTTAATGTGAAACCCAACATGTTGAAAGGTCACATGACCACTTCCTGCTATCTGACGCTGCCAGTCCAAACACTACAGACTGCCCTCTCTTAGTAGAGCTATACAGCAGATTCACCATCGAGACATGGAGACCGCATCGCTAATGCAAGCAAGGCTGAGATAACAAGAAGGCTTATCATTGCTCCTCCTGTCCACATGTCAAAGTGTCCTTGGGCGAGACTCTGCTCTTGATGGCCCTGTGTGTTTGTGTGTGTGTGTGTGTCTGTGTGTGTGTGAATGGAAGAATGACAGGCAAATTGGAAAGAGACTTGGTGAAGCGCTTTGTGAAAATGCATCCATTTATTCATTTTAGATGTAAATGCAAAGGCTCATTTTCAGATGTCAGAACCTAGATCTAGATCACAAATTGGTCATAGGTGAAAATGGTCCCAACCACAAGAAAAGAGTAATATATTGTATGTTTTTTATTGTATTTTGTATTTTACACTATATATATATATATATATATATATATATATATATATTATGAACTAGCCATGTGCATCTTGCTAACCATTTTTCACATAATATGGAAATTTAAAAAGAAATTTACAGAGCTCTGCACATGATTTGTCTACATGGTATTTTAAGCATTTTCATATATATATATATTTTCATATATATATATATATATATATATATATATATATATATATATATATATATATATATATATATATATATATACATATACACACACACACACACACACACACACACACACACCTTGTTCTTTTAAAGCATTCATTTACTATGATTTTTTGTTTGTTTGTGTTTATAGGTTTCTGAATTAGTGAGATAGTTCTAAACTGTTGTGAACTGGAGCTGCCACTGCCTTTGTATGGACTACTATTGACCTTTCTCTTTCCTGACTGATGCTAATGGCTATTTACATTGGCTTCAGCAGCACTCCGACAAAAGTGAGTTTGATTACACGTTTGGACAGAAGAAGAATTAGCCCCAGTGTACACTGTCATAATGCAGAGATAAGCCTTAATAATCCCCAAGTCCGTTGGGGAAAATAAAAGCAGAACACTGCTAATGCCTTTCGCTGGAATTGTGTTTATATCTTAAATCTATTCTTTTGTTCCTTGTCTTTTCTTTCTGTGTCACAGGGATGAGTGGATGAGGTTAAGGATATAATTTACTCCCGAGCCATTCATCCTGCGCTTATTGATTCCATCTCAAATTTAACTTTCAGATTGGCACCGACTCCATTAGAAAGTAATAACCCAGCGGGTCAATAAGTGGGAGCTGTACCAGTAATGTGTAGATTGAATGTAGGTTTATTGGAATGCACCATTAAGCGCTGGCAAGATTGCGGGATCAGGGGTGGAGGGTTGAGGAGGGTTGGACATCTATCTTGCTGTCCCGTGTTCAGCCAACAGTGATGGCAGCAGAATAGGGGACAAAGCACTCCTCCAGTAAATTCATTATCTCCTCCTTTTTATCTCTCTTTTAACAGCGAGTTTTGGGGGGTGGGGCAGTGAATGATAATATATGTGTGTAATGTGTATGTGTGTGTGTGTGTGTGTGTAAGTGTGTGTGTGTGTGTGTGTGTGTGTGTGTGTGTGTGTGTGGAGGTTAGCTATAGTGAAATATGGCCCACCTGTCAGTCTGAACCAATCAGGAAAGAGATGTCATTCTCTTTTCGCCACACTCCACGCACCACAGTCAAAAAGATTGAGATATGGCAGCTGAGAGGTATTTGGGCAGGAGCCGTTTATATATGTATATTGCCGAGGATGAAAAAAATGCAAGGAGCCAAATGAAGATAGAAAATCGAGGCGAGCTCAATCATGTTATTCAAATGAAGCCATGGTGAGCCCGTCATAAAATACTTGGCCTCCTCTTTCACAGTTGGTGACCATATAGTTTATGCAAATAGTTTGATTCTTTTGTTAAGTAATTGTTGTTTTTGTCACGGTGACCTGAGAATAAAGCAGGTCAATGACATTTATTTTTACTATCAACACTTGAAATGATGAAAGCCCTTGCAAATGACACAGTAGTACAAAATGTATGACTTTATAATCCAATGTCATTTCTCCCACGCACAAAAAGACAAAACAAAAATGGTCTGTTTTTTACTAAATAATGTACTTTTTAGTGTTTCTTAGCAGTTTGGTAAAATAGGTTTATTTTAACTTTTTTTTTTTTTTTTTTTTTTTTTTACAAAAGGCCATTGGACATTGAAAGGGTTTGTCCTTTGGAGAGTATGAATGTAATACATTAAATATATGTACATTTAGATTTAAATGTTCTTTCTCAATACAAGTACAATTTTAAGCCTGATTGTTGCAACTCAGAAATGTAAAATATCCAGTTTTGAGTTTTTCTCTGAACTTTTTAAAGTTTTCTTTTCATCCAGCGAAGCCAGTTAGCTTGTGAATGTTTCTTAAGACAAGATTTATGTATATATATATATATATATATATATATATATATATATATATATATATATATATATATATTATATATATATATATATATATATATATATATATATATATATATATATGTATATATATATATATATATATATATATATATATATATATATATATATATATATATATATATATATATTATACATATATTTTTTACTTCCAAAAGCATTTTTGCATTTGGCTACTATCATTAAAATACATAAATATAAATAAACGTTAGTTAGATATTAGTGAGATTTATGTCTCTGTGCCAACATGTAGTAAAGACAAATGTATCTTATGTGCATAAGTTAAAAACAGAATCATAGTTGTATTGCTAATGATTTAGAATAATTAAATTTAGTTGCTGGTGCCAACACTCGTTCTCAGTGGCAGAGTTGTGACATAAAATAGCTTATCTGGAATCCCTGAGACTGTAACATGGACGGAGATTCAAGTCAGTCAGCTATTGTAGAGTTAGCTTTGACCTTGTCTGTCTCCAGCAGGACCAAGTGCTGGAGGACAAACTCATTTCAACTCTTCCTCAACTTTAATGTGCTATAACTCTCCCACTTTTGAACCGCCCAGATGTCAATTTCATAACTTTTTTGACTATTTCAAAAAAGGCCTTTTTCCATGAGTTATCTGGATCTAAATTATACATGCTTTCTCAGACCACAGCTTTTTTTTTTGTTGTTGCTGACAAGCTGCAGCCCCTGTATTTTCTCTGAGGGCTTTTAATGTGATTAAGGGATTCTGCCTCCTTTTCCCTCAGGCATGTTTACATGTTATGTGGAATATTATATCATCACAGGGTTGTCTGTGGCGTCAAAGAGGCGTGAACACAACACAAGATCAGCCTCTGATGGCATTGGTGTGTTTACACCCGAGTGTTCCTCCTGTGTGCGAGATGATCTGATCTTGGAGCACAGTGCTGAATCAATTTGCACAAAGACTAACTTTGTACAACATATGAAAATCAGATCAATTCAACCAGGAATAATTTCTTGATAAGTGGATTCATTAAACTTGTCAGTGACCTAAATAATTAAGCTGCTTGTACTTAGTATAGTAGATAAATTAGGCTCATAACATACAAATAATCTTACTTCAGCCATAAAGAAGTTGCACAAGTGAAAGATTAGTTGACAGTGTAAAATTGTTTTATAAACAACATTCATAGCTTAAATATAGCATCCAATCTTTACTCTGTAAAGATACAGTGTCTACCTGAGCAGATAACAAAGTCCCTAGAGACCAACGTGTCCGCCTGAATCTAACAGCATTTGAAGTCGACACTCGGTGGACTGGACCGATTCAAAGATGGGATGCTACTAACTACAAAAATGTATGTTCAAAAATGCAGAAAGATGAATTTCATTTTGGAATACAGATAGAGAATAGTACGATTTTCAACTGCACTTGTTAGTTAGCTAGCTGTTGCAGGCAGCACAGAGCAACAGAAACCACTAATTGGACGATTCATGGTTTATTCTCTCACAAAGCTATACATATCACTGTCTACACATTATCACTGAAAAGAAACTATGGCTCAAAAATAGCAAAGTCACCTTCAAGAACTATTAATTGACAGTTTTCACTTAAAATAAATGATCATTTCTATACCAGAAGGACTAAACAAACTTTGAATTATAGGTATTTGTTTTCATGGCTTAATTGCAGACTTTTTAACAATTTTTGTCCTCGCTTTAGTGTTTTCACAGTGCTGTTGTTGTGAGGACAGCTGGATTTAAGCCTCCCTCAGTTTCCCCTTCATGCACAGATGTGGTGTGTGCGTGTGTGTGTGTGTGTGTGTGTGTGTGTGTGTGTGTGTGTGTGTGTGTGTGTGTGTGTTTGTGTGTGTGCGTGTGTGTGTAATATTTACCTCTAATCAGTAACATCACTGTTCTGGGATTGAGTGTGAGCTGTGAGGTGTTCATGATTCATGGCCTAACCAGTTCTATCATAAAAACTGACGCCAAACTTGAGTTGCTCACATGGCAAGGGGGCTGCTTTGATCTAATTTTCTAATCCATTACTTGTATTTACAATGGCTAGTCTTTGTCATTTAGTTGAGCTACCTGCCTTTGAGGCAGGATTTTTTCAGAGGCGCCAAGATAACTTGGCTTTTAATGGCAGCCTCACTGTGTTTGACTTCTGACCTGTGTTTTGTTTGTATTGACAGGCCAAATTAAATATTTTGTCAATCGTAAAACCAATTTGTGGATCTGAAAATACGCCTTAGGCATCTGAGGCAAGTAAGGGTCTCATCACATAATTTGTGAAGTTCATTAACATTCAGTTACAACTGTATTTCTCTGAGGGACTGCTGAACATGGTGCTTCAGAGCAAGACATCAAATATTACACAATTGTCAATCCATCCTTAGATATTCATGCTCTCCTGAGGATGAAGCGTTTGCATTTTGGACATGCTGTAACCCCGTTTCCTACAACGTAACAGACAGATTAACCTGGAATGTACTTAGGATGAGCTTTTTTGATCTCTATGACCTTAAAACTAATCTTAATTTCCTTTATTCCAATCATAGGAACAAAGTTTCACCTCTTAGCATAGCTAAATCACCACCCAGCATGGTCAGATTGAAGGGTTTGGGGATGTAGGAGCCTGTTGAGCCCACAAGCACCTTTGGGCATTCATTTTGCTAGTCTCCTCAGAAGCTCTGTTACACCATCATGAAATGTCTGTGGACGAGAGGCATAATTGGATGTTGAGCCTATGATTCACAAACAGTGGCACTGGATTGCGGGTGCTGACTTACACTCATTCACACATGGTTCCACCTTCCTTGCCTCCACCCCTCATCTCCCTCCATAATTAGATTGGGCTGCTCCCAAGAGAAATATATTTGCCAGGTAGCTTTTTAAATTTTTTTTTTTTATCTGTCGTTCCAAAGGGTGGCTCTAGCGGCTCCAGTGATTTATTAGCTGGATTCACCTCACCACTCCCACACCTTATCACAAATTGCTGGGAGCAGGTTAACACTAAATGTCTAATTGATATAATATTTATGCATTTCCACCAGTCAGTCTGGCTGTGAGAAGCCGCTGACTTGTCCAGGAACCGTGTCATGGTGAAACGCATCGCCGGGGGAAAAAGAGACAAATCTGTTTTTTTCCATGCTACTGTGCCTTACTTCTGAAATGTTTGAGGGTTTTTTTATCCAAGATTTTCAGGTGTTTTTGTAGTACTTCTGTTATTCCACAGATTCTGACTCTTGGGCCTCAAAGTACTAATACTAGTACTAACTAGTTCTACAAATTAAGGTTGGACAGTCTAGACCAGAGGTAGCCAACACGGTGCCCACGGGACCACGTGAGTCGCCAGAAAGACGTGTTCTAAAAATCCCCCAAAAATGTTAGCAACCGATCATGGTCGTGTCAAAACACTTCTTTGTATCGCAAGCAGCGAAGTTCCGCCCCAACACGGGCGCGCATACAGGTGAGTACAAACACACAGACATGGGCACGCACACAGTGGACAGAGACAGAGCGGCAAAATATGTTGCATGCTTTTCACAATGAATTTGCTGCTTTAAGATAACACTATTTTAAGCTATCAGCTGTCAGTGTTAAAGCCTAACAGTTCATGTATATGCAGGTCAAGACAAACAACAGGCTGCAGCCTGGAGATCCATAAATGACGTTTCTGACTTTGCATATGGAGAGTCTCTGGGCGCAAGAGGAAATGCTGATTTTAAATGTTCACCGTACGCCGTTAACAGGCTTCTCTGCGCATGCACGACTCGCCGATTCTTAGCATTTTGCCAAAAGCCGATCTTTATTAAATCTCATGTGGTCTTTGCCGCTGTTGTGTCTTTCATCAGAAAACAGGCCTCAGCTCAACATTAAGCATGAATCTAGAGTACGTATTGAATCTACAACCCTGTTTTAAAACGATTTGAAGAGGAAAGAAGCTTACTGCAACCACTGATACTGATGCAACCTGATGCTCACACATCTGCAATCATTCTGTTTTGTTTTGCAAAAAAAAAATAGCTTATTGTTTTCCACTATAAGATATTTAGTAGTAACTCAATACTAGCACAGATATAACTTTATTTTCATTCAAAGTGATATTTTTTTCCCCCTACTATCATTGTTTTGGAAATTGTTAATAATTATTGTGAGGAATAATTAACATTTATATGTGATCAGATCAGTCACTTCACCTATAATATTATTAAAAGGTGATCTGTGCAACTTTGATGTTCAGGAGGTTTGTATCAAACAAGTAGCCCTTCATATTATTTTGTACCTCAAAGTAGCTCTCGGTTTTAAAAAGGTTGGTGACATCTGGTCTCGACAATCGCCAGAGATATTACTTGTAAGTTAATGATAATTAGCTCAGGCCAAAAAATCCCCCAAAGTCATTACACAGCATGTATAAATCTGGTAATAATATTTAGTTCCTCCAAGATTTCCACTGAAGGAGTGCCTTTCATGTGTAGTGTTGCAACTTCTAGCCTGTAATTGATGATTAATGACCTCTCAGTAATTACTGTAGACAGGTGCCTAAACCTGTGTGTATTAGGGTAAAACCTGTGTGTATTAGGGTATCTGTGCAAGAGACCAACCAACATTGAGGCCATCTTTATGTTTTAGGACAAGCCATTGCATCTATTCCCATGCAAGGATGTAATTTACGAATAAAGCACCTTTTTTTCAGCAATAATAATAATTAGTAATTTAATTTTACACAGAGACTCAGTCAGGACAAAGCTGTAATATTAACTTGTAAGTGTGGCCTGTGTTGTATTTATCCCTGAAATGTATATGAAGTTTCAGTATACATAATCTGATCATTTTTAACCTCTTGAAAACGGATTCATTAGAAGTTTAGCAAGCTTATACCATCATCTATAAACAAATATCAATCAATTTTTTATCTTTTCAGGGGCAAATTTGCCAAAACATGGATTTAGTGGTCGCTAAACTTGTGCAAAGCGCAACAAAAATCAAAATGCACAATTAACTATGCCGCAAAGCAAATACGATCTCAGTGCTCCTGTGCTATTTGCACATATTTAAATGTATGATTATGCAGACATTTGGCAGAAAATTGCCACTTTTCTATGCAAACGAGACTCATTGCAAAAACATTCCAATTCACAAAGATGAGCGGTAACAGCCACACACAGTTACAGTAAGATGATTAGCGTCTGCAGAGAGTTTGTGGTAACTGAACCTATTAAAAATGTTGTTGGACTCATTTGTTTTGGGAAGAAGTCAGGGTGCGGTGACAGGTGTGTAATGGAAAATAGATCCCCGACATGTTTTTTTTTAAAAAAAGCATGAGAAAAACAATATTTAAATGATCAATGAAGTTAGCTGCTCCTAGTGTGTAAATGCTCACAGCGTCTCTCTTACTCTGGTTTCTGCTCTTCTGGGTCGGTGCAGTTATTTATTTACTCAAATTAATGTAATAATGTAATTTGTGTCTTACTTACTGATGATATATTATTTCAAAAGGCTGCATATGTTTGCTCTGCATTTTAGAGATATATATGAGCACAATGAAAGGAGAGACGTTAAATAAGCCAGAGTCTTACTGCTCTAAATTGCCGGAGCCCAGCCCAAATCAACTCAACAGGTTGGTTCTTGTTTGAGGTATTCTGTAAAACTTTCTTGTCTCTTTGAATTGAACATGAAGTTGTGGAGCTTTGAACAGGACTCGGCGACACAACATTTCTCTGTAATGATGGAGCCAGCAGTGAAGAAAGCAAAGTTAAAGAGTTGAACCTGTAGGGTGTGAAGTTAAAGGCTGAGCCGTCTTCTGCTTTGCACAGCTTCTGGATGGATTCATGCGTAAAACCTAATTTGTGTTTGTGTATCTCAGTGGTTTGCACTGGAGA
Organism: Clinocottus analis; assembly: GCF_023055335.1. NCBI lineage: Eukaryota > Metazoa > Chordata > Actinopteri > Perciformes > Cottidae > Clinocottus > Clinocottus analis. Next base: position 4,199,117 of record NW_027176042.1, on the reverse strand, counting down.
CATGGTGCGTTCACACTCTGGTGGAAAAGCATGTCTCTGCTCACCTCCAGAATGTGCTTTGGACGATCTGCTCTTTCATGCGTCTTGCTTGCATTTCAAAGTTATTGCATTTCTATTTTCCACTGCCTGGCTGATCTGAATCTGATTACTCAGGATGCATGTTATTGTCAGGTGTAAAGAGGGTTCAAACACATTTGTGAACAGACAAACACACACAAACATAGAAAACAACAGCAACCAGTCACCCATCTTTGCCAGCATGGGGTTTGCGTTTAAAGCCTTGTCGCCAGCAGATGGTTTTCTAGCCAGGGAGCAGCTGCTTTGTCACTAGCCAGTAGCGGGTGACAGGGTCCATATCCATCCCCGTTCTGAGGTGGGGAAACGGTGATGGGGCTCAGGGAGGGGTTTGGGGGCCCGGAGGGGGCCTTAATCGAATTTCTCGCTGTCCGGCACTCAAGCGCATCCCCGCTGTGAGAGATTATACCCCGCAAACACTCATTGCCTGCCAAAGTCTCAGTTTATCAGCTCACCGAGGCAATTTCAAATGCACCTTAAAACACCCAGCAATGACGGCGGTGACGGCCGCAGCAAAGTGAGCTGCTTCTTATCCATTCATGTGTCTTAATCTGGTTAGGAGGTTTGCACCCTGGGTCAGTCAGATCTTTATTTTTTTTTATATCTTTCCTACATACTCATCAGGGTCAGGTGGGGGGAAGGGAGTGAACGAGGGTAGCAAGAAAATAAACAATGATGGAGGAAACAAGGATAAGAGAAACTAGGTGGCATTGTGAGACAGAGCTTCAGTGCCGATAAGACATCACACCTGCTGATCCTCTAAATCCAATAGCGATTAATAAGAGGGAGAAAGAAATAGAATTCTCAGGTTTGACTGGGTTTGCCAATATCTGGGACTGATAGTGATAGTATTTTATTACAATTTCGATATTGATCAGTCAGTGACACCCACCCATGACAGAATGAATTGATGTTTGTCCCAAAGACCCCACCCGCACTCTAGAGAACTCGCTGTGAAACCTGAAACCTGGTTTCAATGGACAAGTCTGGTTTATTACAACATAGGTCTTATATGTTCAGCTTTGTCAGCTAAAAATAATAGCATTAGTATAGTTTCTGAGAGTTCAGCCACTTGCTGGCTACCTAAATCCCCCACTAAAGGCCACTTTCCTGTCCCCACAAACACAAAGAAGGACAGTGGGAAAAGAACAGACAGAAGGCCATTCTAAGGAGGAAACAGTGCACAAGCTTCATGTAAAAGCCTCTCTAGATGTGGGAGTACTGTGTGAGTAATGTGTTCTGTCTTGAGCTGGACAGAAACTGGTTCAGAGAGATGGATACTGAATGTTGTTTGCAAACAAAGCTGTTTGAGAAGATGTAAAACAACAGATGTAAAACAAGTCAAAAGCTTTGCTCAGGTTCATTTTTAATTGTTTAGAAGATAAATATGATGGAAATTAAAACATGTTTCTTTACTTTTTATGTTTTACACATTTTAAGCCTTTATAACATAATAATGACTGTCATCATTACACAGCGTCTCCAGACACTGTCTAGAGACGTACAATGTGAGCCATGTCTCAGTGACAAACAAAGCATTGTCTTAAGATATACTCTCTGACTCCTGGCCAGGGCTGCTAGCTCGTCCATCTTGTTAGCCAATCATGTTCACCATGATAAAAGGTGATATGGCTTGTATCTCTTTTTTCTTCTTGGCGTTATGCTCTTGCCCAACATCCACTGTACCTCCTCTCCTCCTTGTCTCCTTGATGATTTGAGACCTCTCCTGTGCCAAGCAATTGGACAAAGCAACAGCAGAGCTCTGTTGTAAACATCGGCTGACAGATGCTGACTGCCGCTCTTGAACCAAGAGTATCTCAACCCGTCCGACCATGTGTTGGCGAGTGTTTCTTTACCCATCATTTTTTTTTGTGTTTGATTGAAGGCCAGAACTTCTAAAACAATACAGAAATTGAAAAAAATAGTTTTCCCCACCTCATTTAAGACATAGTGATATACCAGGAACATGCTGTTTTGCAGTGTGTTTCCAGATGATGCATGTCAAAACGTAGCATTTGCGCTGAGCTGGAGGCAGAACACATCTTGAACCCACCTAAATGTTCTGTACTCTACTTGTTTTGTTTATGTGTTCTTTGAGGTGACGACAACAGTGCCTTCAGCCTGTAAATACCCACCGGTTGAACCAAACTGTTTTGCACTCTCTAAGACAAAAAAACAAAACCAAGTAATGATTTACTAATGCCGGGCTGTTAATGAAGGGGTTTGTGTGCCGAGGAGTATTGAATCAGCGCTGACCCGCAAGGTTAACTCTTTGGCAAGGGAGAGAAGAGCAGCGTGCCCAGAGGGTATCGATTCACAATCACTCATCTCCTTGGCCTTCCTTATCTTCCACTCTGACACCAGTTTAAGTATGCATTTGATTTCTCTTCCCTCGCTCCTTTTCCATCACTTTCTCTTTTTTCCTTTCTTTTTTTCAGCTCTAAGTACAGTTTTCAACAACATTGCCTTATTTTAGCGATTTAAAAAACCTAATAATTTTTAAACGTTCAGACCAAGGCAGTTCCGTTCCTCATCACATTTTATGATATTATAGTGCCTACTTACAATGCAGAATGGTGCCCGTGTTTCTCTTTGTCCATCGTGACACAAACTAGAAAAAGTAAGCTGTTCAATTTCATATTCACTCTTACCCTTCAATTGAATGAGCGATAATTGCCGGACGGCAGGTGCCTCAGCTTGATGCAAGAGGTGTTAATCCACTCACCATCCCAGATGACGCAAGGACAAAGTAATGTGTGTAGGGTTTGATCTACAGACCTTTGTTCAATACTTCAATGCCCATAACACACACAGACATACACACATACACACACATTTTCAAACGCAAAAGTAAAGCGTGGGCGTCTTCACCCTTTTCCTGTCTTTTAATGCTCAACTCCCAGATCTGTCTTATTTTGTGGACCTCTCTTATTGTTTGATTTGATCTAGTTCCCCAGTAGCTCACTGATTGGGCTTGGCTTCAGTCACATGTTTTTAGGGTTCATGGCTATTATTATACCACTTATGTAATTTATATTTCACATCTTGCCCCAGAGCTACGACAGGCTTGTCTGTTTACTTCATTTTTAAAGACACTTCTATGTATCGAGAACGGACATATACAGTTGAAGCGAGTAATTTAATTGATTAGGTACTTGACAGGAATCTTAACTAAGCAACCGCTTCAACAGCAAGCTTTTCTGGAGCGTTCTTGTCAGCTGGAGCATGAAGATGCAAAGAGCTCAGTTGCATGATCCAAATATGGATTCTATGACAAGCAAGAGCTGAAAGATTGTCCTACTGGACAGAAGAAAGAAGGCTGACTTCCATACAGTTGTTTCCTCACATGCAGATATGAGGTTGAGGCGAGCTGTATAGCATAGAAAGCATCCATTCAAGCATCCATTCAACTCACTCTGGATTCAGTTATTTAGTGTATGCCGAGATGTGTTTCAAATATTGGTTGGTTGGAGACAGAGTGGCAGTCAGGCAATCAGTGTATTGTGACCTAAATTGGCAGAGCGAGCTCAAGCAGACTGGTAGATCTGTGGCAGATTACTCGAGACACCTTAGAGGCCCCATGTAGAAGACCAGTCACCCTTTACACAAGTCTCAGAAATGGAGGATTATATTCAAAAGTTTGAAGCATCTATAATCAATATTTTTTATAATAACAATGTATCACATGGCAGAGTGACAGTGTGTAAGAGGTCGTCCGTAGTGGTGCAAAGAAGGATCAGCTTAATCTGTCGCTTCTCTAGGCTTTACAGAGCTTTACAGTGAGTTTCAGCTCATTGTTCATCCGTCTGGCCACACAGAATAAACGCTCTATTGTTCATTACCTGCCCAGCACCAAACAGACAGAGTTAGAAACTAGCTGGTGAACACAGTGGAGCATTCAGTCAGTTGTCCAAAAACAGATCTATTGAAATGCCAGGTGGCCAGAAATATCACACTTATGATGAATGATGTGACATTAATGAATGGCATAGTGAGTTTCCATAACCGGTGAATGTGTAATTATGCAAGTTGTCTTAATTTTTTCAAATAAATTAGTTATTGCAGGTCTCAATGTATTTGGACAGACTAAGTATTTATCAAGAAAAAACAATTAAAAAAAAACATATATTGGCTCCACCTTCTTTAGATGATTCAAATTCAAATTGTTCTCCATTTCGGATTTTCATGTGACCACTACTAGGGATGCTATTCATAAAATGAATACTTGCAGATGCATTCACTTTCCAGCGCCAAAGTTGAAGTTTTTTTCCTTAAAATAAATTAGTCAAATTCAATGAAAACGTTCAATAAAAGTATTTTATATATTGACAGTGTACTATTTTGTCCTAATAAGGACACATTTATGTCCTTATTAAGTATGTCCTGTATCTAGTCTATGGTTTGTGTGTGTCTATATATATATATATATATATATATATATATATATATATATATATATATATATATATATATATATATATATATATATATACTATTGCTGTCTCCTGTTGTGCTATTTAATGAATACATTTTATCAAGTCAATTCCATTTCAATTTGCCATCATCATTTCACATTCAGCTTTTCTTAGTAGGGATGAAGACCTAAATGTATTACTTCTTTGCTATACAATCAGCCAAAACAAACCAAAACAGCAGCGTGGTTCACACGGAGACGTTGCATACACAAGTGGTGGCTTCTCCGAGCAGATTGCGCTTTCAAAGGCATGCTGATTAGATTTGAAAAGCCGGCAGTGAGACTTTTAACTCCCAATTAAGCCACATTTGTACTGAGTGTAAGGCTTAACTGAGTTGTTTGACTTAACAGTGTCTACTGAATGACTGCACAATAATGCTTGCCTAATTAAAGCAGCCACTTAACCACAGGAGCTCTAAAAAAAAAAAAACATGACCGCTACTCCTAATAAGACACATTCACTGGTGTGAAAAGCCAGAGCTTTGTGTCACATCGACCATATTGTGACTTTCTTGAATGCAGCCCAGTGTGCTCATGCAGCTTTTATTTTTGCTGAATTACTCCGTGAAGAGATTGAAAAACACCTGACCAAGTACAGCAGACACCAGACTATGGCCACTTGCTGCCAGGGCTGTTTCTGACTGTTCTTGTGTCCGGGGCCAGAGACCCACTGCCCTCAGTCCCGGCCCAACCCCCAAAACTGAATACACGTTTGGCATTATCCTTGGGTTTAAATGGCAACTACTCAGGGCCATAGCTACCATTCAGGACACTGAGGTCATGTGTGCTGTATTTATTCTGGAAATCTGGGGGGGTTCTAGTCCATTAATTAATTCATTAATTTACCAGTTTTAGTCCCAGTATACTTTTAGACTGACAGCAAGGAAATAAATAAATAAAGTAGACTAAAAGAAGACCGTATTCCTGGCAGTATAAATACGATTTGTCATGTAGTCCTTCATGCTAGGAAACACTACTTACTGAAACTAATACATTTAAAAAATATGAAACATTCAAATCACATTGAGAGCCTTTTAAATTGCATTGAAAGGACAACAGTGAAGTCAAGAATGAAATTAGATCTTAGTGGCTTAAAGGTCAAGATCACTGTGACCTCCCGTCCGTCCCAATATCATGAACTCGATATCTCAGGTACGCCTGGAGTGAATTTCTTCAGATTTGGCGTAAAATGTCCAGCTGAAGTCAAGGAGGAATTGATTTTGTTCTGGTTGTCAAAGGTGAAGGTCACTGTGCCCCCATGTCCTATTCTCATGATATTCTATTCTTGTGATATCTCAGAATCACTTTAAGGGAATTTCTTCAAATTCGGCATGAACGTCTCCCAAGTACAGGACAAACTGATTAGAATTGGCTGGTCAAAGTTCACTCTGACACATTTTTGATCATTACTCAAGAATTAGTATGGTAATTGTGACATTTTCAAACAAATGTCAGGACAGTAGGACAAAATGATAGAGTATTGACATTTTGGTCAGACATGGATGTGAACTGCAACTTTACTGGTTGTTAGAGGAACACTAGTTAATCTTAATTTAACATGTTTTTACTGTATTTGGGTCCAGATATCTTTGGCAGAAAATGAATTCCCATTTTCTGTTGACAGGTGTATCTGTCTAAATTGAAACAAAGCTATAGCAATAATTCAGTCAGGAAGACTAAACTTTTAAATGTTTAGGCCTGTAGTTTATTTCTCATAAATCTGCCATTTTTCCCACTTATACTTTCTCTGCTGTTATCACTACAACAGCTGTTCTGATCAGCTGGCTGTCTCTTTTATCCAATAGCACAGTGACACACCTACATTGTCAGAATATAATCATGCTGCTGTCTTTTTTAAATACCAGCTGTACATTCATATTGTTGGTACATGCACTCTCCACCTCCTTATCACTGCTCAGTCTTCAACAGATCCTCATTTTGTCATTTGATCATTTTATCAGCCACCACCAGTGTCGGGACTCCATGGAAGGATTCATTTTGCTGCTCGAGCAGACTCCTCTCATTTAAAAATCCCTCTGTCAAGACTATATAATTCTTTTATAATAAACAACTATTATCACTTTGTCATACAATCAGATGATCCTGGTTGTAGTCAATAGTGTTCATTGTAAACAGAAGGGATTGGCCTTTATCGAGTGATTTGTTCCTGTTTGGAAAAAAAGGGAAAACAATTGCTGTATGAGCCTCCCTTCTAATTCATAAGGAAACATCATCATCAGTGTAGAGACAAAATAACACAAAATAGCACTTATTGTGTCGTCTTTAAGGCTGCATGTGGTCCAACGTAGCACCCTAGGCCATATGAGCATGAGGTTGTAGCCCCGACAACATGTCAGTGCACCAAATGCATTGACATTTTGCAGAGGCTCTTGCCGGACAATAAAGAAGCCTGCAGGATGAGCATGTGTCTGTGAATATTGAAATGTCACATGAGAAGACAGTGAGTTATTAAGAGAAAGGGGCCATTTCAGAGAGAGCATGACGGAGCAGCAGATGCCGTTTGTCTCCGCTTAAATTCTGCAAGGGGACATCTGTTATGGATTGTTTCATACGCAGTGACCTTCAAGCCTACTTAGAAAAGAGAAGGAAAGAAATAAAGAAGAGTATGTCTCATTTCTCTTTCCTCGCCTCTCATCCTCGGTAAATGCACAAGATGGGCTCACAGATTTTTTCCCTTCCCTTTTTTTCGTGGGAAGGTGATGCCAACAAATCACCCCTGCCATCCTACAGCAATCAGCTGGAACATTACTAAAGATCACCCACAGTTCCCTGGTCTGAATACTTATGGGGAGGAACGGTGCCTTCTGGGTGAAGTTCAGCACCCCCCGCTCTACTCCATCAGGCTGTCGTTTAAGTCGCAGCAGAAGCTCGGAGCCTTTTCCATGGCACTCAGTAGAGCATCATGTACAGAGAGCAGGGATGGGTGAAAAACATTTCACTGAGTGCACACTACATCATTTACTGCCTGTATCTGCTCAAGAGTAAAGTGTGGGCAGGTCGAACCCCATGCTTTTTGCTTTTAGATTTATTGAAACTCATGTCATATGCAAGCCTGACAATTGCTTGATAGCTTGGCTGACATATTTTATTGATTAATTAGTTTGTTTAGCAGAGATATGCTTATACATTATGTTCTTAAACAACATGCAGACTGTTTCAGAAGGCTAATTAAAATGAATACTCCCCGGTTTGTTTTTTGCCCCAAAACAATTACCTGAAACACAAAGTAGCCTTACAATGTAAGCAAACAGTATTGATTTAGAATGGAATGGTGTAATGCAATGCTTAGAACCATAAGAGACCAAATCAAGTGGAGGAGAGATTCTGAATCGAATGGTGTCTAAGTAATCATCTAAACCATGAGAGAGACACATTGCTGTGTTAATGGCATTACTGCGTCAGTAATAGCTCTTCTCTCCTTCTGAAAGCGGCAACAGGGGCTCAGGTCGGACCGCTTCCAGCAGACAGAATATACAGGAAGCCACAGAAATATTTAGATCCTGTTAGATCTATCGGTGTAGTTTTTAGACCACGTTGGGGATTTATTTATAATCAAATATACAGTGGAAATGAGTGCTAATCTGGCATTGTGCTATATACTTGTTTTGTCTGCCTTCTTATTTTGAGAAGTAAAATAATTATGATTATGATGATGATAATTATTAATATTAGTATTAGTATTTACACACCATATGGTTAATCCTTAACTGCACAACATATGACTAACCTAGCATGAATTTTTAAAATTACACAGAAAGGTGTTGTTTGTTGTAAAATGTTAATCATGTTATCGGCCAGGCATTTCCCATCATGCCTTGGGTCGTGCAGTTGTTGTGGAGCAACTGCAGCGCTGTGCTCTAAAAAACGATGCCACTTGGGTTTTGCAAGGTTATCGTTGCCAACGCGAGCAAGTCTGGATCACGTCAGACACAAATCTAATCTTATCTAATCTATCTCTTAAAAGATGATACATTGAATAATGTATCTTCGGTCAGAAGGCATATAAAGATACTTGAAGAAGAAATAACGAACTAAACCATAACATGCAGGCAGCAGATGGTTACACCCACTTGGACCTGGTGTGGCACTGACATGACCTTCACTGCACAAGAAAAACAATCACTTACTGCTATCGCAGTAGCGTATACTGCAAAAAAAGAAAACTCCAAAAAACCCGGGGGTGGGTGGGGACAGGGGACAGCCTCCACCGGGACAGGACAATGGAGGAGTGCATTAACAGCTTCTGTCTCATGTCCCAGCAGAGGTGTCACAGCTTTGTGGCATTGTGTTTAGCCCCCTGGCAGCGTGACCTTGTCTCACTGAACAGTGGCTATTAATTAGCCAAGCATGTGTGTGTATGTGTGTGTATGTGTGTATGTGTGTGTGTGTGTGGGGGGGGGGGGGGGGCAGGGGAGGGGTGGGTGATGGGTAATAGGTGGGTGGCTGGAGGGGAGGAGGGTGTGAGTGGCATCCGTTTATGCAGCCAGCCAGCCAGCCTGGCTGTCTATATGCAATCAATGAGCTGAAGGAAGGTGAGGAGGAAGGCGCGTTGGAGGCAAGGTGTGTCTCCAAGGGCGTTCTCCCCGACAGTAAAGAGCTCTCTGAGCTATAGGTTGTGTCCACGCTCCCTCTGTCCCCCCTATCCTCCTTGCGTGGCGGTGCCTCCCAGTGTTTCTGCTTCAAAGATGATGATGTGCCTTGTTGTGCTTCATAGCTCCTGTGTGTATGTGTGTGCGTCCGTGCGTGTGTGTGTGTGTGCGTCCGTGTGTGTGTATCTGTGTGTGCTCTACTGTCTTTCTCTGCCCTTGGCCGAGGCTCCAGAAAACATGAAGTCATGCTGGGCGGACTCCATGAGCGAGTGATTTCTCTCTGCTTTGCTCTGATCGACGTCCAGCCAGCCACAAAAGCTTGCCTTTCCTTTCCGCTGACGCCCCCCCCCCCACCCTCGTCCTCGTCCTCCTCCTCCCCCTTGCTCCAGACACCACAGCCTCCTCTTTCTCTGCCTTTTCAACCACCCTCGCACAGAACTCTCCTGCACTCTTCCCTTTATCTTCCTTTCTCCTGGTTTGTAGAACTTGCTTTTCATTTATAGACCCCACTTTCACCGTCCCTGGTACACATCCTAATGGTAGTCATGGTAATCGGTCTCTCTGTGCAATCACAATTTAAGTCCAGAAACCAAATTTGATCAAAAACTCATTAACGTCCCTTAATTTTAGTTAAATTAAAAATGGATATCCATGATCCATGTTGTGTTTGGTGCTGTGGCGGGTCGTGGTTTTACTGAGGCCTTCAGTGAGTACCCGGGTAGCCGCTCCACCAGTATGACGCGAAAAAAAAGAGGTGACTCTGCAGTTGGCGCATGGTACGACCAACGAAACCACCACATCCAGCAGCACGGCGCACAACCCCCCGTCCGTCCGTCTGTCTGCATCCGTCTGTCTGCATCCGTCCGCATCCGTCCGCGTCCTTCCATCCGTCCGCCCGCCCCCAGCCGGCACCACAAGTGTCTGGACTCCTCGGGGATTTACAAATTGCTGCCTCAGGGCAAACGCAGCATGATCTCACTATTACGGGCATGGAGGAGGTCACACGGGATATGTGGACTGACCTGCCAAGCTATTTGAACCACTTTGACAAGAAAAAGGCGCGGCCACTTGTGCCATTACGCAGTGCTTGCCTTGCGATGTTGTGCCCCGTGACTAACTGACTTGACCAACCCGTTGGGACATCAACAATGCATATTGTCCAAATAACCACCAAACAATTAAGTGATAACAAAACTATCTAACACAATTAAAACCATGCACACCTAAGACATCTCCAGCAGCTGCTGGAACTTGGAGGGCAGAGACTCCGCCCCGGTCTTACCAGCAGCAGCTGCAGCAGCAGCAGCAGCACTGTGTATGATTAAATACGACTGCACATATAAAAAATAAGTTACAAAGCCAGCATTTCACTCACACATTTCCGTAATCCTCTGTGTGAAAGGCGTCATCAGTACACAAGCAAGTCATAATTTACCAGCAAGGTAACTTTTACTTTTGGTTCTGTTGTTTTGTATGACTTTATTCATGTAACATGTTGAGCACCAGGCAAGCAGCTGTGTTTTGGTACTGAAGTTCTAACGTATTCTGAATTGATTCCTTTGTATTACCACTGTGACGTTCTTGCCGTCATTCGTTCTCTCTGCTGTCAGTTCATATATTGGTTCCTCTCTGTGGAGCCTAATGCAGAGTAAAATAAACAGTGACAGTGGGATGATCTAAATTCACCAAATACATAGAATGTAGCTTTGCTCTAAGTTCAGACAATACACTTATTTTTTAACCTTTTAAATATCGTTGTGTTTTGATGTCTTAACGTGTTTTACGATGTGAACATTATTCATTGATGTTTATATCATTTGTAACCAATCATTTAATTTGCATTTAAAACATGATTTAAGTAATTTAAGTGCCAACATTTCTGAATCCCTTTGTGCTTGTTATTTAAAAATTAATAATTCAATGTAATCATCCTCTGACCTTCAGTATTGCATTTTGACATGATCACATTGTGTTATTGTTTCACGTTATCCTCAAATGATAATTTTAGTAGAGCTTTAGACTTAGCATTTTGTATTATTCCAAACCTTCACAACCTCACACAAATGGAAGACCACCCGGCCTCTTAGTTTCCAGTGCCAGGGTGGCACACCCCCGCCCCCCGCCCCTGTGCCAGCTCGCTGTAAGCGCGACAGCTGGTACAATAAAGCAGCAGCACACCTCGTCCAAAGAGCAGCTCCACACCGGTGGAGTTAAGGGTAGCATCAGTGTGTGAGTGTGTGTGTGTGTGTGTGTGTGTGTGTGTGTGTGCGTGTGTGCGTGTTTGGTGGATGTCCTTCAGCACTAAGAGCATTGGAGGGAGATGTAAAGAATGCTAATGAAGTGAATCACCAGAGTAAGGACTGACTTGGCCAGCCCTGGCATACATACACTGTATATATGTGTGGGTGTGTGTGTGTATTAGTGTGTGCGCGTGTGTGTGTGTGTGTGTGTGTGTTTGCATGTGCGTGCGTGTGCTTTCCCATGCATTTGAACACCCCGATGTTCGCTCTCTCAAGTGAAGAGAGAGCAAGTGAGACGTGGACGAGCCAAGGTTAAGCACAGGAACACAGTGGTGGGCTGTGCATTTTAATTAAAGCTTGAGCAAACACTCTGCAATTCCCCTAAATGGCCCCCCTGTGATGGATGACAGGAACCAGTGTTTTCTATTTTTCTTCTCGAGAGGAACTTTTGTGCGAGCGACAGTGTGCTCGGACACAAAAGGCCAGGCCAGCCAAAGTCCCTGCTTTTTTGAGCTTTATTGACTCCTGGCACTGCACACTGTTGGAGAGTGTTAGAGAGAAAATGTGTTACCTTGGTACACATCTCAAATGCATCAGCTATGCTCTTTCACTGTGTGCATATGCGGATGTCGGATTCAGTAAAAATAATCCATCCACTGAGACTCACCACTGTACACCAGCACAAGCAATATTTCCCCATTGCAGCAATATTGGTACCAACTCCACTGGACCCACAGCCACTCCAAACTTCAGTTTGTATTGGGAGAAATGTGTAAACAAATGGAGTTGGATATGGTGTTTTAGAATTGAACATTTCCCTCAAGCTGTGTCTGAAATCACTTAATTGTTCATCATAGATTATTACTACTACTACTATTACTATGGTACTCTATTGTTTGTTGTCTTAACACTGCAATAGAGGCTGTATTTTCACAATAAAGTGACGGGGTAGTGTCAGGAATGTTTGAGGGGTCCTCAGACATTTTACATTCAGAGTCTATACATCAAATAACATTGTGAAATATATAAGCATCAACAATAAAAGTAATTAATACACAGCCGAATGGCCCCTCTTTACAATAATATCTGTTACATGATTGGATCAAAAGTAGTATTTTAACATAACTGGTCAGATAGAGCTTCTTCTACTGACTTCATATTCTCTTGGTTAGTTTCATTTATAACACTGCTTAACTCATCTTTAATACAATCTACAATAATATGAATGTTAAGTTTTAACCCGCAAAGAATGTAGTATGTAGTTAACTAAAAAGTAGAATATGTCCCATGGAACTGCACTGGAGTTGTATCAAGAAGTATTTAAGTTGTAAAAGATCATTGATTTCTTCTATCTACGAGTAGAAAGCGAAGGGAAAAAAGTCCCTTTTTATCTCTGCCTTTATAAGGGCATCTTTCTTTATTGCTGCTACAATGAGAACACTCCATAGTGCTATAAACCGCTGGACGACAGCAGAGTCTGACCAGTGGCTTCTTGACTTCATATGAGACTTGTGGTGGGAGCAATAACCCCACAACCTGTGCACTGCACTGGGACACTGCACAGCTCAACGAGCCTCTGTGGTGGTGTTTGAGGAAGAGCGTTTTAATATATCTGATGAAGAAAAAGAAAACGTAGGTGCTGTGTGGGAGTGTGTGTGTCTATGTGGATGCTAGAAACCTAAATATATATTTACAACTGACTGAATCGTGTCCATAACATTGGCCATTGAAAAGTGTCAAGTATTGGAAGTTGGCAAAGAATTGGTCACACATTTTTGCTCGTCTGATTTGAATTCAAACTTTTGTTATTATAACGTATTTTATTGAAACAAACTGCTTATTCTGCTTGAAGAAAATCCAACAACCAGTTGGCGATGCATCCCCTGATTTAGTGGTTGTGTCCAGAGTGCCTCTAAATCCTCTAAATGTCATGCCGCTCAGAGTTGATGTTAAGACACTCAGAGACTTGGAGTTTCACAACATTGATGGTTCACAGAAAAGCCATGTATTTTTCTTTTGTCTTCTTTTTCTGTCAAACAGTTTAAATGTTTGTTGACTCATGCAGCACTCAGGAGCGTTTACACGACAAATCCACTCAAATGAGACTTTGGGCGACGAAAACCACTTTTTGGGGCGTAGTCACTAACGGGGTGATTTCGGCAGACAGGAAGAGATGTGTTTGGACATTGGTGGACAAAAAGGTTTTCGTCTCTAAAACAACTTTTGATTGCTTATGGCTTTTCATGTCTATGTTGATGACATTTCGACAGGTCTGTTGAATTTGTAAACATTATGTTGTCGTTTAATCTCACTCAGTGTGCCTGGCCTGACTCATAAAAGTGGCCAACTATTGGACTTAGTTATTACTTTGGGTCTGTATTCATCCTCTATGATTACAAGGGATTGTTTTTTTCTTTGATCATCTTGTTTTTAAGTTTGAACTCAATTTTTTCTTGCTGATATTAAATAGTACTAGTGCTTCAAGAGCTTCCAAATTATTTGTGAAATTGTATGAATCCATTCAAACATGTGCTTTAGGGAACTTCTTTAATGTTATATGCACATTATTTATTTTTTGTGTTATTTTTATTTTTTTCCTATCTCTTTGTTTGTGATGGGCTTTGTAACCGTACTGTAACAGTTGGCATTGTTATATATAATATAATATGAATATTATTTTATTATTAATAATATTAATGCCTGCACTGCAGTGTCATGGAGCTGGTAGGAAATGCAACGTCCTCCTGATCAGACTGTGTGTGTCTGTGTGTGTTGAGCCAACAGTCTTCTGTAGCTTTTTATCACGCTTCATTCTAAGCCTGCCTATTGTTTAGGGGTCCAATCAAATGCAAAGCATTTAATTTAGATCTCTCTTGTATGCTGCTCAAATATTCTGTTCCACTGTGAAATACGTCACAGTACAAAAGATAAGGACGTCCTCACCTCAGTTTCAATGAGCATTCGGTTACAGCGCTGAGTGTGTCAGTGTTGAGAACACACATATTGCTGCAAACCTCTATGGGATACTGTTTTAGCATGACAACGGTACATATATTTCATATATATAGCTGAAATATATATCTTCCTCTCCTCTCCCTCTCTCTTTCTGCTGTGTGGTGATGCAGATGAGCTCTGACAGAGGAGGAAATCGAGGAGTTCAGTCTGAGAGCGTAGAAGGGAGAGGCAGTGGAGAGAGTACATGGATGGGGTCTATGTGGGCCTGCTGCACCAGTGGATGTAGAAAACAAAAACCTTCGACTCATATCAAATGCTCATATGTATATAATAATGTGTGTGCTAATGATGACACATATGATGAATAAAGACAATAAGAAATTGTTCTCTACATGAGGAAGACGTACTCGGTGGCAGCAGGTGTCTGCTCAAATTTAAATAGTATAATAAGACAACTAAAACACTGTTTCAGTTAAACCGTTAAGTAATCAATCTGACCAGTTAGTAACCATAGCAACGCCGCTGCAGCTTCCTGCCACATTAACACAAACTAATCTCAACATGGGTCACAACCGCAAACGGTTAGCACGAAGAGTGACGAGGTTCACTCAGCTGTTCTGGAGCTTTCTGTTAAATTGCACAGAGGACTAAAATATCCTCTTTGTTGTATACGTGATTGTCATCAGCATTTGGACACTAAGTAGGATTCTTGTCTCCTCTGAAACTCTGTCAGGGAGAATGTTCTGCTTCGTTGAGACAAAGTGACATTCAGGATGTTTCATCGTTCCATCTAGGACAGCTTGTCCTGTCATTGTCTTCATCTGTGTGGTCTTTCCGATTCCATGTCCTCTCTGAACGTGATTCTATCTATGGAACTATCTGTTGGATAATGATAAAAGCTTGTCCTCTTTCATCTTCTGACAATATAGATCTTGTGGTTATAACGTTCAAACATTCCTGTCATAAAAGCAGCCCTGCCTTCCTGTAGTTCTCTTCTTTTATGAGCTCAGAAGTGAGACTGCCACAGCAATGTGAAAAGCCTGGAAATCAAACTTCCAACACTCTCCTCACTACTGATTCTCTTTATTTTATCAGAGCTCTTTGGGAAAGAGCATCAGCTAAATGCCTGGATTTAGCTTTATTTATACATACATACAGTAAAGAGTATTGTCTTTGTCTCTGGTTCTCTTTGACACCATCACAGCTCCCCTTCCTCCTCTTCCTCCTCCTCGTTCTCCTCCTCCTATTCTACTATTCCCCCTTCTCAGCCTGACAGTATGCCTCTGTTCATCTCTTCTCCTCTCATCCTCTGCCGCTGACTGGTTGCCATGCGGTGGGCTGTCCATCAGTGACCTGGTAACTGTTGCTAGGAGAGGAGTGTAATTCTATCGTTTGTGTTACATTTTTCTCCTATTTATACACTCCCCTCACTTCACATCCCTCTTTTTCCAGCTCTCCCTCTCTGTGGTGTTCTTTAATCCATCTCTTTTCCTTCATCCCCTCCTCCTCCTCCTCTTCCTCCTCCTCCTCTTCCTCCTCTTCCTCCTTCTCCTCTTTCTCCTCCTCATCCTCTTCCTCCTCCTCCTCCTCCGCCACCTCCTACACCTCTTCCTCCCCTCACTCCTCTTCTTCCCATTCTCATCTGTCAGTCCTCTCCTTCCTCATCTCCTTCAATGTCCTTCACCCCAGGTTTCAATCCGCGCGCTGTCTCTTTTCACTGTCACTGACTTAACCCCCAGCTCTCAATGAGATTCAGTCTGCTGACCTTAATGGGGCATCAGCTTTGGATAAATAAAGCATTTGTAATGGCCGTCATCTATTCAGGCAAAGTTATTTGTTCCTTTCTCTTTGTAGTCCATAAAGAGAAGGCCTGCATCTAAAAGTCTATGATTTTAGTCCTCAGTCAAGAAGAGCCCGGGCCGACTCTTGTTCACCAAAGGACTTCCTTTTTCAGCATTGTACACAGAATAAAGCAAACCATGTGGCGGATAAAGGAGTTTAATCTGCGGCAGCTAAACTAACGTTGGTTTTTGAAAGAAAGGGCATCAGTAATATAAAATCTGCATAAAAGAGGAAAATATGAAAAAGCAACAAAAAAATAAAAAATACAAACATGTTATGAATTAATATATCAAAGATGAAACCTAGCGTAATCAGCGTGTGACCGAGTAAGCTTGGACACTAGACAAATCAGCTCAACACCAATTCATACATTGTCTAGAAGGGGACATAGTCACCCATTGGTTTGTGGACTGGGTTTGAAGCATTGAGTTTGACATTCTGACCGTAGCCCTAGTGACACTAGAGAGTGGCATAAAGTAGAACTGAACACTAAATAAGATATTTTAAAGCAATCAACAGACTGTGAAAGGGTTAAAAATCAAAGACGCAAACAGAACATAATGATAATTATGAGGTAGCATGTTTTCTGGTAATTCAAGATATCTCAAAAATATAATTAAATTGATCTTTGTGAATCACAAGTCATCTGCTTTATGGTCTGTTTGACTCTAAATGGACCATTATTAACTAAATGACCATCATGCTGGATTGAAGAAGATGTGAAACTAGAGATTCAGACCATGAACTCATGTTTACAATGTTTACTCAGGTAAACATGTACGTTTAAAGCATTTCCACATTGACTTCACTTATCAGACCCGCAGGGTGTTGTCTGTCCACACCTCAAGGCTGCGTTGGTTTGAATCTTTCCTGATATGTTTCTCAAATGTAACTAGCTGCTTGGAATTAGTACTTGCTATTGCATTTATCTATGTGACTGAAGCGAGTGAAAAAAAAGTTGTTGAGGAGCCGAGGTGTAATAGCAGCTTGCTAGTTTAGATACAGCTCACATGTAGAGTTCTTACTCGACCTTTCTGCCAATTTACAGAAAAAACATGCTGATTGCTTTTGAAACATCAAATAAATCAGGTTGTTATCCACATTTGCGGTGAGACTCGTGTCGTGTAGTTTCAGAATCATACTGTATTCTGTCTTCTTTGTATAGAAAGTACAGTCGACATAGTTTGGAACACATTTTGAAAGTTTAGAGAGTAAGCACATTTATTTAGAGTGTAAATGTTTAGTTTAATTTTGACCAGGTATTTTCATATTTGATAGGTAGTTTTACCTTTACAAAGATGATATCATGTTAAGGTCATAATAATGCTAAATAACTTGCTAAGAAGGAGATTGGGGTTCTGATACTGCTGCAGAGCAATCTGTGAAAGCTGTGGCCGTCATGACATGATTGAAGGACAATGCACTCTATAGCTTTGGAGAGGTCAGGTGTGTGTGTGGGGGATAGGTTACAGAAGGAAGGAGGGAAACACAAATTGATGAAAAGCCACTGAGTGAAAGACAGGGAAGAGAAAGAAGATGTGTTTGGCGAGGATGAAGGGGGTTAGGGCGGGGTCTGTGCATAATTACATTTTCTGTTCTGAGCAGTATTGGGAATCAATAATGTAATTCATAGAAAAGCCATGGAGCTGCCCCTCATTGGCATTCACAGACATGAGCCCGCTTACATCCCAAAGAATTAAAACAAGGAGATTAGAGAGGGAGAGAGAGAGAGAGAGAGAGAGAGAGAGAGAGAGAGAGAGAGAGAGAGAGAGAGAGAGAGAGAGAGGGAGAGGGAGGGAGAGAGAGATCTTCACAGTGCCCTGATAAATTCGGGAAACTTTGAGTTGCCATCAAAACATGATTGATGTTTTGACATGGCCATGCATTTAAAGACAGCTTGGTCTATCCCCACGGACATATAAATGCACACACACACACACACACACACACACACACACACACACACACACACACACACACACACACACACACACACAGGGTCATTATGGGGTCAGATGTGAAATGGCAGCTCCTCCTTCAGATGCTTCCACTGTGTATTTATAGTGGGCTAAAATGAGATTCCCCACTGAAACTCAACAGCATATATGAGAAATAAAAATAAAGACAATAAAAAAGTGGAACTCAAACACTTACCTACACAGAAGATTTGATTCTGATCCTGATTATTCAAATGGTGATTTTTTTTTAATGTTTGAATGACTAATGGACAACATTTTTTAAAATTTGTTCAGTATTGAGGAAGAACGCTGCAGACAGCAGGCACTATACAGGGAAAGCTTGTTTTGACTGGCTCAGACAACATTATGGGAAGGACAGGAAAAAAACGTTTTTATTAAGCTCAATCCGGTTAATCGTTCTTGCAGCATGTGACTTGCTGACGCAAGACAACAATGGAAGCGTGAGTGAGAGTTGGCGAGAGGAGTGTCTGTGTTGTCAGAGTGTGACGTGTAGAAGCATGTCTTCTTGGTCCCTTGAAGACTGTCAATGTCAAGGCTGAATATTTAGTTGATTTCAGAACAAGACCTTTCCGAGTGAGACTTAGAGAGGAAAGAAACAGGGTTTTTATTTTCTCTATAATGTTGTCAAACACTTCTGAGCCTGTGAGTGGCCAACACAAGCTCTTTTAGTAAACCTACATTGACAGTGAGGACTTTCCCCCAGTGGTTACATTACAGCCCATTTAACTGCTTTAGTCTGCAGCTTTCTGTTCAATATTGGACCTATTTCAAAAATTGTTCCCCCTATTATTCTCTTCCACACAAATCCATGGGGAAATTTGGTTCAGGTAAACACAAAAAGTACTGTTTAAGAAGGGTGTTGAGATGAACTCAGTGGTTGTTGCACACTAAGTGTTGTTGAATTTACTTAAGTGGTTTAGTCGAACAAAAACGTGCTTTTTTCAATGACTGGTTGGAATGATACACATGGCAGTTATCCACATTTCTTTATTTATTGGACTTTCTTTGTAGTGCTATTCAATTCAATTCAATATATTTTATATAGCCCAAAATCACAAATACAAAATTTGCCTCAAAGGGCTTTCAAATCTGTACACATGACATCCCTGTCCCTGGACCTCACATCGTATCAGAAAAAAATCCCCCAAATAAAGATAGTAAAAACCCTTTGACAGGGTAAAAAGGGAAGAAACCTGGGGGAGAGCAACAGAGGAGGATCCCTCTCCTCGAATGGACAGAATCAATAAAAGTCATGTGACCAGAATAAATAATGTAACAGAGTTACAGAACATTACATGAATGACAGAAATTATTCAAAGAAGAGGAGAGGAGAGAGAGGAGCTTAGTGTATCCTAAGATATCTCCCAGGAGTCGAGGATGCTTTGTTTTGAGACTTTGAGGATGTGCCGCATTTTTTAAATGTTCCGTAGGTGAAAAAAGGCAGTCCTTGAGATTTGTTTTACGTGTTATCCAAAGGAGAGTTCCTGGTTCCTTACGGTGGTGGATGCCAGAGCAATGCAAACCAGAGAAACTATAGCAGCAGATAATTGATTTCTGAGGTGTTCTCGGCCGAGAAAAATAACTTCAGTCTTGTCAGAATTCAGCAGCAGGAAGTTGCAGGTCATCCAGATTGTTATGTCTTTAAGAAGTGCTTGAAGTTTAGTGACCTGGGGCATCTTTGATTGACAGATATAGCTGAGTATCATCGGCATAGCAGTGAAAGTTTATGGAATGTTTTTTAATAATATTGCCTTAAGGAAGCATATATAATGTGTATAATATTGGTCCAAGCACAGAATCTTTAGGAACTCCATGACAAACGGCAGTGCTCATTAAGGTGTATTTTCCATATATATATATATATATATATATATATATATATATATATATATATATATATATATAGTTTAATAAAATCATTCTCTTTTTAATAACCACATGGCGAAGCCCATTTTTATAAAGCCCTGGTGATTACTCTTGCCACATAATTCTCAAATGTTCATGTTTAAAGTAAAATGTAAAAAAGTAAAGACTAAATATAAGGAGGACAAATAATCCTTGGATCAAGGCTTTAAGAAGTGGTGTACATTTAAAGCTCACGGTGGCGTTTATCAGGAGTAGTCCAGTATTTTTTTAATCTGATTGTTGTCTTGTAAAAGATTTTTAAAGGCCATATCCAAGATCAGGGTGCAGCCATTAGGAGAGATGCTGTCAGAACTCCTGTCCTCCCCTCTAAAGAAGCCAAGCGTTCCGTCTCTGCCTTTTCTGTAACAGGGATCAAGAGGGTCTCTCAGCCTGAGAGCAGCGTTTTAAAGGCAGAGGGCTTCTTGATTTCTCCATTTGAACAGTCTACTCCCAAATGAGAAATAAAATTCCAAGAAATTCTGTTATGCTGTAATATGAGTGTGAGAAGGAATTTTAGGTTTTTAAATGGTTTGACCATTCAGACATTCACTCGTATATCTCTGATCTATGGACCAAACATGTGTGAGTGTAGCTAGACATGAAAATGTAATGTCATGATTATCTTGACCAAAATAATTGGAATTCCCGATATTATCCCAATAATCCTCAAAAACTCTGACTTACTGACTGTAATTAATCCATTACTTTACCAATAAAACACACATTTTCCTTAATAAAAAAAACATAAATAAATAAGGTAATCATGAATAATAAGGTGTGCCCTCAAAAATAGAAGCAAGCTGTCTACTGTCAGGCTTTGTTTTTCACTTCAGCTTTGTCAAGTCACGGGTGAAGATATTCTCTATTATCCTCTACAATGAAAATTCACCAAGATCAACTTTTGTGAGTGATTTGTTTTTTTTACCACAATCAACAATTACATTATTGCTCCATTCCTAAGTGCAACAGTATCAATCTAATAAAGGTTGATTGTTTGCCATGAGCAGCGTTTAGTATTTTATTTTAGTATTTTTCATTAAAAGGGTAACTGATCAGAAAACTTGTATAGGATCAACTTACTGGAAACACTATCACACCTTTCTACTAATCTTATCCCAGGACAGAAAGTGGCACGACCTGCTTATCTCAGTCATTTGTAGAAATGTAATAATAGAATGTAGAATAGAGAAAATGGACCAAGTGAATATTATAATAGTCAATCATGTCAATATTGATTGATTTATTGTGATTGTGATGTTTAAAATTTAAAGGCAAAATGGCACGCTTGTGCTGGAATTCAACAAACTGGCCCCAGACTTTCTTACTATTATTGCAGAGGATGTGCTTAAATTTAGCTCCTCTGAGAATTGCCTGAATGAGACACTGTTTGCATACTGTTTGTATGTGAGACACTGTCTATATGTCCAATGTCCGTATGAGACACTGTCTGTATGTCCATTATTAGACATACTGTATGAAAACACAGCAGCCGAAGCGAACATGTTTATGTTTATTTGCATCTGATGGTTTTTGTCCGTATTATCTAATTTGTAATATAAAAATCATGTTTCTGATGCTGCTAAAACCTTTTGTTTAGAGGATTGAGTTTGTCCTTAAATGTATGACTCGTCCGGCTGGTGTGTTTTTTAGAAGTTAAGTTCTACAGTGTAGTTATTCTTTTTGCTGACCTTTGTTCCTACTGTGAATTTTATTATGAGGCAGCGTGCGTGGTAAGGCAGCTAAGGACACAGTTGGCTGTCATCCTGCCCAGTAGGTGTCCAGGCATGGTTGCAGAGTGCTGCTGTTGTTTGTGCTAACCCGCCTGTCCGCATCTCTTCCCCTCCCCACAGCGCTGACAGGAAGCCAAGCCGAGTCCCAAGCCCCTATCCAAGACCTTCGCAGAGCCATGGCCGACGGGACACGACACCGGAGAGCTGCCACCGAGGAGACCTACTGGGCCTACTCAGGTGCGTGTTTGTGTACGTCTTTGTCTTTCCTGTGAGGAAATTGTGGTGGTGTTCAGGCACACCAAGGAACATTTGGACACTTTTAGTGGTAAAAAGCAAGACAAGTTAGTAGACATTATTTTTGATATTTGTCTTTTTCAAAGAAAGCGGAAATACTGAAACAGCAAGCAGCTAGGGGACAGTCCTATTGATCAGATTGGAAGGTTAAAGTGTTTTAAATGGAAAGCTGTTGGGAGGTTTGGAACTATTGAATGCACATCTGGTCCCATCTGATTATGTATGGTGCACACAGCAGAGAAACACCTATCTTAGAAATATCTTGAGAAAGCGGAGGATTCCTGTGCAATTTGTCTTATGTCCATAACATATGGGGTTTCTCAGGATGGGGTTTCTCAGGTGTATAAGTTAAAAACATCAGTCCAGCAAACCACATACCAAAGAGAAAAATAGTTTAGCAGTGTCGTCAGAATGTGTAAAAATGACAAAAGTTGCTTGAGCAGAATGTATTTCAGTCAAGTAATTGTCATCAGTTTTGTTAACACAGAATCAATGGCAGTGATTATATGACCTATGATGACCAAAAGAACTGGGTCACCAGGGGCCCACAAACCATCATCCAGTTGGTAGAGGGACCACAACATTGGCATATATCCACAGTCCTGTGGTTATGGGGTTTATATGGTTCATGAATACAGGCAAAGATTTAGTTTTGTCATTTAGACCAAAGAGATAGAATCTTTTAAATCATATTTTTATATGATTTAAAAGATTCTATCTCTCAACAACAAACCTCCATTACTTCTAAACCTGTTTGGTTGAAACAATAGACCTAGTCGATATTGCTTCTTAAATTTGTCTGGCCCACATAACATTCTCTGGTGTTTTTTGTCCACGTACGACAATTTACAGGGGTAAGAAAACCAAATAGCAGTTAAGTGTCAGCCCAGACCAAGATGTTACATTTGGATTACATTATTTATTAACAATTTATTGTTATACATATTATGTACCCTACTTAGTATTGGATTTGTAAGCCTCACTAAATTGTTTGCTAAACATCCAAAAACAGGAAATGTTTGGACCTACAAGTATGAACTATTTAACTAGATAATGCTTATTGATGCTTTACAAAGTATTTATGTACCATTTTACAAGGTTTTAAAATCAGCAGTTGCAACTTTATTAATTGCATCAAAATATTGTTAATTTATGATTGCCATACCAAAAAGCAATAACACATATTTTTATAATGTGCGCAACAACAATTAACTCTTAAAAAAATTTAATATAAGAATCTCTAATAATTAGGAAGCAATATCATATTATGTCATTGTTTACTACAGATTAACTATGCTTTAATTACCTAACAATGTCCTATTTATGTCATGATCTTATTGTAATGTGTTACCAGTTTCTCTTTTTAACATGAAACCTCTTCCACAAATTGAGGTTATTGCTTCTACTTGGCAGATGTTTTTGGACCTGCTACTGCCAATGAAACTCAACATCCTTACATCACATTAAAAACTTCCCCACTGCTCAAAGTGCATAATCACCTTCCCTTGGAGGCTTTGAATGTGAAACGGCTGGAGGAAGTGAAGTTGTATTGATAGTAGCGTACTGTGACAGTGAATGAAAGAAACAGAGAAGTAGAAATAATTGGAGCGAATGAGTGACCAGCCTTTATTTCACTGTACCAGCCCTTGGCTGTTATTACAGATTTCATTCTGGAGTGCTGACTGTACTGTTAGAACATACAGCAGCTTTGAAGCCTCCTGGTTCAGGCTTTAGGGTTAGGTGACAGAGATTTCAATATAAGTAGAGGGCTTCACAGGTACAGTAAGCCTGGGTTAAGACTAAGTTGTGCGATTTAGAGCATGCTGTACTGTGTGTGTGTGTGTGTGTGTGTGTGTGTGTGTGTGTGTTTGTGTGTGTGTGTGTGTGTGTGTGTCTGTGTCTGTGTGCAGTTATGTGCCACTGTCAATGTGATATGTTTGCTTTCCTCCTTCTCTCTCTGACTTTGTTCTTCCTCTCTCAACCGCTCTCCTCTGTGCTCCTCTGGCCGGGAGGCATCTCCGGGCCCTTTTTTTTATTTATTTTACCAGCGCTTCAGAAGAGAAATAAGCCACTTCCGCTGTCCCTTTAGAGCCTTTAGTTTTTCAGAGGGGCAGCATTAATCTTTCACCGTGCAAGCGACGCGAGCCTCAGGCCACA
Organism: Clinocottus analis; assembly: GCF_023055335.1. Taxonomy (NCBI): domain Eukaryota; kingdom Metazoa; phylum Chordata; class Actinopteri; order Perciformes; family Cottidae; genus Clinocottus; species Clinocottus analis. Next base: position 4,174,856 of record NW_027176042.1, on the reverse strand, counting down.
AATGATCTTTTAGTTTATTTATTTCAATACTTCCGCTCGCTCGTCTAACCCTAATTGGTGGCCCGTCGTGCCTGCGAGAGCTCGGGTGCTTGTGGGTGAAAACAGAGCCGGTGACAGTTTCCCTTAGTGTTCCTGTTGCTAATGCTCAGATCCACCGATGCTCTCCTGCTGTCCCCTCGCACATGTTTGATCGCAGCTCTTACATAAGATGCTGATGTAATGGTGGGTAGGATCCAAGCAAGAGCGGAAAACAATAGAGAGACAGCCGGCTGACATCCTGCTGGATATTCTATTTTCATGTCATTGTGAGAGCCGCAGAGATCAGAAGTAAGGGAGAAATCCTGTTTTATTATTGGGCAGTATTTCGTAAGGTTAGCACAGGACCGCACTCATCAATGTCATAGCGAAGACGGAGGACAAAAACAGAGTCGTATGAAAAGTTTTAAAGCAAAATCCTCAGTTCAACCGAAAATTTACAATGAAAAACAGATATCAGGAGGAGAAGTTTACATTGCTACCCGTACACTCTTCGTACTATGGATGACTTTGTGTAATACCATCTCCTCTGACACACACATGCACATACACACACACACACACACACACACACACACACACACACACACACACACATACACACACACACACACACACACACACACACACACACACACGCACACATATACTGTCTCCCTCTTGTTCGCTCACTTCTGATGACTTCTTCAGTATTTCCTGAACTTCCGTCTGTGCTAATTAGCTTGTTCTAATCGCACCGTTGTTCTCATCACAAGAGAGAGAGAGAAAGAGAGAGAGAGAGAGAGAGAGAGAGAGAGACAGAGAGAGAAAAGAGAGAGAGAGAGGCTGTGAAGGGTTAACGGTTTAACGGTTCAGGAGGTTCTTTGAAGAACATGTGTTACATCCTTGAAGGAATAATTCAGCAGTTGTGGGATGTGCACTCATCGCTTTCTCTTAGAGATTGAGATGAGTGCATGATCAATCAGAACTGATATCAGGTCATGGTTAGCCTAGCTTAGCAAAAAGCCTGGCTCTGTTTGAAAGATGTCATGATTATTTCCTAAAGGTTGTATTTTTACTTAGCAAAATATTTTTAAATGAACATGTTATTGTGGGAAAAAAAAAAGTTCTTTTGTCTATAATCATGCTTTTTGCAAAAAATCTTAAGAAGCTTTATTGGTGTATTGTCTTTAAACCCATTCACTAATTATTGGTGTAAAACTATGGTGCCATCAAGTTACATTGCAATCAGATGAATCAACATTATTATTATGTGACTATAACTTTAATTATATGAACTGGAAGTTATTATGAGGATGAGACTCAAAGTTTAACTGCAAACATTAACCTCACAGTAGCTCTATTGGCCAAGATTTTCCTTGAGATATGCATTATAAACCATATAATATATGAAACGACCCTTACCGTGATATATGTTACCCATTTCACATAATTACGAGTGCTTTGCCATATAGTGGTAAGATCAGCTGTCGTCTGCAATGGGCTGAGTGTGACACTCAGAGGTCAAATTGATTGGCTCTTCCTCCTCGACTGCTGGACAATTGAAAATCCAGAACACTTTTTTTTCATTTAACATTCAATATGATACACATGTTGGTATTAAGAATATGCCTCCCATCTCACTCTCTCTCTCACACGCACACGCGCACACACACACACACACACACACACACACACACACACACACACACACACACACACACACACACACACAAACACACACACACACACACTTGACTGGAAATTAATTTTCAGACTAGCACAATGTCAAGGCTCACTATTGATGGCAGAAGCAAATCTAATTTGCGTACTCCTTGTCGAGCCATTTTGCCATTCAGGACCAGCCACCATCAGAGAGCGCTCAGGCCCTCATGTTGCAGGCTTGAAGTGGGTAAATTAAGATAGGAATTGATGATATGTTGTATGGTCATTTTACTCAAGAGGAAAGCTGTTCCGCTTTATGAGCCTGACAGACAGTAAGTGCTGTTTTCTATCAATTTTTTTCCTTTCACGTGAAAATTAAAATGTCCCCTTAATAGAAGATTCACACATAGGAAAAGTTAATATATTCTATTCAATACCAACATGTTTTGAACCACATGTTAGTTTCTAAAAGACTGACTCTTCTTTTGATTAGACTGGTATTTTTAGATAACAAAATATGTTATAATATCATGGTTTAAATCACAAGTATGATTATTATTATTATATTATTTGTTTGAATATAACATTTAAATAATAAACTTGAATTGCACCTTTATAAAAAAATATGACTTAAGAAAAGATAGTTCAAGACTTCATTTTTACTTTTCTTGAAAAAAAAGGCCCAAAACAAACAATGAATGTATCGATTAACAAGCCTGATTTATCGTCTTCCACTGTGCCACCGAGCTCCATTAAAAACACATCAATGAGTCATACTGGGGGACATGTTGGGGGCGGCTGTGTCCCAAGAGATATCACAAGGTTCGATCCCCAGCTCCTCCTGTCCACACGTCAAAGTGTCCTTGAGCAATACCAGGTAGCTCCCGATGGACAGGCTGCAGCCTGTTGGTTTATGAATGTGTGTGTAAGTGAAGAAATGAGAGGCAAGTTGTACAGCACTTTGTCCAGTAAGGTTAAAAAGGCCCTGTATGAATGCAGTCCACCATTTAACAGGTCCTTCATTACCATGAAAACACACTCCAGGGGGTTTAAATATACACACTGCAGACAGTGTGTGTGTGTGTGTGTGTGTGTGTGTGTGTGTGTGTGTGTGTGTGTGTGTGTGTGTGTGTGTGTGTGTGTGTGTGTGTGTGTGTTGTGGAGGGGGAAGGCGGTTGGGGAACCCTCTAACAATATGTTTGGAGGAAAATGGGTCCCTTGGGAGTAATTATGATTGCCATCTCAAAGATAAACCTCTTTTTGAAGAAGTCATCATGTGAGAAATAAGATAAAATAGCCAGAGAATACATATGCACAGAATAACACAATTATGTCTTTTTTATTTTCCTTTAAATAATTTGTCATAAACAGATATGAAATGATAATATCTTGTTTAATGTCTATTTGATCACGTATGCGATGCGATATATGGTAGCGAGTCCTGATGCCTTTCTCTTTGACCTACTGTCCCAATACAACAGCCTAAGTAACTCATTCAACTGTAAAATACAGCACAATCTTGGTAAAATATACATATTATGCCTCATGGTTTTTGTGTGTGTGTGTGTGTGTGTGTGTGTGTGTGTGTGTGTGTGTGTATAAGTGTGTGTGCGTGCTTCATAACGAGTATCTTACATGGAATAAACACTGTTTATTGGACATAATCCATCCCACAAATATACCATCCTGCTGCTCCTAATATTGACTAGCAGCACCAAATGTGTATTTCTATGCAGTTTTACAATAATCAACATTTACTCCTACTTCTATTTGAATGACACTTGCGACAAGCTGTTTCAGTGAATAACAAAGCATTACGTCAACACAAAACGAGACGTTTGTGAGCTGTTTTTGAAAAATGTATACGTCTTCAGTGGCAACCGATAGGCTCGGGGATCTGTTTGAGCTAGTTTAGCACGCCTGACAGATTGATAGAAATTAAATTTAGGCACCATTCAATAACTCCAAAACAGTTTGAGCCCACATATAGTCAGAATTTGATAGACCTGGACATACAACCTAGTTGTGTCGTCAATGTCTTGCCAGATGTGTTTAGTATGGCGTGACCATACATTTCGGATTGCAAATGCAAGCAGTTGATGGAATTGAACACATGCAGACCCGGGTGGCCCGTGGCACAGTGGATTTTGATTTCCCCAAATGTTGAGACATCCTGCTATATAGGCACCACACAAATGTTCTTGCTTCTTTCTCTTTGGCACTCACAGATAAAAAGTGTAAGGACTGCTGTATATACTTGTAACAAGTGAGAATGAGATGGTGCAACGAATGCTATGCTTTGCTGCAAGCATGTCATATTTTTTAAAGGGACTGGATTAAGACAGCAAGAATATTTCTACGGAAAGGGGCAAGGTTCATTCTCACACTGATGCCATAAATGACTGTTTTATCTGTTATACTTGGCAACTTTTTCAGAAACTATATATTCTAAGTTTTGTCTTGAACCTTTCAGTTTCAAATACAACTGTTTGAAACTTCAGTGAGGGATACATCATTTTCTAAGGAAGTGTTCATACTGGCAAGCGTAGCTGCACAACTTGAAAGTTCAAGTTGTGCAGCTACGCTTACAGCGAAAAAATTACTGGAAAAAAAAGACAAAGGCTCGAGTTAAGAGCAGACTGGGAGGACCCGAAGGATGATTCCACTCATGGACTTTCAGGGACAAATCTCAACTCATTCAGTGAATAAAGCAGAAATTCAAGAGCAACATTTCTGCTAGGATCTGATGATGAACTTCAACACATTCAGAGGACACAGAGGACAAAGAAAGCTGCTCTCAATCAACCTTGCCACTTCTATACTGCCACTGTCATCACATAAATGCCAATAGCTATGTATGTGTGTGTACGTTGATTAAATGAATGGCGGCAACCAATTGAGCTGTCCGTGCAAGGTGTGGGGGGTGATGCATTATAGGAGTACTCTCTGTGATTGCGTCAGTGGCATCGTGTCTAATGCGGGATCAAACTGACTCGCTCTCTAGATCGATCTGATGCTTCCACAGACATCATATTATTTCCACACTTCTCAAGTAGTCCTTGAGCAGCCTTGAATTTTATTTAGGATGGAAGATAGCATCCATCAAGTGCATGTATCAGGTGAGTCGGCTCTGCAGTCATGAAGCACCTCACAATTGGTCTGACATTCAGCTTGAGGCCCTCGTCTAGTCAGTTCATTCCAACAGCACTGCAGCAACCTCCAGTTGAACAAGTCGTTGTCAACAGTAGTTTGAAGTTCCTGCAAAAACAGCACACTTTGATAACCAATTGGCTTAATTTGGTACCCATCTGGGTCTGGGTTTCTTGTCAAGATGCATGCAGAATCATTACTCTTCATTATATTGTTATCACATATGGTATGTCATCTACAAGCTGTAGAAGAGATTCAGCTGCATCACTTTACATGGTGTGTTAGTAATGATGGTGTTTTGTCTCTCTCACTATGATGTTATTTTATGTTCAAAATTGCCAGAGCAGCAATAAATTAACAGACACATAGAAACACATAGAATTCAAACCCCTTTTTTCAAGCCACTGGTTTATACAATATTTTTCCCACCACAAATTTCAACAAGTCCAACCCCAACTTGTCAAATATGACAGCTTGTTCAGCGGCCCTGAACTTCTTTATGACGCTCTATAGTGTTTTTTTTTTTTTAAAATAAACCTGTTCACAGAAAATCACTTGGATAGATTTTGGATAATATTGTGGTTTGGTTTAAAATAAGTATATTTGTTAGGTAGTTAAGTATGTTAGAATCATTTCCATACGTTGCCTTTTGGTTTCGCACATTATGTGAACAATAGTTTCATGCTGAAAGTCCCGTGCTGGATTACGTATGTGATACTAGTTTTGTTTAGAGTCTCCCTCGTAATCATCGAAGCCACACATTACACCAACTGGAGATGTACTGTAACATGTTTCTAATTTCCCGAGGGCCTACATGGCCTAGATTTCAGTTGGTGGCTAGGGAAACTCCTAATATATAAGTACAAGAAAATTAAAACAGAATGAATAAAGTAATACACAGAAGAGGATTCATGGCCCTAGGCTACAACCATTCAAGGACAGTGGTGACTGTATACCAGCTCATGAAATTACCGCAATCTTTTTTACTCTAAGGCACAAAGGGGAAATGATGCCTTAGCTATTGGAGATCAGGGAATCAATATATAAAAAAGAGATGGATAAAATATTGTAAAAAGCTGAAATTTTAGTGGTGCCTGATGGAAGGTCATTAGCTGTTACACTAAAAGTTTTTATGGCATTTTCTGCGAGATGAATACTTAGAATTTATCGAAAGTTAAGCTTTTCTGCCATCTCACTTCTTACAAACTTCAAACTCCCTGCTCTTCAGTGTAGCGCAGGGAGTTTTAAAGTGTGGAGAGACATCAGTTTTGACAGTAATGTCCCATAATGTACTCTTCAGTATGTTGGCCCGCGTATCGCCTACAGGCATTTCCCGGACACCGCCTGCGAAAGCATAGCCGACCGACTCCTCAGCCCCTGTGAAGTATTTTGACTCGCATTGTTTTCCTTGATGGGAGACATAATTCAGCGGGGATGGGAACACCAGCGAGACGGATGAAAATGAAGTGCAGAAATGTGTTTGGGCTCGGAGGGAGGCGAGGGAGAGGATCAGCAAAATGGAGCTTCTATGAATATAGATAAAAACAAGGCAGCACATTAAGATCGAGCAATGAGAAACATAAATGACACAGAGACCCCCCGTAGGTGTGAGCAATGGGAGCAGTTGACTCGAGTGGATGCTGCGATCAGACGAGTGACTAAGAGAATGAAGAACACATTTAACCATTTGACTTTTGAAGCGGGTGGTAAAAATCATCATGAACTTCTTGGTTCAGCTAGAGAACTGCCTTTTTATCGTATTGGATAGTTTGCACTCGAGTAGCTGTACATTAGTGTACATTGGTGATGGAATTTAACGTGATCTTCTTGGAAACAAATTGATATCAGAACACTAGATATTTAAACATCTATTAGAAAGGCCCTCTCTGTCGATCAAGATCATGTGGTATGATTAATAGCACTAGAACAGCTACTAAATGGATCTTGAGGTGAGATTGTTTCTCAGATTCTGTGAACCGGGCATGGGTGTTTCATCAGACATCATGATAATCATTTTAAAGTGAACTTTAAAAGTTACACTTTTTTGATACAACACCCCCACATGTGCTGAAGTAAAAGGGGTTTCAGATGAGCATATTGTATAATTATGCTGAGGCCCTTAGCATAGCACCTTGCTTCATGTCATTAAAGGCATCACAGTATGGGTGACAGAGCTTTCATGAAGTCATTTAAAATGAATCCACTGGTTATAGACATTTTTCATAGATGTGGGAACTATATTTTACAAGAGAAGTAGACTGCGTATGGAGGCTGACGTTGAGAAAGGCTTGAACAAAAGCTTACATTGTTCGCAGGGTCCTGGGTTCATATTCCATCTCAGCACTCACTCATTATATAAAGGTAACTATACATTATTAAACTTTCCCCAAGTCATTTGACTTCCTGCTGGTTTCTTTGTCGTACCAATGAAAACGACGGATCAGTAAAAGATTAATATTTATTTTAGATATGAGAAGTTGGCATTTGTTTTTATAGTACACCACACAACCACACATTTAATGGACTTGTGTTGTATAAAATGACTAGGACTCAATCAATATGAACATTTCATCTGATATGTCTAAGAAAAAGAATCAAGGCAGTTTTCCCATAATGTATTATGCTAATGCAGAATATTAGCATAAAAATGTCATTTTCCGAGCTATTCCGAGATGATGAGGTTCAACCCCTGTCAGTGACTCCAGCTTTGTCAGGTCTTTGTCGCATTCTGTGAATCCCTCAGTCGCTGCTGTTCAGCAGACGCTTTTAGATCTCACTTCATTTTCACTTCCTCTATAGAGACAACTTCCTGCCACACACCTACATTTTTTGTGTGCAAATTACAGTGAATCTTCATTGTCTACCTTCAGACCTCCCGCCGTGTGACTCAGAGCTATAAGATGAATGTGTTTGTACCTAAATGCTTTCTCTGTTCCGACTATACTTTCTATTGGTTCTTCCTTAATTCTTTTCTCTCTCGGTCCCACATGTCTCGTCTTTGTGCTAATAAATTCACTGGCAGCGGGACTCTGTGAAACATTAGGTGAGAACATGGGGAAGGAAGACTGACAGGGGGTGAACACCAATGAGACAATGTGAAAATAAGAATGAAAGGGGTGAAAACATATTTGACGATTAGTGAGGATTCTTTAATAGTTAGGAAGTGTATATTTGCTGCTGACTTTTGACTCTAATTTGCATTTTAACTCTGTCCCAGAAATAGATGTTATTAATTTTAAAAGCTACAGTGAAATGCTTTACTCAGAAGGAGGCTTTTTCACTAGTATTTCAGACTATGTCCACTTCTTATGAACAGCCTTTGCACCCCAGTTGTCCAGCTGATACAGAAGCCAGTCTAATGCTGATATGGGTGGACAAAAATAAGATATGTTGGTTATGTCATAATGTAATCAGTTTCTCATGTTTGACGTGCTGCTGTTTACATTACATTGTATTTCTTTAATTTTGTTTGTATTCTGATCATGGGGTGTTACATAAAACCAGATTAGTGCTTGAATTGTAATTTTAAAACAAGATATAAATAGAAATATTAACATGAAATAATTCTGGAACTCTAAATAAGCTCCCTGAAATGCTAGGCCTGATGCGCCTTGTTGGATGTTTAACTCAAAGTTTCCACAAGGTATTTCCAACACTGACATATTGTGTTTTGTCAGAAATTGGAATACATTGTTTGTGTGGGAACCGCGTCAAGAGTCCCACAAAGGAACAAAGAATAACACATTAAATCTATTAAATGAAGTCAAATTACTAATTAAAATACTATAGTTTAAAAAAAAAATTTGAAATGAACAGAGGCTCTATCAAAACATTTCCTCCGGCTCGTATGTGCATTAAAGGGTTATAAACCCATCACATCCATCTTGAATCCATTAAATGATCCCCGATGATAACATTCAATAGAATTCAATTTGACTAATAAACGTTCTTTATTTTTGGCACTTCGGTACTCTTTTGGTAGAGTAAATGAGTCCATTTAATTAAAGTGGCTGCTACTTTTTTGTCAGGAATATAGTGCTAAATGTAAGCTAATCAATATGTTCTCCTCCGTTAATAACTCTTTTGAGTCACTTTAATGGGGATTTACATTAATTAAGGGGGACATAATGTAAATGGAACATGTGGCTGGTAGAGATTGTTAGATGAAAATCTGTGCCGCATTTCCTTTTTCTATCACTGTTTCACAGCTCCTGACGGTGATTGTGTGTGTGTTTGTGTGTGTGTGTGTGTTTGTGTGTGTGTGTGTATGTGTAGTTTAATAAGTATGCTGCAGCGGCCTCCCTTCCAGTCTGCAGCTGTAATGGAATGACCCGGCACTGCTGACAGCACACTCCACTAAAATGGGGCCGCGTACACATCTGCCAGTGTAGCCCTGCCACATAATTGTTCAATTTACTGTACAGCCAATATCCCCGTGCTGTAATTGAATATGACTTTGTCCTGTTTGAGTAATCTCTTCGTTTCATGCCACGACCCCTCATTGGAGGGAGAGAGAGACACAGAGACAGACATGGGGGAAACAGAGAGAGTGAAAGAGGTGAGAGTGAGAGGTGAGTAAAAAGCGTCTTGCGTAGATAAAGCATGTAGGTCACATTGAGCTGCCGGGCTTTTGGCAATAAGATCTTTGCTGTTGACATCATCACTCAGCTCCACCATCAGAGAGAGAGAGAGAGAGAGAGAGAGAGAGAAAAAGAGAGAGAGAGAGAGAGAGAGAGAGAGAGAGACAGAGAGAGAGAGAGAGAGAGAGAGAGAGAGAGAGAGAGAGAGAGAGAGAGAGAGAGATGAACAAATGAGAGTTGGCTCTCATTTGAAAGATAATTTTATAACATCAAGGGAGACACAAATCCAAAGAATTCAATCTGCTTAAAGGCACTCAAAAGATATACCATTCCAGTTCTGGTTGGTTGTGGGACACCTGTGCTTACCGGCTGATACAGATCTCCCAGTTTCTGCTTGTTCCAATAACAGCTCCGCCAGACCCCTCCGTGGACTACCAGGATTCATCGTGTCATGTCACGTTTTAATAAAGTAGCCTTAGAAAGTGTGGAAATAAGACTGACACTTCCCCTTTGTCTTCCACACAACATCCAGTTTTAGATTATTTCATCAGTGATTCCTGTGAATCCCTGCTCCATTAGTAAGATTTAAAACTACTCCTTATATCTATACATACTTATATCTATACAGTGGTGTTGGCCACTATGCCAGCTGTGAGCACAGCACGAAAATAAGCTAGTAGGGTAAAATAATTATAATACATGTAGTGTATTTGTGAAAAACAATTACATTATAAAATAGATATAACTTTTAATGTAGCTTTTTAAAACTTTGTAATTCTGTTTAGGCCAGCAGAGAAGGCCTAGCTGGCCCTCACGGCCCGCCACTGATACATACATATTTGTATATATTAGTGTCGGGCAGTCAGGACCTTCTAAGCCTTCTCTGACCATTAACATGCGCTGTGATTGGTCAGTGAGGCACCTTGACTTCTGTCTACCAGAAAACTAGCTGGCTGAACAGTAGGAAGGAAGGAGTAAGTTGTTGAAAAATATTTAGAGAAGCAATGACATTTTTATAGTTTTGCTTGGTGTATTTCTTTTATACTCTATGAAGGAGTAGACTTGGTGGTGGATTTACTGGCAACGCCTTTCTCATGGATGATGTTTCAGGAAAGGCTAGAAACTTCTAACTTCTACCTAGAACCAAAAAGCTACCACGCTGGTAAATTCTGACTTGCTTGTGCACTGATGACGTCATTCACACAGCGGATTACGGAAATGTGGTGAGTGAAATACTGGCTTTGTAACTTATTCTTTACATGTCTAGGTGTATTTAATCATAGACAGCGCTGCTGCTGCTGCTGCTGCTGTTGCCGCGGTTGCTGCTGGTCAGACCGGGGCACACTTCTCCTGTGTGTGCAGAGCAGCGGCCGTCCTAGCTGGTGGATGAAGTGGCTTCGTGGGTCAGGCCCCGCGCATTGTTCAACTGCATAGTTTCTGGGTTTTTTTTCGCGTGGTGGAGCAGGTCCGCGGGTCAGGTGTGAGACTTTTTTCCCCAGTCCGGTCCTAATGTGGACTACACGGCACATATTGAAGGCCTGATTCAATATAACTGACATGTCCTGCCATTAATAGCATTAAACATAGGGTTTGATTTAAAAGAAAGACAAATAATTAATTTTTCACTTTTACACTTTTTTTCTTTTTCTTTCCTGACTCCTACTTTGTGAAACAAATTTGATTCATCAAATATTATTTTCTCGTGTTTATTTGCTTCGCTTTACATATTTTGATTTACCTCCTCCTCTGGTCATCCTCTTCAGCTCTAATCCCCTTTTGTGTCTTTCCAAGAATACCTCTGGTGGTGACAGACAAACAGATAGAGAGACAGACAGACGGACGGACAGAGACAAGCAAACAGACAGATGGATAGATGGACAGAGAGTCAGACAGATAGACAAAGAGACAGAGTGATACACAAATGGATAGATAGACAGACACAGAGACAGACTGAGACAGACAGACAGACAGACAGACAGACAGACAGACAGGCATAGAGGGCAGAGGGAATTGGATTTTGCGTCAGGTGTTTCTGTTGAGGATGTCATCAGTCGGGGGTCAATGTGTCACCAGTTAAACCAAGGAAAAAACCACCCAGTTGTGTGTGTGTGTTTGTGTGGTAACATTTGTCCTGTCTTGTGTGTGAATCTCTTTACACCAGACCCGGGCATTGATCGGCCCTTCAACTTCGCATTATTACTGAACTGCAACTGTTTACTGCTGGCCCTAACCACGCCCAAAAATATATAATAGGTATTCCGTTTTAACTAAGCTATCGGCTGCTCTCCACGCCATCCGCGCTGACACATACACAATCACGTCTTGTGTGTGTCCCTCACCCCATGCCTGCTGAAACACATTCATTGTCACACGAACAGTAGGAAATTACAGAGCATCTGCACAGTACAGCATTTAACTTGAATATAACCACAGAGTTGTTATAGTATTTTGTAATTTTACCAAACACGTGCACTAAAACGTGGTTGCTTATATATGTTTATTTATACGTTTTTTTCAACGTACCGAATGACGCAATATGTGTGATGAGACGAGTGATTGACGTTACATGACATTACTGACATTACTGACATCACCTTGTCACAAGATAGCCAAAAATGTCTGCTCATGCTAAAAAAAGAAAGGTTGCTAAGTTTTTAACAAAATATGGACTGCTAAGTATTTATTTACTAAAATCGGAGGTAAAGCCGTGTGTTTAGTTTGCGAAGAGCAGATTGCCGTTTTTTAAGAATACAATTTGAATCGACATTACAATACGAAACATGCGGGAAAATACAAAAACTTGACCGATGCTGAACGTGCACGGACATCAGAAGCTTTGCTACAGCAGCAACAAAGCTGTTTTACCAACATCCAATGATGCAGCAACCAAGACCAGCTTTGTGATATCCCACAAAATTGCGAAAAACAGCAAGCGATTTTCGGAGGGGGAGTTCATTAAAGAGTGCTTGGTGGACTCTGCGGCGCTAATATGCCCCGAAAAAAAAAGAAGCATTTGAAAAAGTCCCGCTGTCCAGGCGAACCGAGACGAGAAGGGTCGAGGAGATCGCGTGGAATCTGGAGCTTCGGCTGCAACGTGAGGTGGCAAATTTGGACTTTTTCTCCTTTGGACGAGAGCTGTGATGTACTTGACACAGCCCAGTTACTTGTATTTTTTCGTGGGATAACGAAAGACTTCAAGATTACAGAGCAGCTGGCAATGCTGCGGTCAATGAAAGGGACGACGACGGGGAACGATCTGTTCACGGAGGTAACTGCATGCATGGACGAGCTGGGACTGAGATGGGACAGACTGGCAGGTGATGCCAGTCTGGCATCACCAACCGATGGTTGTCCAAATCTGACAGGGAAAAATGTTGGACTTTTGAAATGGATGCAAGATAAAGTGACTGAAATCGACGCAGATCAGAAATTGGTATTGTTACATTGTATTGTGCATCAGCATGTGTTGTGCAAGTCAGTGCTAAAAGTGAGCCATGTTACTGATGTTGTCACTAAAACAGTAAACTTCATCAGGGCACGAGCATTACATCACAGACGGTTTGTTTCGCTTTTGGAGGAGCATGAGACTGAACATGGTGACATTGGTTACTATTCAACTGTCAGATGGCTCAGCCTGGGCAGAGTGCTGAAGAAATTTTGGGACCTGAAAGCAGAGATTCAGGAGTTTTGTGAGACAAAAGGCAAAGACATCCAAGAGCTCTCAGATGGGGACTGGATGGCAGATTTAGCATTTGCTGTGAATGTGACTGCACTGATGAATGAACTGAACACCAAACTGCTAGAGAAGGGCCTTTTTGTTCATGACATGCACAGCCAGGTGAAGGCTTTCATGAGAAGGTTGCAGTTTATTTCAAGCCAACTGGAGAGCAACACTCGCACTCACACGCTAACCCTGAAAGAAGTCACACCATCAGCTGATCACCTCTGCAAGTACTCATCCAAGTTAGGAGCACTGCATGGTGAGTTTTCAAGGCGATTTGAAGACTTCAAAACAGTCGAGGATGAAATGCACATGGTCTCCTCTCCCTTCACCTGCAGTGTGGATAATGCACCCAGCGATGTTCAGCTGGAACTCATTGACTTGCAATCTGATGCGGTACTCGCGGAGCACTTCAAGTCAGAATCACTGCTGGATTTTTACTCCTCTCTCAAGGAGGAGAACTTTCCAAACATGAAGAGACCTACATATGTGAACAAACATTTAAACTGACTTTGATACACTTGGTAAAGCCCAACAGACACTAGATTTCTCTCACTGAACCAGAAAAAAGAACTGAAAAACCATCAGACAGAAGACACAGCTCCTCTCTTGAACACAAGTTGTATTGGTACATTTTTGGTTTCTCGTTGTTCCTCCTGCATCGCTCTTTTCCATTTTTTAATGTAGTGACTCAGTTTCTTTTTGTTGTGATAGTGGCCGAGCTGCGACCAGCATGCAGTTCGGCAGTGTTATTAGCGTTACAAATTGTTCATGTGTAACAAACTGTGTCGTGGACGTGGTGTTTTACAATGTTCCATTACCATTGTTTTTTGTGATTGAATAAATTACATTTTTTGTAAGGCAATCTAACTTTTTCATTGCTTAATAATCATAACATATACTCTTACCAGTCACAGCTTTTCAAAACAAAAAGAAATACAATTAATGGTATGCATAAATGAGTTCAGGCTATTGGCCCGGCCCTCCACTACATTTTCTGTTCCTCATGTGACCCCCGAGGAAAAATAATTGCCCACCCCTGCTTTACACGGTCACATTATTGGGACTTGCTTACGTATGGATAAAATGCACTTCCACATAATGTAAGCCATTTCATTTAAAAGTGAGGACTTAGTTTTTAGGTTAGAGTAGGGTTTGGCTCGGTTTGGTGATGGTTTGATTATGTCTTCAGGAAATGAATGAAAATCAATGTAATGACCCCAAAAGTCATGAAAACAGGACGATGTATGTGTTGTACATCAAAAGGTCAGCCCTGGCTGGAGTCAGGAGTCAATGTAAACATGAATTGTGATTTGGTGAAAACGCCAGCTGCTAATTTGATCCCCACAGCTAAAGGTGCTAGGATTTGAGCGTCAATAAATCATTAGCACATTAAATTTCACACATTAGTATAATTAGTGTGAACAAATGAGGCCATTGATGTGGAGACGGGCAGCTTCTGCCAGCTCTCTCCGCTGCTGCATCTTCCTCTGGCTAACATTTGGTTAGAAAAGGAATGGAGAAGAGTGTTTGTGCCCATCCAATTCAAAATCAACAGGTTTACAATCTCTGATTGATCGTACATACAAGCATACCATCTTTTTTTTAAAGCATGGTGGTATTGTGAGCCTTCAGTAGAGAAAGGTAGTGTGGCCTTATGGCAAGACATCTTAAAAGTCTCTTCCGATGTCATTATTTTCTGATTTACTTGTCGTAACGCAGTCCAGGGGAGCGCAGTACAATAGCCCCCCTTAGATGTCCTGAAGAGCACGGCTCAGCCTGTGAAAACAGGTGTCCATTGTGGGTTTGGGAGATTTGTGAGGAACCTCAGGTGAAATCACTTCGATAGCTTGGGCCAGATGACACATTTATAACAGACACACTGGAGTTGTGGAGTTTGAAAGACGTGGGTGTTTTCCAGGCAATGAGTCTCTAATGAAAATATGCTATTTGTTGTGTTTTGGGAAATGGAGGATCTATTGTCTTGGCTCCATGTTTACATAAGAGTCCTAAAGTTTAGACATCTCCGTCTCTGTTGCTTCCACATTGATCATTATTTTTTATTACACGTTTCTTGACTCTTATTGTTAATAATTACATAAGTAAATAGTCTATAAAATATAGTTTCTATTCTCTTGTGGGAATTATATAGTATAGTACTTTCTCATTTAATCAAGACCTTTAGTATACAATAATCAAATGCTGTCAACTTTTATATACCAACCTGAAAGTTGGTGCGTTTATGTATGGTAAATTAAATGTTCATTAATTTATATTGACACATACATTAATGAATTAAGTTAATTCTGTTCTTATATTTAATGGTTTCTCCTTTGTTTAAGCTGGGAACTATGGTTCTGTGTAGTTTATGTCAGAAGTAATTCACAGCATGTAAAATCTGTTGAAAATAGGCCCAAACCAGCTCCTGCAGAAGTGGCTCAATCACGGTAACTGATTTGGTGTGAACCTCGTTTTGGGTCAATAACGATAATTGAACCCCATTAACCCTCGATGCAATCAGCAGCTAGTGTCCTGTTTGATTGTCTGAGCTCTGGTAGAACCTTCATACTGGTGGTGAAGGAGTTGGGTGAATGAGCAAATCAGCTCATGTACTAGAGAGAGCGAGGCGGTGTTTAACCTGACTGAACTGCTGCTCAGCTCCATCGCTACTGGATTATGTTGTTGGGTGCTTTTTCCCTCTTTTCCAACTCCGCCGACCTGACCCCCATCGCTGACCCATAGTACGTTCCTGTGGCTGGGGAGGAAGGTGCAATCAAGCCAGTCGGATGCTCAACCAGCACACCCTCATGCCCCAGTCCCCCCTCCTATCCCTCTCTCCCTCCTTCTCTCCCTCAGCAGCATCTCCCAGCAGCAGGCGGAGCTGGATGGATTAGCCGAAGCGGGCGGCGTTCCTGACGCTGATTATGGTTTACTTAGAGCAAGCGGTGTCTACTCCCGGTCCATTCTTCATCCCTATATCCGCCGATAATATCCAACCACCACACGCAGCGATACACTCGAGGGACTGCCTGTGTTGTACTTTATCTAATGCCTCCCCCCGCAGAGCTGCGTGTGTGCATGTCGACCCGAGAAGATCCAGTGCTGCTGTGCAGGCAACTGGGAATGAGAGTCGTTTGTGAATTAATTTTCGATGAGCTGAGAGTCGGATTTGAACTTAATAGGGACTTAGATGTACACTCCTCCTCCCCGTCTCTTTTTATTCCACATCCGCACTGCTGCACATCACTCACAAACGTGCGTGTGTGTGACTGTGTACGCTCATTCCTCGCTCTTTGACTAATGGTAAGCTAGGCTACGCCCTAGGCCCCTGTCTTATCCATCTGAGTGTGTGTCTGCGTGTGAAAATGTGTGTGTGTGTGTGTGTGTGTATGAGTGTGTGTTTGCGTGTGTGTGAGATAACGGGTTGGGGCAGGACGCTCTGTCTCATTTATCTGCTGTTGACGTTGAGTGTGATTTCCTCTGCTGAGGGGAAGCGATGCCCCTGCTTATTAATTATGCCTGAAATATTAAAAAGACTCCATCAAACATGAATTATTAATTCATTTGGCCCAGATCATCTCGGCTAAAGATTTCCAAGACTTGTCATACATCATCTGACGAGGCCGTGACAACACTGCGGTAGTGAGAAGCAGGATGTTATATCCCTGTAAACACAAGGTGTGTGTGTTTGACAAAGACTGAGAAACTGAGCGCGTGTGCGCCTGTGTGTGTGTGCGTGTGTGTGTGTGTGTGTGTGTGTGTGTGTGTGTGTGTGTGTGTGTGTGTAATACAAACTGCTTTAAGACACCTTCTGGTTCACTCTTGGCTGTATTTGATTTGCACATTTTCTTTTTTACTTCGATAATAACGCCACAGAAAGTAGTGCTATACTACATATCAGCTCTTGATGATTTGGGTTGTCGATCTGCAGTTATTAGCACAGTTGCATGGCAGCCACAAGGTCCTGGGTTCAAAACCGGGAGGTCATAAACCATACAAATTTGGGTATGTGGCAACTCTAAATGGCCCGCAGGTGTGTTAGCCCTGTGATTGACAGTTGAGGGGTGTACTTCACATATTTAGATCTTTCTCATTGGTGCCAATTCAGTATTCACAAGTTGTCCAGATGTATAGTACTGTAATGTACAGACAGGCTGCCAAACCAAAAATAATCCTAATGTTGAAGCTGGACTATTAGCTTTGTAAAAACATAGTTGAGTAATGTCGACCTGAACAGGGAATGAAGTCACTCTCCCTCTTCGTGTGTTGCAAGTCGAGCATCTCTGAGCTTTGTTTACATCGTTGGGTCGGCGGCATGTGTTTATTCAAGTGTTTGCTCCTCACTAGTTAGTTAATGGCCACAACTTTGCACTGCAGTGCACCTGAGTGAGAGCATGCTCTCATAAGGCAGAAACATAGCTCCCTCCCATATGTTCACACTCAGGTAAACACTGTTGGCTCCGTCAGCACTGTTGCCACTGTTAACGCTGCTAACAACATGTTGAGAGACGTGAAAAAAATAGAAATGCTCAGAATTTCCTATCGAGGACCTTTAAATAAAAAAAAGCTGGTTACTTAGACAATAATAATATGACTTGATTGTAGATTGTGTCTAGTTTATTAGTGATTGAGCTTCTGTGAAAATTAGAAATTCACAGTATCTGAAACTTTGTGATGCATTTGGTCCGTTTATATCATTTAAGGGACAGAGATCAGTTTACATTATATTTTATAATAGATTCCCACAATCCATTAATGCATAGTCCAGTATATGTTCTGCCTCTCCCTTGTGGAGGAAGCTTGAATGTAAATTACTGATTGTATAATGCAGCTTTAATATTGTCACAACATAATACATACAGACTGTACAGTACAGATGTAGTGTGACTGGTAGTGTAGAAGTAGCACAAGCAGTACAAGTGTATTAATGATGGGTAACGTGCGTGTGCACATGTATACAAATCATACGCCTTAATGTGTTTGCAGGCAGCCATGCGGAGCTTTCTCCATGCTTATTAGTTGTGAGATATGACAGAGATCACAAGAGGGCCTGATACAGTAAAACTACATTTCCCTCACAGGGGGATGAATGGTCTTGTTGCGCAGCCACTTAGTCACTATTGTTCATGATCTACAAGGCCTTGATGACAGAGGACAGGTTGTGCTATGTACTGTAGATGGAAATGGAACATGTTCCTGTCCCCACAGAACAAGGGTAAACCTGAAGCTGTTGCACTCACACAGACAGGAATAGAAAGGCTGGTTTTTCTTTTTTCTTCACAAAACACACTGTTCATTTTGAAATATGTCCCGTCCCCACAGCGATTGCTGTAGATGTGCTATGAAATAAGAACAAATGCATGGCCAATTCATCATCTTAAATTGATTCAAAAACTGATTGTAAGTAGCGATTTAAGAAATCAGAACCAGCTGCTAGTACTCTTGAGTAAAAGAAGGAAAAAGTAAACTACAATTGTGAGCCGTTCTTAAAACATCTTTAGGAGGAACCAATGACCCACAGAGTATGGGAAGCGCAAAGAATTCAGAGACAAACACATTGGTTCTGGTCTTTGTCTGTCAGAAATATTAACCAACTGAAAATTGAAAAAAAATAATGTTGATCGAAGATCGGAGAACAAGTCTCAGTCGTCAAAGTTGATTTGTTGAATCAATTATTCCTCCAAACCTCCTCCCTAAGAGTGAAATTTGAACGTTAAATGTCACGATGACAGAAATAAACTGTGGAACGATATTACTTTACTGCATTTTTATGGGAAACAGACTTGTATTGCACTTTTAGGTAGCACTTTATAATAACTGCACGCTATCATTAGTAAATACTTTATTTACAAATGGTAAATACAGCCTATATAAAGTGTGGAACAATGCTTTATAAACGATGAATTTAGTGTTTACTCATACTTAACTAATGCTTCATAGCGTGCAGTTATTATAAAGTGTTACCTACTTTTCTACTCTTTTAACCATCCAAAGCCAATTCATACCCATTCATTCAATGGAGGGAGGGGTCAAGTGTCTTGCCCAAGGACACATTGTTGCTCTTCCACTGAGCAACAGTCGCCTTGTAATAATTGAATTGCTTTAAAGGCCCAAGCCTTATATATATACAGTATATTCTTTGACCAAATTGATACAATGTATATGGCAGCTGCTATTATCACCCAGGTGTCAGAAGCCAACAACAATAAGAGCACCAGGACAGAATAGCCAATGTGCACCCGGGTGCATAAAGTATTGCAGAAACAAGGACCCAGGTTTGCATCCGACTCTGTCACAACTTAGAAGATCTTAGAAAAATGATATTTCTTAAACCTAAACTAGTAGTTTTTTTTGTCCAAACCCAACTAAACTAAAAACAATACTTAAAATAAAAAAATAGGTCAACTAAATATAAAAATATATTTCTCACAAGACTCAAACTACATTCTGCTGGACTCGAACTTCACTCTCCGAGAAGAAGTCCTGAGTTTGACCTATTTATCCAACACAACCTAGACCCTAGTTTGTACTACTACTATTACTATTACTTCAACTACTTTTAAGTCATTCAGCCAATAAGAGCTTTGTGCTCGAGCTAATTATTGCTAAATAAAATAACATATTTAACTTGGCCAAGTATAAATTGCCAAGCAGCTGTCATTTAACTATTTCTTTTTTTTCTTTTTTTTTTTAGACACAATGCATTTCCTTCATACAGTAAGGGATTATATGTTAATGTTTTTATTTTCTTTAATTTTCAGTGATCATAACTGAAAATGTAAATTCTACATCCTGAAAAATTCAAATTCTCCTAAATATAACTGATGTTGCAGGATCTTTGTTTTGAAGTTTTAGAGTTCTTTAGTTTGATTTCAGAAATCTGTTTTCCAGTCAGAATATGTGTTATTTTGTTATTCTGAATCAGACACAACCGACGGATACAGAGCTGGAGTTTGAGGTCTATGTGAAGCTGCTGATCCCTGCATAGTTTTACTGATCCAACCTAACTGTCCAGGGTTCTAGCAACAACGTGAAAATCTACTCACTGCCATGTCCCCTTAAGGCAGAAAATTGCTGTGTGTAGTACTTTGAAATAACACATCACTCTCACAGGCTGGAAAAGAAAATTCCACCATGAGCACTGGGGATGCTCAAATGATCTGAAGTGAATATCTCCACTCAAAAACAGTGCATCCGCGCTGCTTAGGTTTAGAAATATCTCTCTGAGTCCACTGGGAAGGCCTGGGAAACATAGCGATATGATTTAAGATATGATCAAATGAATCCTTCACAAGGGGATCAATAACTGCATGTTTTAATTGTTTCTCAGCAGGAGTCACTTAAGTTAAGTGTGACAAGGAATCGGAAGAAAGCTTTTCAAAAATGTGTTATTGTCCAACTAGTAAACTAGTGTTGGTATTCCTGTCACACTGTCATATATTTTGTTGTGGATACTTGTCCTGAGAAGATCAAGGTATGGACCTTTCCTCTATACAGCCAGCAACACATTGCTCTCTAATCTCATAACATACTAGATCATCAATGAATTACAGCGTTTGTAGCTTTACCCATGAACATGAATGAGCTGTAATCCATAGATACCCCACACATTCAATTTTTGTCTAATCATGAACAAGGAAGGAACAAACATGGGTAGGAGAAGAGGTGGATATGTGAAATAAAAACTGTTCTTTGAAAAGACTGTTTAACGAGCAGAAATTGACATGTGTTGTTGGCTTTTGCAAGATATCATAGAAACAGTTGTGTGAGAATACATTAAATATCCTCATCCTTCCCAGAAGATAAACCTTTCCCACTTGTTCTTGAGCTTCTTGACAGTGCTACAGGTAAACCTTGTGAACTGAAACACAATACATACAAGTGTTTTGCAAATGCTAAAATACAATTATGTATTTAGCGACAACAAAACTAAATATATAATGTCTTCTGCAAAAGTAAAAATTCACACTTACACATTTTCACATTTTTGCAACACAATTCAACCATCAAACTACAAATACAGGTTTTTCGCTATTATTTACTCACAAATAATACAATTATTACAGCAAAGCAGCAACAACGATAAAGAAAAAAATATACACTGCTAGTCTTTGTATACCTCATACAGGCTTCTCTGAAAGATTGTCCCAATAAAACATATACTCACATTTCAATGGACACAAAAATACAAAGGCTTCAGAAAAAGAAAAAAAAAAAAAAATGACATAAATATATTTTATTTTCTTTATCGTTGTTTTCTTTAGTAGATGGTAAATTGACTTTGCTTGTATCTTCCGGCCATTTCAAAGTGCTTCAACACTACCATTCATACAGTGATGGGAGGAGTTACCATGTAAGGTTCTAACATCTAAGATTCATACACCGTTGGTACAGCTTTGGCAGGAATTTGGGGTAAGTGTCTTCCCCAAAGACACATTGACATGGACTAGCAGAGCTGGGGATCGAACTGCCGATCCAGTGATGGAAGGACGTTTCGTTCTTTTATCTGTTCGATGTTTGTCCAAGTCCTTGGGTAAAACACAACCCAAATGGTTCCCGATAGATATACTGATATGTTCAGTAAAAATAGTTTCTTTTGAGAAACGCGTCTTTTGGGTGACATTATGTTTCTCTGTATTTGCTGTTGCACATAAATAGCTCAGAGAAAGACTGAGCGTTATATATGCAGGCTATTAATAAAGACCTATGAGTCCGGCTCATTCTGTTCAGAACAGATTGTCTCAATATAGTTTCTGTATTGTAAATGAGCATTTCCATGTCTTTAGATTTGACTTTAGACCTGTGTATTCTTGTTGGTTTCAGAGCAGGAGCAGCATTGTTATCTTTAGTATGTAGAATGGGAGGCTTGAGACTGGAGCTCAGTGAGCGCTCTCTCTCCTCCGTCTGAGCCAAACCGGCCTGCTTGCCTGGATATCATTTATCCTCTGTGTCTGACATGACAGCCATGATGACGAGACAAGTGCCTCATCACTCACCGTTTAGGGCTGAAAAAACCCACGTGCATGTGTGTGTGTGTTGTGTGTGTTGAGGAAACCTGAATCAGGCTAGGGTCAATGACTTTTTGAGGCCGTCCTCGCCATTTCTTTCTGATTCTTTCCTTCCAATTCCTTCGTCTGTCCACATCCTAATCCATCTGCCCTCTTTGTGTGTGTCTGTGTGTGTGTTACCATGGGACCATCAAACCAACCCATTTCTTTCTCTCTTTTCATTGCTGAGCATGCACACACACACACACACACACACACACACACACACACACACACACACACACACACACACACACACACACACACACACACACACACACACACACACACACACACACACACACTGCAATCACCTTTTAATTCCCTTTGATGTATTACTCTGGCAGGAACCAATTTTAGCGCCCAGAATTGGGCCTTAAATCACCAAATCACCTCCTTTCACCCATCCAGCTATCTATCAACCTGCCTCAGATAAAAAAAACTGAAATATCAGCAATGTAAATAAATTAGTATACGCTGCAATGGCTTGTATAAATATTGTATCGACAGGGATTGAAGGATTTGTTTTAGCATTGATGGATGACAGCTGTGTTGCTGCCAAAACATGAAGCTTTTTTGCTGCCAGCAGACTTTGAAGTGTGTGTGTGTGTGTATGTGTATGTGTGTGAGAGAGAGCGAGATATCGCATGCATGGCTATGTGCATCTTTTAAGAAGCTTATTTCTCCTTGTGTGTGACTGGGTTTAGATTGTCCCAAAGGACTTCAGGACAACAGGGTTGTCCTTGAAAATCAGGAAAACCTGAAGTTTTTTTAATGCAGCTCTACAGATCTCTTCAAAACAACTATGAACTTAGTATAGAGGTTTTTAGAATGCAACAGGAGTGCAATCCTTTGATCTCATATGAGCTTTTCAAAATGCCATATTTGTCTTATGTATGCAACTGCAGCTAAAATTCATGTCATCATAGCTCGGCCAAATTAATGTTAGCCTGTTAAAAATTACACACAAAAAAACAAGTGAAATGTTTAAACAAGCAGGATTCTATTTTTCACAGAGAAGAAGTCTTTAAGAATTTACGCATTCCTCTGAAAACTGCAGTTTCTTACAACTTGGATTGTATTTTTTTCCATCAGTTCCATGAGTCATGATGGCATTGTCATCACCAAAGTAAATGCTGAGGAGATCGATAGACATCGTCTCACAAAAGCCCTTTCTCTTATTGTATATGTTGGCAAAGGCAACAGTCTATGTATTCATTGGATTACAGGCCTACATATGAGCTAATCTGTCTTCATGGACTATCACTGTAATTTTTTTGAGGAGATTAATGACCCTTTTGTAGCTGTCAACATTGAATTCAAAGTAAAGTACAACATAAATGAATAATGAAAGCTGTTTGAGGAAAGAATGACAGCTGGGCTTGTGGTCTTTGGCTTTCTTACTGGTGTTTGAATGCACAGGCTTACCGGGCTAACTCCCGACGGACACAACGGGATGCTCCACACGTTAAGATGCAGCGGTAGCCGGCACTATAGCTTTCACAAGTGTAAAAAAAAACATCTGTATGTCTGGCTGGGATCTGTTTCTCTCACTGACTCACTCTGACTGACAGAGTGAAGAGAGCGAGGAGACTGATGCTCGTAAATAAAAGGAGGTTCTCCTTTGATGCTCTCTTTTCCTGTGTGTCTGTGTGTGGGTGTGTATGTGTGTTTGTGCGTGTATGCATGTGTGCATGTGTGTGTGTGTGTGTGTGTGTGTGTGTGTGTGTGTGTGTGTGTGTGTGTGTTAGCATACATATGCGTGTATCTTATGTGAGAGAGATTGATACAGTTGGCCTGCAGTGATCCGGCCTCTACCTTTTGGTGATGTATAGCCTATAGTGGATCTCTGTAGCCCATTGAACCTTTGAATATCATCAAATATTTCTCACTGAAGCTTTGCAGGGACAACCCAAACTGCATATAACAAGATGTAGCTGGATGTATTGTATGTTGTCTAAACTCAAATGTCCAGACTCCTTTTGCCAACTCATGGACTTTTCTTCCACACTATGAAGTCCACAAGCAACCCTTTTGCGGTCATGTTTTGAGGGATAAAATTGTTTATGTGCCTTATTATATATTATAGTGCCTTATTTTTCTTCTCAAACAACATGGCATTTAATTTAGAATCTGTAAAAAAGGGCAGTTCTAGGAAAAGTTAGGCTTACAATAAATATCTCTAATGCAGTGCTAATGCAGCTCCATATACATATCATGACTTTAAATGGCAACTGCTGGGAGCAACATTCCTTTAGCACACACACACACACACACACACACACACATATACACACACACGCACACACGCACACACACACACACACACACACACACACACACACACACACACACACACACACACACTTACCTACTCATGGGTATTCCCAATCCTAATTACAGTTTGCTTGTTTCCATGTTTGGTTTCCATGTGTCCTGGTTTACTCTGTGATTAATGTCGACCACCACAGCTGGCTGGAGAACAGGCTACTTTCTTTTGCAATTTGCTTTTGTTGTGAAGGTTTAGTAGAGAAAAGTTAGTCAACAGAAACTAAATATATTCCAAACCCACATCTGAAGGTATGCCGGGACAGATTCTAAAGATCTGTAGACGAAACTTCTTCATTCTGGCTTATTACCGGCAAGCAGTATAGTTTGTCAAAGCATGGGGAGGCCAGATCTCTGCAGGAGAACAGAGACATGCTAGGATGCTACATCTTTAATGTAAGATGTTTCCTGCTCTTGTATGTGTGTACTGAGGCAGTATTATTCAGTGACATCTGATGATCTCATTATTGTCAGAAGTTTATTCTTGACATTGCAACTTCAAAAGAGCAATTTAACTAATGTGCCTAATTTACCTGTTCACCTTAAACCTTTTTCTTTCTTTTTCTTCTTTTGAAATTACAGTACTTACCTTGTTTTTATTTTATGTGTGAGGTTTCTTTGTTGTTAGCTCTTGATGCAAAAATGGATTGGATGGAGGTCATAGCAGGAGAAAAGATGGAATGATTGGAGAACAATTTTATTTAATTAGATTCCTTTTTTGCTATATTTAGTAGAATTACAGAACAAGTACAGAACAAATATACTACTACTACTACTACTACTACTACTACTACTACTACTACTACTACTACTACTACTACTAATAATAATAATAATAATAATAATAATGTTTGTTAATCCTATATTATGCTGTAAAAGTCAAAGCAGGCTCACTGGAAGTAGCCAGATTTTATTTTGAAGGTGTAGTCCAACAGGGTGATGCTTCACTCTCAAGTTGAATCCAGTTTCTCTCAGTTGGAGTTTGCATGTGAGCACTGCAAACTCCCCAAAACTGAGATTGAGCTGCTTTGAAGCTAGAAAGCAAATTAAGCCCTCTGCTCAATGAAATATAAGGACCCGGTTTCTCCGGCGGCTGAGAACATCGATCACACTCAGCAGTCCGTCCTCTACGCTCTCTAAACTTGTTCTGCTCTCAAGAGTCTGCCTCTGCACGCTGTCAAATATCAACTTGTACATTATTCTTTCGTTGGAATTTGTTTAGTTTTCCCTCAAAAGATTTGTTGTTAATGAACTTCAGTGGAAGTTGCTTCTCGAAGCACAGCATGCATAGATGTGAGCGTGTGCATGACTGTGCCTTCTTTTGCTACATCATGCCAGGAATCAAAGGAGATGGTGCTAATTGAGGGTCTAATGAGCGTGTCTGAAGGGCTATTGATGTGTTCTAAGTCATGACTCCCAGTGTGTTGTAGTGTGTGTGTTCATGTGTGTGGGCAATACTCTGTTTCAAAGAAAGAAAAAGGTCTTAGTTCAAAGCCTTTGGTCCAGGAATTATTTCCACAATTATTCCGTAAACGCATTAACAACGGGCAGCAGTGGAGAGTAACTAAGCACATTGACTCAGTACTCTACTTATAGGATAAGGCTGGTGATGAACATGGCCACTGAAGTATATAATGAGCCAATCCCATAATGCACCACCCAGCTACCGATACTACTCACTAGCTGAAAGTGGTTCAAAACCAATGCAATGTTTACTTCTTTTTGACTATCAATTGCTAATAACAAGCCACTGTGTGTATTATTTTTTAAAGATTTAAGTAAAACTACTTTCACTGCTTGACATCAGCAAAAACTATTGTATTTTATCTTCTCTTATACATTGATTTAGCAGCTGTTCCAACAGGGCTGTAATGAGTTCAAGCTAGATATTTATTTTGCCTCTGACCTGGGGAAAGCCATGGCTGGAGGAACAAGGTTTTCAGATTCCACATGAATGTTTGTCCGTCTCATTCTCGTGAAGGCCAATTTGGCCAACATGTATTGAGAATTTACATATATTCACATGTTTTGCTGAAAAAATTTACTGAAAAAATCCATCTGCTTTTGCCGTTAACGGCAAGGCTTTAAATAGTTTATTGAGCTCACCTTTTAACTCTACTCAAGTCTCTAAATGAATTAATATCAGATGTGTCATTTGACACTTTTCCAGTGTGTCTTTGTATTATGTTGTACAATTAAATATGAATTATTAAACATATTATATGTTCAAACCTGCTTGGTTGTTTTTTTAATCTAAAATATACAGGTTGTAGTAGACTTGTTTTTATTTTACATAGTTACACACAAACACATACATCCAAACTGATAGAAGTGAGAGAGACTGAAACTAAGTAAACATTGTCCTTGACTGACAGATTGTTTCTTGTACGTTTCAAATATACTGGGTGCTGAACATCAGATAATGATTTTTACTTCCTGAAAATGGATGTACTGCGTTCTGGAAAGGTACCAACTGCTTGCGTTTGCTTTCCCTCTCTTTCCCCCTTGCGTGTTGTCTATTGATTAATTAATAGTGAGTGATCCTTCATCTTTAAGGGCTGTAATTACACTCGGGAGCAACACAAGGACAGGGGGGTCGCTGTCATACACATGCACTTCTTCAAACACACCTCAGGGAGTGGATGTGTGTTTTTCCCTACTTGGCCTACCGACAGAGCCCATTTACTCCTGCAGATGACCTAAGCATATGCCGTAATAGGGGAGTGAATGGGATCCCGGATCATCCCGTGAGCTCACACAAGCCCCTCTGCATGCCGAGCAAATTAACTTCATCCCTACATAGCTAATCCGCCATGGAATTAGGATTTTAGACCTCTCATCTCCACTGAACAGGATTCTGTGGAGATGCCAATGCCGCGTCCCTGCAGGGCTGCTATTGGCTAAAATCAAGTTACCCTGCATGCAGCTTCAGTCGTTCAGTCGTATGAATGGCATCACCAAACTAACTTACCAACAGTGTTGGGCGTATTACTTTGAAAATGTCAAATTAGCTCAAATAAAATGTTCTTTGTTGCTTTTTCCTGCATGGATCCCCGATATAGGCTTGCGAGCAAACGTTAGCAATTTGTTTTCATATCTACTTTGCAATCTAATTGAAACACATCCATCGATTACACAATTGTATTTCTTCTAAAATGGATGCATGCTTTTTATCAGATGAGATATATAAATAGCCAGTACTTGATGGACACCAGCTACGTTACTCAAGTTATTAAATTGGATATCAGTCATCATTATAAACAGAATAGTTAAATTTGTCGCGTCTGTTTTATATTTTTGTCATGCTGATTGTTTTTCAAAGTAGAGGAATTACATATTTAAATTAAATATAAATGGACAAAGATAATAAATGTTGAAGGACATTCGAATATCATTGATTCCTATCATTATTTTTCCTTTTGAACATCATACTCAGCCTGATTTCTTTTTAAAAAAAATGTATTTACCATGTGTTAAACAAGGTGTGAACTCTACTATCCTTATTTGTATTTTTATAGTGATCATTGTCATTGACATGAGGAATCCTCCCTTGGACTAGTGCATACTCAACTGTCAAACAAAAACATAAAAAAAACGTATATTCCCCACAAGAACGTACTTACTTACTTATGTACTTACTATACACAATTCTTTCAAAGCAGCTCACTGCTCCTAAAAAAGGTCAAATGTTTGGATGGGTTAAAAAAAAGAGGTTTAGATGTCCTGTATACCTGTGTGTATATTAGGACTTTAATAAAGTTTATATTTCATATAATAACTATGTTGTTCCTTTTATCAGAGCAGAGAAACCAATATGCCCAGTTCCTGCTGTGTTGTGCTCGATACCTAACTTTACTCCAGTGCATTGGATTTCATTGCATCAGCAGATGAAGTGGATTGGTTTTGCTCATAGCTCATGGTTTTCTTATGATCAAAGTCAATCTCAAGCTCCTCGCCGGTGTCTGTCTTCAGTTGATCTTGCCACGGATCAGTTAAATGAAAACATCACACGTGGCGTTGGTGCTCGTCGAGCAGATACACCGCTGAGCCGTTTTCTTTTGGTATGGCTGGGTGCTGATGAGAGTCAATGTGTTTTAAGTCAATACAAAGAAACCTTAGGAAGCAGCCCAAAGTGAGTAATTTAGAAAGGAAAACATGCAATCATACCCTGATACATATTCAATGCTATTCTGCACAGACTAATACTGTCAGAAAATGTATTTTCTATAGTTTGTATCAAAACAAGTTGAAGTTAAGGAAGTTAAGGTAAATAATGGAAAGACTGCAGCTTCACAAAGTAAATGACTTCAGAAAGTGAACACGAGGAAGCAAGAGTGATTGTAGAGCTAATGAAGACTGTAACCCTCAATATCTAATGCAGATGACTGATGTATGGAGGAATTATATTCTAATGAAGACTACAAAATGCTGCTCTGATTGTGATCCTGCTTGGGAAACACAGACATTATTTTTTATGTTGTTGTGAATCTGCTTGCCAAGCCAGCTGCTGCTGCTGCGGTCGACATGTGTTGATGGTGATTTGTTTTAAAGTCGATGTTCAAATTGTATTATAATGTTCCATAAGCGATAATCTCTCTGAGAAAGCAGGTAGTTATGTTTTCATGCAGGTTGTGCATTTTCCTCTTAATGATTTGTATCATTTTATCATATTTGCTGTAGTCTGTAATGTCCCATTTGTTGGAGGGGGGGGGGGGGGGGGGGGGGCTTGGCTCAGTCTAGACCAGCCAACCTCATGATTGAAGGAGAACCTACATGTATGTGCTTATCAAAATCACCATCATTAGTCATAATTGAGTCAATCATTAGTAAAACTCAACAGATTTCATTCATGATGAAAATAAACTCTGATCATATCATAGTGATATCATCCTTCCTTTATCTATAAGGCCTAGATTTAGGATTTATCATGGCAAAGGCAACAGATTAGCTTGAAGGGTCAAAATTAATCTTCATAAATCTTTTTGCGTTAAGCCACAGTCATTGAGTTCAATTTACATAACAAACCTGATAGTCTTGCCTATTTTGTCACAAAGAGGGAGGACAAATTTTAACTTTTAATTTATGCTTCCACACACAGTGTTTTCACATTACGTGTTTGCGTGATGCGGTTTCAAAAACATTGTTATGTTTCAGTAATATTTTAATTGCCACCTCTAACCATAAAAACTCTATTGAATTTGGTAAAGTACGTTACATTCAAAGTAGCCCAGTTACAAAAGCAGGCTCTTTTCTGTTATATGAAGCTTGATTCAATCCGCAGACACCTGCACCCATCACTCATCACCCCAAGCCTGCATAAATTACAAATTAAGTGGCAGATTAGCTTGAGAGACTCCACAAGATCAACACAAACACGTATGGCAGAGAGACCAAAACACACAGTAAATCTCTCATAGAGGCTCAGGGCAGATTATTTTGCTTTGTAAAATTCACACCGGCCGGCTTTATTGGTTTGCAGTCTGTTTAATATGCCCGACACAGCTTCCACGTGACGGCGTGGAGTGTATACCGCGAGACAAGCGGCTTAGCGCTGACATGGACAAACAAGGCCTAAAGACACACAGCAGAGGGGGAGTAGGTTAGAGGTGGGCTGGAAGCATAAGACAGAGGGAGGCAGTGTGTGTTTACAGAGTGAGTGAACCTAGTGGATCATGACTGCAGGAAGAGACAGTTAAAGTGACAGATGGAGAGCACTGAGACCAAAGAGTGATGCCTTTGATGAGCAGGAGATGGAGAAATGGAGAGGAAGGTGAGAGGAGAGGAACAAAGGGAGTAAAAGAGAGGACATGATGCTGTGAAGGTGTGCCCTGCACAAATGTTAACATTCCAGGTTATTGCAGTTCACCATTCCTTTTTGGTAAATTTTAGAAAATACTTTCAAAACAAGTTGTAAAGATTTTGAATTGACACAGCCTCAGGGCCTGTCTGTCAGCATTTGCAGAGCATTGCTCTGAAATCAAGAGAAAGGGGAAATCATTAAACAATTAGATTTGTTAAAGGAAGTATACAATAAGCTTCACTCCACTGTCAGATTTATATGATTCAATTTGTAAAACTCCATAACAAGATGATGTAAGATGGAGATGTTTTGCATCGTAGATCATCATATATGGACAGGGAGAGATGGAAAGAGAGAGAGCAAGAGAGAGAAAATCATGTCTGCATGTGTGTGATGTGTGTGCATGTATGGCTATCTAGAGTGTGTATCATTGTATGTGTTTGTGTGTGTGTGTGTGTGTGTGTGTGTGTGTGTGTGTGTGTGTGTGTGTGTGTGTCAGCTGGTGGGCTATCAGCTGCAGCTGTGTTATCAGCCTCATCTCCAGGCTGGCCTGTGATGGATGCCGCTGCTTGGAGCTGCTTTGCTGCTGCACGTGTTTAGCAATGTGCAATTGAAAATGAGGGGAGTGTGAGTGAAGGGGGGTGAGGTTCTACTTTCTTATCAGGTTATCGGTCAGTGGAATACTAAAGCGATCATCCAGCTACAAATGATGTGTCCAGGCAGTGGAGACATTTCTTGTCCCAGAACAGTGGTGTTGAGCAGAAAAACACGAGAAGAAAGCGTCCTAAAAAGATTCAATCACGCTCTCGTTCTCTGAAGATGCGTGTTGAGCCGCTTCCTCTGAACATCCAACAGACTTGCTGAGGATACACTGCAGTAGATTCAGTTTGGCTCCTTAGCGCAACTCTAAATGGAAATAGAGAAAGAAAGGGTACATTCTTCATGTGTAACCCTCGACTGAGCAGGTCTGACTACAGTGCACTGTAACTGTGTGTGTGATGTCTGCGTAGTGTTGTGGGGTTGTATAGACCAGACAGAACACTAAAAAACAACCCAACGTCATTTGACCTCACATGCAGCAGACATAGTTCAGTATCACACTTTGACTTTTAGTAACATAACCAAAATGTAACATAACCAAACATATAATTCATTGAACTCTTTAATGATGAATGTGTTTTTCTAAGATTCTTCCATTCAAAAAAATAAGCTTTTCAAAATCATCAAATTACAACAACCTCCCCTCCTCCACCCTCCCCATCCACCCACCCACCCACACACACACACACACACACACACACACACACACACACACACACACACACACACACAGACACACACATATACGTATGAACAGACACCCGTCTCATGATGTGATACATGAGACAAATTAAAGGAAAAACATGACTAAATGAGCCCAGAAATGTCATTCATGCACACACTTCCATATGGCAAATGGTAAATGGACTGTACTTTTCTAGTTTTCCAACCACTCAAAGCACATCAACATTACCAACACTATCAGTCACCCATTCACACACTGATGGGATGGGCTAGCATGCAAGGATCCATCTGCTCATCAAGACTATCTAATCATTCATACACTGCAGGAACCGCCTGGGGGAGCAATTTGTGGTTAAGTGTCTTACCCAAGGACACATCAATATGGACTATCGAAGCCGGGGATTGAACCGCCGACCCTCTGATTGAAGGACAGCCCTACCAAAATCGCCCCAGCTAATACAGAATAACATGCCTTCATGGTCATTAGATTAAAAACATGTAAATGCCAGATGAGTGAATACAGAAGAACTCTGTACATCTGTCTCATATTTGTACTTCTAGTAAAGCAGTGACTATCAAATATTCATCTCTGAGATTTTTGCCACCACCTGATTGCTATGGAGGTCAATGGAACATAATGTGTGGCATTTAAGGCAATAAAAGACAAAATGTCGTGTTGGAATTCACTCTATTCCAAAGAAAGTCATTTTTCAATGTTTTGAATCTCACTAGATTCCATTCACCTTTCAATGGGGGAAATCTCAAAGGCAGGACATGGAACTGAATGTGTCTGCTGCTGCGTTTGCTGTGATGAAAACATGCTTTCCAGTTAAATACAAACAGAACTATATTTAGAATAACTCATTATAAATGAATAAGTCCAGTAAGCATTCGTCAGATCCAACAGTGTTCTGTCCAGTGCAGTGTGCCCCGTCCCTTCTAGCCCTCTATCTGCACTCCTGGCAAAGTCCTGATGAGGCTTGGCCCGTAAGTGTCTATTCTCCTCGTCTCATTGGTCAGAGACTCATTAATCCCCCACCCCACCCCACACTCCCAGTTATCTTCCGCAAAGTGAATTACACGAGTGCCTATTGATTTCTGTCCTTATGCCAGGCATGTTTAGAGAGTAAACCTATTGCTTTTCTCCCCAAGCGTTTCCATTGTGATGCTCGGCCTGAGCACAGGGGGGGCTAATTGGCCTCAGTCAAGATCACCTTGGCTGTCTGGGCTCAGCGGCTTCATGTCTGCAGGAAGAAAGGAAAGACAGAGATAGAAAGAAAAAAAGAATGAAAGAAAGAAAAAAATGATGCAGTGAAGAATGGAGGGAATGAAAATACATCCTCATTGTCTAACTGAAGCTTAAGTGTGTCCATTAAAGTGTAATGCCAGGGCCGTGGCCTCAGGAATATGTCATGCGGCTCATCTGCATCTGCTGAATATTTGTGGCGACTGCTAACACATTCAGATCGCAAAGGAAGGCAGGGTTAGGGGACAGTAATTACTGCTCTGTATCAGGTAGGTGTATGTGTGTGTGTGCTGAATGAGTTTCATGCTTCATTACTGAGGGGCGTTAAGGTAATAAGGGCCCTGACTGTCCATCGAGGGAACTCGTCTCTTCTGGCGGGGAAATTAGCCCCACGTTGTTCCAGGGTTGCTCCTTTTCACGTTGACTTCCACTGGTACGGAAGATTAAAGTCTCCCCAAGATGGCTATTAAGTGGAGACAGGTGACCCTTCATAATCCTACCACAGTCACTGTTTAATCAAATTTTAACCAACACTTGATCTTCTGTTCACTTCTGAACTTAGAAAGCACCGGTGCTAAGGTTGGACCGCCTCCACGCGACAAGGACGCTTTAATTACTACTAGAAAAAGAACCTCTGCGTCATGACTGGCTTTGAATTAATATATGCAATGACTAAAACCTGTCATATATTTTAAAATCCTCCCTCTTTAACTTTCTGCTTGTGTGTATATGCGACTTGAAAACCCCCAAGCAGTAAAAAAAGACCAGGGGCACTTTCAAGGGGTGGGTCCTACATCCTCTGAGGTACTTATCCTCAAGGGTCACACAAGTATTAGATGGAATGGTTTTAATTCTGTCGTAACACTCAGTTGGCCTTCGTACAACGAGCCATCTCCAGATGACTTTACTATCACTAGGGGAGGCTGAATGATTGTAATTATTACCTGAGCACCTCTGTGACTAATATCCCATCTGGAACAGCAATGTCACTGGAATTCCCCAACCACCAGTCACAATTACCTAATGGTTTTAAGAGGAGCAAAGAGTCCTCTGGACTTTCCATGTTCCATCTCAGTCATATGCAACAGGGCAAAATAATTGCTGTCAGTTTAAACTAAAATCTTTCATTCGATCACTTTGTTCCTTGAACTCTGGTTAGATTTTCATACTAGTAAATCTAGATGGTACTAATCAAGCTAATGGAAGCTAATGGAACAGTCGTTACAACCGTTTCTTTTTCATAGTGGAAGTCCACCATTTTCTCAGTGGCTGATTTCAACCAAATCTTTGTATAGTTAAGCTTATATCTTGCATATCAGGATATGCAGCCCCCTACATAACCTATTACAAAGTATTGCTCATGAAAATTAACGATGGGCATCTTTTACAAGTGAATTGAAACAGTATGTGTCCCAGCATCATGACAAAGGCACTCCTGGTCTCTATAACTTGATTGCCAATGTAGGGTTAGCTGTACACATACTTTCTTTTATCGAAACAACAAATGTGTCCATTATTGCATGACAAAGTTTAGATTGTAATACTGATTTATTTTGCTGATGGTTATCACTTGAGCGCATGTTGTCAGTTAGTTAGTTTTTTTGTGTCGATGCACTCAATACATTAGATTGCTCACAGAAGAAGTCATGAATCCATGGTTCATGCATGTCAAAGAATGTGTACATTGGACAAAGAGTAGTGTGTTTATAAGCATCAGCACGAATGCAATTTATGACTTCCCATTAATCTAACTAACTAGCTCTAACTTAGTTGACGCAAATTGACCATTACTACTACACGACTATTTGTATGAATGCCGTGAGCTGTAAAAAATAAAGGTGGATTTGAAGTCTTTACTTTTGACAGTATCGCATAATGACTATAGAAGCAATAAATTGAAGGACATTTTTGTAAGAATTGATAGGTATTGATAAATAGGGTGTCATAGTAGCCTACTTAATGGGAGAGCATTACAATTCTGCAGATTTTGAAAAGATCTTTACAAAAAAACAGGAAAAATGCTTCCCATTTAAAAACCTTTTATTGTATATCAGCCAAAGAATACCTGATTGGACCCCATCGACTGATGTCCACCACCGTGCGCTGTAACATCACTGCAGCGCTCACTCTGAGCATGCGTCATAGCCTGTAGCTTAAATAATGTTAAATTCATCCGATAGCCTATATAGGTCATGGGAGTAAATGCCACATACAAGAGAATTCCATAAGCCTCACCCATGGAGGGCATGTCATCCGATTGTCAGGCCCCATCACATTTGGAATATGGGATGAGCTCTGCATTATGGATGAGTGTATCCTACTATGTGAGAAGGTGCGCTTCGCTCTGTGGACTCTTGAGATCAACACTTGACAAACAGGAATCAATTTAAATAGTCTGTCAAAAACTATTTCCAGTCCATTTTGTCGAGAAATAAAGACAAAAATGAAGAAGTATTGGTTGCTGTTTATTCAAGAAATTATGCAGTTTTTTAGATAATGTGTACGCTTTAATTGCCACATTATGTAATGATCAAAGTTAAAAAGCAAAATTGACAGTCATGAAGTTAAAATGAATTTCTTTTGATTTCTCTTTTAATGCAGCTATCATTTTTCAAAAGAAGCCATGCACACCAATTACATATTTACGCATCTTACAGTTGTTTGCTCCTCTCAGCTTGTGAATAGGGCAAAACAGCTTTTATCTAGTGGTAAATGATGCTCTTAATTAGTGCAGGAAAGGACAAGTCAATTAATGAAGTTTCCTCAAGTGCTACATATTTGAAAGGACTGCATTTCCTGGTGTCATCTTATTAAGTGTGACCACTGATACTCACTGATCTGTTGGCATCCTTCATCATAGTCCAAATTCTCCTTCCTCTGAACAATTGCAAAGGTTAATGCTGTCTGTGCTTTCAAACACCAACCGTCATGCTTTCTGTCCGCCTCACTTGGTCACTGTGCACAGCAAACGCATCCTTTCATTATCTTTCCTCTCATTTGCTAATGAGGTAATTAATAAGGCTGGAGTCAGCCAAGTATTGCGAAACGGGGCCACAGTAACAGGGGTCAATGTGACACATCATTCATGGCAGCCAAGACAGAAAATACATTATTTTGTTTTTCTGTTTCTGTAATAATTTGATTTCGGCGAGGCTCTTGTGAAATGGTTCGCTCAGATAATCTGTCTAGGACGTTTTTATTATATTTCCAAAATGCATCTCCTGATGATAGATGGTGATTATTACTTCTGCCACTCATTTCCTTCACGAGGCCAGCAGCCCTCCTTCACGTTTGATTTCTGAGGGGAATCTGCCGCTGGAACTAAATGAGTAGATTGCAACAGGTAATACCAGGGTGCACAGTCAAGGGCTCTTTAATAGTCTCCTGATATGAAGGATCCTTGAAAAGTGTCAGCAACCTGGAGAGTGACATGCTCTCAGAAACAAAAGGATGAGACAGGAGTATATTGCAGATAGAGGTGGAAAAAAAAACTATTTTAGTCAAGCAGTGGTGTAGATCTATAGAGCTAGGTATATAAACAAGGGCTTCTAAGATGATGATTATTACGAGGCAAACAACTATGTATTATAATTTAAAGACAATTTGTGTTTTTACCGGGACTTGGACCAGTATATGAATATATTGATCATTGGGACAAAAATATATTTTTCAAAGCCAGCCATCATTACCCCCCAAAAACAGAGAGTCTAAAAAGCATAGCGTGTGGCCTTTAAAGACTCCCAGGTTTATGATTCCCTTGGGCTGAGAGGGATATCTTGGCTCATCTCTGCACGTGCAGATGCAAGTTCGTATCAGCATTCACAAATTCATGAATGCAGGAAAGGGATAAAGTGAAACAATCATCTGCTTCATTTAGACCAGACGAGTAGCCCAAAATACAGTTATGTCAGGGCCAGTCAACTCAACCCGAGAACACTACCATTAAAAATAGTGACACTATCACTAACTTCTGGTAAATTATAATGTACCTGATAAAATATACTTCTCATCGAAATATATTCAAATACAACAATACAAGGCAAGTTGAAGTAGTAATTTTTAATTTATCCAATAGAACTTCTCTTTAAACGAAAAAATGATTAAAAATATAAATACATGAGCTATGAACTTGTTAGTTGGTCCACATGTGTCTTTGACATGTGAGTCTTGTTCTGTGAAGGGAATAGTCCCCCCTCAATGTTAAATACCCTCCATGAGCAGAGAAAAGCAACACAATGAAAGTAATGTAACAACAATCGCTCGGGTGAAAATCACCCGACATTAGTGTTCTAGTTGTTAAACTTGAACTTTAATGATTTGGGCTTTAATCTTTTTTGCATAACAGGTCCCTGCAGATCAAATCGTAGCAGTAAAACACTTGAAAAGCTGAACATTCATGTTTTTTTCAAAAGATTAAACTCAATCAAATCATATTTAAATACACCTGAGGACAATAAATCCCAATCTAAAGTATGGTCAACCCAAACAGAGCATTGGTTGTACCACCATGACACATTACTCCTTCAATTGAGCCTGTCTGACTAGGATACTGGATCAAGTATGAGTTACTTAGGCCTAAATGGACCTGTAAAGGCCTCTACCATGAACATCTACATTAAATGCCTAAACTGTTTAGTAGTTGTGTAATACAGTATATCTCTGAATCAAAGTGTTATTGTCCTGAAACCTCACCGCTAGTGGACAAGAAGTCATAACCTGTACCTCCACGATAAGACAAACGTGGGAGTCGTAACTTTGGAAAGGGCTTGACAAATTTTAACAAACACTTCCACAGAGCTATGTCAGGTCTGTCTCAACACATCATTCTGCTGTGGGGTGCAAACAATTCTGGCTTGTTTCTCTATTTCTTTAAACTGATCACAATCATTTTTAATGGCGCTAAGCACAGGATGCCGTGACAACAGCTTTGCAAATGAGATAGCAGAAGAGGAGACTACATCCAGGGACTATACTGTACAATCCTCAGATCCTCATATTACTTACACACAATTAGGTCTTTACAGATTGTGGGCATGACGAAGAAAACACTTCGATAGTATATGTCGGAGGCTTTTATTGTGAAAGCTAAGAACGAAAGATGTGCATTTGGTCTGTGCTGCCTTTGACAAAGTTGTAAAGAGTAATAAATATGTTTTGGACTTAGGGGCCTATATGTTGTTGCTTTCTAACTATAGAGACAATACAATCAATTACATACATCTTGATTGGCCTTTTACCTTGTTCCGAAAAAAAATTATACCACTTTTCTTGCACATTTACGTTTTGTGTGAAATTTGTCATGCCAAAAAAAATAAATAATAATCTATTGACGTGCAAGAAATAAACTTTCATGTGTGTAAACGCCTTTAATATGATGTTCTCTAAGAATTTAGGCTGTTACAATGTATTTCAGTGAAGACAAACTATTTTTCACAAACTCAGAAAGGTGAGTGAACTGAGTTTAGGCAGGTTTAGCCTCCACTACATCCCTGAATGTAAAGCAGGATATGAGTGACTAGAAGAAAATAATAAGGAGCTGCAGAGGGAGACGGGGGTGTGTGGAGGAGAGGGTGTTGGCTGACTGGCAGGAAAGACGCAGAGGTATAGAGGAAAAGGAGTGTTATTTTGGCTCTTGTTGCAAAGACCTCTGGGAAAATAGGGCCCGCCTGACAGTGCTGTGAGAGCCATAAATCACCACCAGAGCGCTCCTTCTCCTCGCGGTGACCTAGAAGTGACCCCGGAGTCGCACATTCTTTCAAACACTGAGCGCACACACTAGCTGGAAGATATTCAGGTGGAAGCACACACAAACACACAATGGGAGGAGTTTGTGTGGAAGTCGGGGTGTCACTTCTGTAGCTGCTGCCAAACAGCAGCAGCCACGAGACCGCACCATGACTCACACGGCCTTTCTATTTCGTAAGGGCACCGGCGCTGCATCCTGTGCTTAGTCCTGCCCAAGACAATTGTGATTGGCTTAATAAATACAAATAAGCCCCTCTGTTTCTTTCATACAAATAGCAGAATAAAAAATTTGATCCGACACAGCGTCTGTATGTAGGTTCATTTTTAGTATATGTTCAAAAAATCAAATGAAAAGATTTTATGACAACATTATATCACAAAAGTCAGCAGTAAAGTAGTTAATGGGCAAATCAATGCAAAGAACCCAGGGTTAATTTCCTCAATCTCCTGGTTTCTTCGTCTTTATTCCTCATATTGTTTTCATCAACTTATCAACATAATTGTTAAAATGTGGTAATTGCAAAATATAATTCTAATGGGGTAAGAATTACAATCATTTTCACAGAAATTTGATGTTTGATTGGATGGCTTGTCTGCATTTATTGGTTTGTTCCTCTTGTTGTAGGTGTGGTCGTGCTCCAGGAAGCCAATGACCCAAACTATAAAAAATAAGTTTTAATAAATCAGGGTTTGTTCAACTTTATGTAACAGGTAAGGCCTGCAGCCACGGCGGGGTTAGCCTTACTTTTCTTTGGATGCGGAGTTGAGAATAATGCAGCAAAACATTGGAGGTTTTTTTTCAGTACAACTTGATTTTCTCCATTGGATGTGGAGTGTATCTGATTTGTGTTTGTGTGTGTGTGTGTGTGTGTGTGTGTGTGTGTGTGTGTGTGTGTGTGTGTGTGTGTGTGTGTGTAAGCAATAGTTCCAAGTGTGGAAGGGAGGCCAGCAAAGCCTCAGGCAAGCCTCAGAGAGCTTGTTACAGGAGGTGGAAGGGGGAGAGAGTTCTGAGAGGAGCAGGTGAAAGAAGGTGAGAGAGCCGTATTAAGAGGCAAAACAAGACCACCATTTAACAGGCCTGAGATGGAGTGGAGAGCCAGGCCACCGGTTGGACTTTAACACTGCTCATAGAATAAATAATTCAGAGTCAAACCCTTTAAAAGAATTAAACACCAACTCAAGAGCTATTTTTTTTCTTCCACCATGTAATCGTAGATATGTTTGTGCTGCTGATTAATACAAAACAGGTCAATTTATACGAAATGCATTCTGTCTGATATTCTAATCTCACTGTAATTGCTCTTAATGTTCCTTAACAAGTGTCCCTTTTCTTATACTGCCCATTTATACTTTCTCAGCTTTCATTGGCTGGGTCCATCTTCAAAGAGGGTGCCTTTGCCAGCTTTTTGACTCTTTATTGTGGTCGTTAAATAGGTCTTAAATTTACTTCCAGGTGTCAATAAAAAACCCTTAAATGGCTGTGGAGGTTTCTGAATGGATAGAAAGAAAGATGGTGAAGAAGGCAAGTGATGTATTACTGGGGAGGAGGGATGATACAACGTGATGAAGAAAATAAGAAGACATTGTAAATGAAGGACAGAGAAAGAGAGACGGAGTGCTACACAAGAAATTTGTATAAAGTGAACACAGACCGAGGCAGGACAAAGGGAATAGAAGGAAAGAAAGGTCAGGGGAGCTTAGGAGGGAGAGAAGTCCATTTCGGCTCCCAACTCTTGGGTCAGCAAATAGTCTGACAAATTAATTAAGATAATGATCCATATAAAAAAGTCTGGCAAAGTCAGCTGCGACCCCTGTGTGTGTGTGTGTGTGTGTGTGTGTGTGTGTGTGTGTGTGTGTGTGTGTGTGTGTGTGTGTGTGCGCGCGCGTGCAAGCCTAGCCTTCTTTCCATTTGCAAGACTTTTATGAGGTGGGCAGAGGAATGCATTGATTTCATAAAGGGCATAAAGGGGTCCGGTGGCCGCTTGAACAGCCGAGTGGGAGATCAATGCAGGGGGAGATGAAAACTGTGACATTTACTCTGGTTTGTGCCCCTGGGCAGGAAGGACCTCTGTGGAAAGTCACTCTGTCAGCTCTCTCTCTCTCTCTCTCTCTCTCTCTCTCTCTCTCTCTCTCTTTCTCTCTCTCTCTCTCTCTCTCTCTTTGAGCGCAAACTGCTTTCTTCACGTGGGAGAAATGGGCCACTTTTCATTACTGGAACAGCTCGGTGACACACACACACACCCTGAGGAGGTGGTAGAACATAAATCTGCATTCTCTCACACTGCAGAATCGGGCCATTTTTCATCGGGCCAACGGAATTCAACCAAACACGTTTTTCAGGTTTCTTCACACACAATCAATGTAGACAGGTAGTCACCCTAATATACACATGTACATGCATACACACACAGAACACTCGGGAAGAAAAGCTGAGGCAAATGTGTGAATGCACACCAGTCGGCTATAGAAGACAAGACGAACGAGACAAGCACACATTTTGTATATATGTGGTGGTGTTGCTATTCCTTTAATTACCATGTGTATTGAACCTCATTTGATTGAAGTGGCAGTCTGCTTACAACCATTTAGGTCTGTACATTTTCTCCTGATAATGTGCCTTTTGGAGAAGAACTAGACAACATTACTGATTTGCATCAAATCACCTCCACAGAACTGCATTTAAAGATTTAAATTGCACAGAAAAACACTGTATACGTCAATGATAAAGCTGCATAGCGATTCTGGAAAGTGTTAGTGTTAATGTCAGGAAATAAAGCTATATGTTCCATTTCAGAAGTTTTAGTGATTGGTCAGAGCGGGGTTCAACAGTAAGGGTTGCCAGGTTGTTATTGGCAACAATTTTGCCGAACTACTTATCATCTGTGGCAACCACCATTTCACATCAAACAACAAAATGAGCACTGCGCAATATAAATTACACACAAGCATCTGTTGTAGAGAAATAGTAAAGCAAATTAAGTTGTTTGACTGTTGAGTGAAAAGTTCAACTCACCATCAACATCACAAACCAATGTGGACGGAGAACCAGATGAACCTGAGTAAAAAACATTTAAGGAAAGGTTTCTTGTAATCTTTGAGCCGGCCCAAACTTTATGCTGACATCATGTACAACAAACACATGACATGTAAACATGTCACATTGTCATGATCGAGCTCCTGTATTCCTGCATGGTGTGTTGATTACTCAAAACAAAAGGGGACTGAAAATAGCAACCAAATGTTCTGTTTCTGCCATCAAAAGATGCTGCCTTGTTGCCAGCATGGCAGCCACTTTTAAAAGTAGGTGGTGAACCCTATTATTATTATGCACATTATTATGCACACATTATGCACAATATGCATAGTTCTAAAATTACAACGCCAAGTGCTCTTATTACAACGATAGAGTGTCATCTGATTCATGATGTGCACTATTGTCATCTTGTGGTTCTCTGAAAGATATCAATATTTTCACTTTTCATCAACCGACATATACAAAATGATCATTAATTCATCAGTAGACCATTGAAAGAGAGACTGCAATCATTTAGCTAGATTATTGTTGCTGTGCAACATTTCTTGCAAGGGAGATGAATGCTTCTCATACGTCTGACTGCATAATATTCCGGAAAAAAAGACACAAAACCAGATACCATGAATTAAAACAAGCGCAGTGGTTTAAAGACCAATGGAACTTTTCAAATGACAATAAGTAATTGGAGTAAATGTTTTAGCTTCATATCTAAGTAACAAGCTGAAACATGATCAACTTGGTCTGGAAACTTGGAGTGGAAACATATTGTTACCAATACATGTTTCACAATAATGCAGTATTAAGCTCTTGTGGTGTGTGCCGTGATGTGTTTCAAGGATATCTCGGTCACAGACATCCAGTGTGGATCCACTGAAGGCAAGCTACCTCTGCCTGTAGGCTTAATTGGTGTTTGCGCTTGCACTGATGATATAACACACACACACACACACACACACACACACACACACACACACACACACACACACACACACACACACACAAACAAACTATGTAGCACAAAGTATAGGCCTTGTGTATCTTTTAATAGCAGCCCTTCGTATGCAAACACACATTGACAATAAAGATT
Organism: Clinocottus analis; assembly: GCF_023055335.1. NCBI lineage: Eukaryota > Metazoa > Chordata > Actinopteri > Perciformes > Cottidae > Clinocottus > Clinocottus analis. The sequence continues at coordinate 4,132,154 of NW_027176042.1, read as the reverse complement.
GAGCTCTTTGTTATGCATGCTTCCATAAACTCATACAATTACCCATACATAAACACACATACCCTCCCTCTCTTTTTTTTCTGCATCTAGCACTGAGATTGACATGACCACACACACACACACACACACACACACACACACACACACACATACACGCACACACACACATAAACACTGCTGAATAATTGAGCAGATGCCGAGGGAGACCTACTCGGCCGTTAAATGGTCTGGGCTCTAAATAAACACTGTGATTGCACTGGGATGGGGAGGGGTGGCAGGGGTCAGGCCCTGCCAAGGGAAATGACATCACACATCATGATGTGCCCTTCGAGTCTGGAAGCTCTATCTGAAGGCTACGGCCATCAGGATAGAGCTTGTCTGTCAAAGTACACTTTATTTTTGCACACATAGTGTTTATGCTCATTACGTATGATGTCACCTTCTAAACACACACGCAATTAAGGTTGGTTCATGTAGTTTATTTTCATGTAATATTAGGTTCGTTCAAGATGAGCCAGTTCTGCCAGTTCTGCCTGTGATTGGCGCGCAATAATTGCCCGTCAGATTTCTGACCAACTTGATCCCGACTTGCTCTGTCTTGCACAAGTGGTCAATAATACTCTCACAAGAGCGAGGCGGCCGTCGATTTTAGAGCAAGGCGCCGCAGTAGGTCTCTACCGACTGCATGGCCTAGTGGATGATGGGAAACAACTGGTTATTGCCACATCAGAGAGCTGATTGGCTCTTAAATTCAATTCAGTTTATTTTGTATAGCCCAAAATCACAAATATAAATTTGTCTCAGAGGGCTTTTCAATCCGTACACATACAACATCGCTGCCCAACATCCCCTGACCTCACATCGGATCAGGAGTAAACACCATGTGTTGTAGAATCATGTTTAATCATGTTTTAATCCCAACCACAGCACATGTTTTAATCCCAACCACACATATCTTGTGTGGTTGATAATAATAAAGCTTATTTTATAGGAAGTATAGTTTTTAGTACATATCACAACAAGTAGTAATGTATTTCACAGGCAGACATAAAAATAATAAAGGATGCAGTTACATATTTCCACATGAATATATATTAATAAAGTCATTTTTTCTGTGACTTCCTGTGTATACTTTGAAGGCAGCTAAAAACTGTCCGACTTGACTGCAGTTTTTTGTAAACGCAACCTGCTGCTGCCACTTGCTCTCGTCTGGGTTCCAGGCAAAACATTGCTCTTTCAATCGAGCCTATTATCTGACATTCATTCTGACAAATAAACAAAATCAGTTTTGTCGTCGCGTGGCCTAATGGATAAGGCGTCCAACTTTGAATCGGAAGATTGCAGGTTTGAGTCCTGCCGTGGTCGCCGTTTTGGTTTTGGGAGAGGTTGTATGTCATGGGGATGATTCTTAGTCCTGCAGTCTTCCCGTAGTCCGCATGTCGAAGTGTCCTTAAGCAAAAAACTGGGTACTTCTCAAGTCTCTTTACTACATCCCCGTTTCCCCTTGCATGCATCTTTTCTTTGCGTCATTGTCCCGCCTACCAGAAACGCATGGAGAGACCAAGGAAACCATGCGAGGAAAAAGGACACAAGGAAATATGTTTTAATAGACAGACATGAGACGTCCTTTCTTCTGAAGCCTCACGTACGTGACGCTTCATGTGAAGCACGTCTGCAGCACCGATCACAGCTGGATCAGCTGTCAGTCGGCTTTAACAGCAAACAGAGTTTGTGGTAACAGTGTAATGGAGTTGTTTTCTGCTCCGGACCGTTTTTAGCGAACATTCTACTAAAAATGCACTTAAAATGTTCATGCAAAGGATCGTAATGTCTTCAGTTGAATTAATGATATACTACATATATTATAATATAATATCATATAATTATTATAATTTAGTAGACTCTGTATATGTATACAATAATATTGATGTACCCGTCTTTTAAGCATCTTTGAGCATTTTGAAAAGCGCTGTATCAAATATAAAAAGTAATATTATATATACATAGAGAGAGAGAGAGAGAGAGAGAGAGAGAGAGAGAGAGAGAGAGAGAGAGAGAGAGAGAGAGAGAGAGAGAGTGTGTGAGCTCAGCATTTTTGACATTTCAGATGAAGTCATTAGATTTTAACAAAAGATGGAATATAATTCATTTTAGTCAGATGTTTGGTTTGTGGTTCTGATGTGATCTCCTCACCTCGATGTGTGTACCTGGACTCATTTGGATTCAGTTTCTGTCCTTTGGGGTTGGGCTTCACTCAGCAGGAAGGAAGACAGTCTTTGGTCACTGAAGCGAGCCTCTGTGTTCTTTCTTTCTCCAAGACCCAGTAAGGTGTGGGAGGTGATTTGGCTTTATGATCTTTCTGGTGTTAGAGTGTCCCAGAGCAGCAGGGGTTAACAGGCTAAAGGCCAGACACCAAGGGCCCTGAAGGTAAAGAGAGATCACAGCTGAGGGCTGTTAGGTCTGTCAGAGTTGGTGAAGTATACTTCATCTTTACTCACAGCATCTTTGTTTTACATCAACTTCAAGGCAGATGGCAAAAGTTTGTGTTCCCCTTTGCCATCAGTTTTTTGAACTGAACATTCACAGAAATTATTTTTATTAGGTATATATATATATATATATATATATATATATATATATATATATATATATATATATATATATATAAAATATGTGTGTGTGTGTATACATATATATGTATATTAAGTAACCTTAGATTTTTCCCCTAAAAGTGCAAAGAGCCAGGTGTGGAAGCCTTTTGATTGGCTCTCCAGCAACTCATGACTAACGCTACTAGTGCTGACAGAGTTCACATTATTACTTTTGGAACTGGAAGGTGGGTTTTACGCTACAACAGTACACTTAACAGTACACTTGCTCCGGCATTATCAACAAAAAGACTGAGCGCAGAGCAAAAGCTGTGAGCTAACCTGGAGGGCACACTGACATGCATTAACTAATGAGTACTACAGGCTGAGTAGTACTCATCACGAATGCTGATATCTAGAAATTATTGTTGCAAATGTCCTGTAAGCTGTTGATAATTTATATCAAACACATCAAAGAACAGAACAATCGTAGTAACCTCACACATTTTGATCGCACTTTGGCACTCGTTTTAGTGAGGTTGGAATGCACCTTTACGAGTATCAGTCTGCTTGTTTTTTTTGCGTGTCTGTGTGTGTGCATTGCTTCAGCTGGACGAAACTGTCACATTTTCTAAATGTTTCAACGACTGGAAACAAAAACAGCCCCGTTTTGCACTCCATGATTACATTCCTGTAGTTTGTTCAGTGAGGTTCTGAAAGAGTTTCATCAGCCTGAAGGTGTTTGTGCGCTGTAGTTATGAGGTTATGATGAATGACAACAGCAATATGCGGGTGCAGGGAGGCTGATGGGCTTTATTCATATTCATGTTTTTGTATTTGTCTCTTTCCACAGAAATCCTCTGACTCACACTTTAGTACCTTCTAATGCCTTCTTTTTTCATTCTGTCTCCTTCTGCTTTCTTGTTTTTCATGCACCTTGATCCTGCTGGACATCTTCTCGCATCCAGGTAAGAACCATGTTATTTATTACATTTACTCTGTCCTCCTCACTACGAAAGAAAATGTAATGCAACTCAGAGGGCACAGAGTTTTGTGTTTGTGCCTTTCTCTCTCTATGTGTGTGTGTGTGTGTGTGTGTGTGTGTGTGTGTGTGTGTGTGTGTGTGTGTGTGTGTGTGTGTGTGTGTGTGTGATAACTCAAGGGTAAAATATCCACTGTAATAATTTATGTCATCTAGTATCGACTACCTTTCCACGTATAAGAAAAAGTAGTGAATTAAATCCCAGTACTAGATCAAAGAACTGTTGGTTGACTTCTATTGTCGGAATACTTACATGTAGTGAATAATGAAATCATTTCTGAATACGTCCTTGGTGAGAGGAGACATCTTAGGGTTTTATGAGACTTTTTTAGCTGTGCATCAGTAAAGAGTGTCTCCTGGCATTTTCTGTGGTGTATGTCTATCGTGCTTCAGTCATGGAGTGTCCATGCTCTAGTCCATGCTCTAGTAATGCAATACTTCAGAGCAGAAGTACTCATGAGGTCTCAAGGGTGTACTATTGAGATACCTGACACAAGGATTTCTCAGCGGCTACAGGTGAAAAAATTAACTAATATGTTTCAATGCTGAGAAACACTGTGGAGAGGAGAAAAACATTGATAAAAGATAATAATCAGATATTATCCAGTTTGTAACACAGACTGTATAGGAAGTGGACAAAGTCATCAAGATGTCACCCATTGGATTTTTTTTAGTCATCTTTCATTATGGCCGTTGCCAATCACCTTGTAGCTCCGCCCTGAAGCGTACTCTGCTTTATGGTCTATTTGACTCTAAATTGAGCATCCTTTAGTTGATAAGCATCATGCTGTATTGAAGAAAACTTGAAACTAGAGCTTGAGATCATACACTCAAGTTTACAATGTTTACTAAGGGTAAAAATCAAGAGAGAAGTTGAGTCATTTTCTCATAGACTTCTCTACAATCTGACTTATTTTTGCAAAATATTAAGCACTAATGAATTAGTGCTTAATATTTCGCCCCAGCCTGGTCACTCTATTTATAATGGTCTGGAAACCCCACCGATCATAATGAGGCTTCTGTCATATGTGATGGTATGCATAGCAGCTTGTCTTGTGATCAGACCGATAAATTAACTGATGCAATTGTTTTGATTGAGTTTCTGAGTTAATCAAAGAACTTGGAGCTGTTGACTTGCTTTGCAAATTAGCTTGTGAATAACTCCTCCTGGCTGACTATAAATAGATGGGAAGAAGCTTCTACAGCTGATTTGACAGCTGATTCAACAGTATGTTTTTGTCAATCTTAATGTATTTTAAGTAATTTGCCTGGTTCGGAGTGTTTCAGATGCAGTTGATTGTTTTGTTTCAGCCTGCCAGACAGCCAATGGTTTCTACTCATTTCACTACCGCTGAACAATCAAGACTCGAAACTTGTTTAACTCGAGTAATCCATCACAATGAACACTAGGTCGACTTGTATTTTTGTTTAAGTTAGTGCTGTATGGTAATACAATGCTGACAATCAGCACTTTCTGCTGCATTACAATGCCAAAATAATTTAACAGTGAACAGAATAGAAGTTGACATGATGTTGACTGTGATTGATTACCTCACTGAAGCCGATTTCACAGCCTTAAAAGCGGACTTTCATACTATCATGAAACAAATAGAATGCCTGGGCTTCAAGTAATATTAAGGCCGACGTGTGCATGGATGAACAAACTGAAGCATGTTGTATGAAACCAAGATCTTTTGGCAGGGGTTAAGCGTTACAAAAATGTAAAAATAATTGTCAAATACAACAAGGTAAGTCAGAGAAAATCAAAACAACTTTGTAAAAAGATAATCCATAGTAGTGTGGAAACAACCTGTACATAAAGCAAACTCTAGAAGAAGGAATTATTTCATGTAAATTAATTAACAAGCTTAATAATGTATGATGAAAAAAACATTATTAAAACAGCATTATATATAAAACAACTCTGGCTCACTGTTCCTGCTATATCACGTGTTGCAGGACTTCCTACTGTATTGATTTTGTATGCGTTGTATTCCCATTACTTTACTGTTTTTAATTATTCAAGGACTGACACATAACTGTTAATATTAATGATACAGAATACAGTGATATTTTAGGTAATCATGCACATGCAACATTGTTTCAAAAGCCCATCAAATATGAATGAAGCGAGGTCCATAAATAAATAGTTTTCCCGGTTTAGCATGAACTGGCACTGACTGAGAGCCATAATTGCCCAACGGTAGGCGCTGACCCCAGTAATGCTGTTTTGAGGAAATTCCTACAGAAAAAAAAAGCCTTTCCCTAAAATATATGGGGCTGTCACAGTTACATATTAGTGTCCCTATTTTTGCGTTTGGATTTTCAACAATCATGTATGTGTGGAATATACAAGGCTCTTTATACCTTTTGTCACGTAGTGTACAGAATATGGAAATGTCAGTTCTCTGCTAAAGCAGTTTGAAGCAGCCCTATCGTCTTCATGTGAGTGTGCTAGGTCGGGGGCCATTAGTGTTGGCAAGTGGAGCAATGTCAGTGTAGATAGGTGAGGAAACGGCATTTCCTGCATCCAGAGTACGCCTAGTGAGTCAGGTAAAGGGAGGAGAGCGAGAGAGCTGGGCGGGAAGAGAGAGGGACGGAGCCGGAGCCGGAGCTGCAGCAGGGGTGACAGCGTTTTGCGTGAGGCGTGATTAATGGCCGTTGTGATTGGCTGCGACAGGGCCAGTTGATGCCGGTGGGGTAGGCTGGTGGGGATGAGGATGCACTCTCTGAGGACACCTTTTAAACAGCTGGCCCAACAGCACCATGGGAGTTGCTTGTGTGTGTGTCAGTGGGAGTGAGTAATTGTGCTGAGTTGCATCGAGTGCTGTTATGTCTTTTTTTCTGTCTCGTGACATTATTTTCGGTTTCCTGCTGTCACTGGCCTCCTTTCCCTCTACAGTTAGAGCCTTTCTGGTGATGCAGTTCTCTCATTGAACATGTGTTAGTATAGGTGTCACCAAATAACTCATGGGCTGATTCAATACTAAATTAGATCTATTCCATATAGCCAATAAAAACATTACATTTGAAAAGTGCATTCTAATGTCAGTTTCCAGGGCAGGTTGCAATAGAGCTTCTCAGTTGTAGCTCATTGGACAGCTTGGAGGTTTATCTTCACACGCCAGCATCACTCACTTTAGATCCTATGTGCTGGATAAAAATGCAGTCAGCTTATAAACTACAGTTTGTTTAAATTGTGTGTTGGTGCCTACATTAATAATGTAAATGGATTAATATTGTTGACAGGATTTTTGACAGTGGAAGTTGATTGATTTTAGTCAAGCTAATCAGAAAGGTGTCTATTGTTACATCCCAGAATTGAAGCCACAAAAATAAAAGATAAATCTGTAAAATAAATATAAAGTGCAGCAGCAATGTTCAATTCGTCATCCAGCTTGTGTCTGGGATGTTCACAACTGCTGCAAAAGTTCCACCTGGGTGCTGCTTACGTTTACCATGACAACCATTAAATAACATGACTCACCGACATTATTCGGGATGACCCTGGAAATCAGAGAAACTACTGCTCAGCAAATTGAATTAAATCAAGACAAAAGTAGACACACAATTCATTCAATGAACAAAAGTCATAGCACGAGTTGACGTGTACAAATACCCTGAGGAGCTTGCACTTACCACACTTCCCTATGACAAAGACATCAATGTTTTCCTCTCCAACTTTGTAGTGCTAATAAATACACTATAACCTCTTTTACGTCACTGTCTGCCAGGTGTCCAATTTATTTTTTGTCTCGTTGAGACTTCCAATTCTTATTTCCTGAAATTACAGCTGGTCTTTCACAGACTCTTGTTACAGCCTAACGGTCCTTCTGTTTTGGTCTTTACGGATCTACTCTTTCCCCTCATCTTATTTCCTATCGCTCTTTGTTGATTCCCCATTTTCCCTGATTACCTATTTTCTTTTCCTTCTCAGCCTCCTGACCTCCTCTTCCTGTCCCTGTTATCTCTGCTTCCTTTCCTTCTCCTTTATTTTTCCTCTTCTCCGGCATTCTTTCTCCCCTTCTTTGCTTTACAGCGAGACATGTAGATATTTCTCTCACACAGGCCTCCCATGCATGGCTTCCCTCCATTCAAATGCAAATGATGCGGGCCAATTATGGCTCAGCATGCGGTTATGTCTGTGTTTGCAAGAGCACATTCAAAGGCACATTGTGTCGGGGGAGATTTAAGTTAGCCAGCGTAGCATTCCCTCTGGAACTGCCAGTGGCGGATAAATTAGGACCTCAGGCTCACAAAAGAAAAATAAATCACAATATTGGAGCGCAGCTGACCCATATTTGTTAATGTGGGTGCTCATTGCTACCTTTATTACTGCCATTGTGAGAGCTTGTGTATCAGTGACTTATACTGCTTCATGGCTGATCGCACCAACAGAAGACATTCCTGCTTCCATTCACATGGATGACAGTGGAATCAGTATTGTGGCTTTGTTAAGGATTCACACATATCAGCAACTACACCAAGTTGGTGTATTCATTCAGCTGTTATTTACATGTCTGCAGGCTTGGGGAGTAATAGATTACAATAATCGGCAAAAAAAGATGATCAGAAAATCAGATTACCACTACAAATGGGAAAAATGGGAATTCTATCAGAATAACAGTTTAAAAATATGTTTACGATATGGAATGGTATACTAAATGTGCTCACATCACAACCATTCAGAGTTTGCCAAGGCAGAAACATATCAGAAAGGGAGATGCAGAGAGAGACAAGCAGTAAAATGATTTCACTCTGTTCACAATTATTTTGTATGTAAAGCAGAAAAGAGGCACATCCTCACAGTACAGTGCATGTTACCACAAAGCAGGATGGTGTGCACATTTTCCAGTTGATAAAGATAATTCTCAAATGAAATTGCACTATTCAATGATGTTTTTCTCCTTGTCTGCTTTACCTGCGTAATACGGTTCTTTTCTTTTAATGGTAATGCACAAGTAACAGAAAGTAAACAGATGGTCTTACTTTTATATTGTGATTATTGGAACAGATTACAATTCTTTTTATTCTATAACATATAACTAGTTATTTTCTTGGATCACTTTTTTAAAGTCGACCTTCCATCCCTACATGTCTGTATAAAAAATATAATGTGCTGCTTTCTGATTCTAACTTCATTCATGTTGAAAAAAGGATTAGTAAAAAGGAATCAAACTAACCTATTTTTTACTCAGCGTCCTCTTCTTCTTCCTCCCTCCAAATTTAATGACAGAGCATTTCTAAAATGACGAGCCGGTTCTGATCTAGTACCCCTAATGTGAGCATCATATTGTTTATCAGTGCCTTCCAAAACCTGTATGACCATTAGTAAAATGATTTGTATTCAGCATATTTGAGGCTTTGTCAAATTTATATGGTGGGCCGTCGCCTATAATGCATAAATGGATTGATGACCGTTTTAAAATATTCTATTTGTGCATTGGCTTTTTTTATTAGTTGGTTGGGATTTGAACTTACACTGTAAGCAAAGACAAAAGTGCTGTGTCACGGGGCGATGATTTATGGGTAGTTAGGGCTTCCCCTCTCTCCCGCCAGATGATGGATGGCTGGGATGTGGCACCATGTCCGGGTCTTCTCTCTCTTACCTCCAAGATCCATGTGTTGGCCTGCCATTTTTCACCATCCACTTACTCTGACCTGACCCAGGGACCTGCATCGGCACTTCAGGGGCCAGCCTGAAATCATTAACCCCCATGCTCACTCCATGTTAACTTTGGCCTGCCCGATTGGGCATTACATTAGCTCAGTTGATAGCCAATGAATCCCAAACGCCCGAGGGTAGTTTAAAAACGTACTCAGAGGACAGGTGTTTAAAATCCTCCTGCACTTTGGTGAAATCATGCAAATACATGTGGTATACCTCATGCATCGCAATTTGGATGAGAATGCTCTTTAATTCTCCATATTTGTTTACACCAAAACTCCCACTGAATGTAGCCAGTAGACATATCCTCATACAACGGTTGCATGACATCTTACGAAGAGTAACACATTGTGTCAATTTTCACCTGTGACATAAAAAAAAAGATTAGGTTCCGGCAACAAAACTACTTTGTTAGGTTCAGAAAAGAAAAGGCGGTTTGGGTTTGAATACCTTTAGAAGCACCTTTATTAGTATTCAAGTTACATGACAAATCAATCAACACCAGCAACACCTATCAACACTTCAACACTCACGTTGTTTCTCGTGAAGAACATCAGCCGACTGACTAAAAGATCTCTGTTTGGACTTATCCACCTCCCCACCCACTTGTCCTATATGAGCTTTATTGGCCTTCCATCCTTCTTCCATTTGAACTCTGCCCTCTGCACACTGTGCATGTGCCTGTCTACCTATTGTTCTGTCTTGTGAGAACTATATCACATTCATAGATTATAAATTGGTGGCAGGACACTCGTCCATGCTCACAACATTAAGTGTTTTTTGTACTTTTGCCAAAGAAGAGCAGTTTGATTGCTTGTTGGGGGTTGCAGTCAGTCTGCCAGGAAGCTCTGCAGCCAGACACTGTAATGCAGTCCTAAAAAAGAACGTAAAAGGGAACATAAATAAATGCTGTATGACAATACATTTCAGTCCAAAGCCAGGTGATACTGCTTCTGGGCTGCTACTTCCTGAATGTATTGACATCAAGTGTTGGATATGATTTATAGTACTGCTTAACATCTTATTTGGAATGTACTTTACATGCATCTCTGCACCCCAGTATTGAGGGCGCTACCATGGAAACAGGCTACAAAAATAACAGTAAACGAAATATGGTGTTTACGTGACTCAGTTTATGTTATATCAGCAGATTCCAGATCATTTATTATGTTCAATTTATTTTTATAAACAGGAGATTTTACAAGCATTGTTTACAAGCACTGAATCCAGATCAACCACATGTATACAGAGCACTTCATTTACTATGTAAAGCAATCTGCAATGACTTACACTTCCAGCAACAAATGTTAGCTACTATTAACTTAGGTGATTCTGTATCATATAAACACTCCCAAACTGAATATTTTTTTCCGAGGTTTCTGGTGCTTGTCCTGTGTTTTTATGGGCCTTTGTTCCAGGTCATCATTTTCAATTACACAGGCAGAGTCCACTCAGCTCTGTCAAAGCACTAACATGTCGACGCTAGTTGTCGATGCACCGGCAATCTCAATTCTTTATATGATAATTAGAGCATTAGTATATCAGCAAATACCTGTTGCCAATGGAAATATCTCGAGGAGTAATATCTACCTGAGGAGTTAATGTCTTTCCCACAGTGTGTGTTGTAGTCAGTTTCTTTGTTTACATAGCCTGTCCAGCTGTGAAAGTTTTAGTGCATGTTAGCGTGCCCCACTGTTTAGCCACTCTGCACTGCTCTCATATCGTGTTTACAACTGATAAGTCTGTCCCGATCTAGGGTGTCATTGCACACACCTGTCATTACCTATCAAAAGCAAATAGGATACGAGTGCAGTTTTTCTCGTGCACTGGGAACAATAACCATAGCCTCTGCTGACATGTTGGCAGGTGCTGCACGTCTAAGTGACGCGGGTTTAAAGTGCGTGTAACATAATAGGTCGGGGGGAGTTTTAATGCATGGCCGCTTTAATTCACTATGGGATCAAAATACAAACAGCTGCTGCAGGATCTCTGCTATTAAAACTGTTTTTGAAAAATGTTAAGATGAGACATTTCGTCTTTAGTAATCTAGTCTAAACCCACCTCACAGACTCAGAACCAGTTCAGAGGTCTTTACAACTGTCCCCATAGGCGGGAATAATAATTCTTTATTGGTAGCTATTGTGTTTTTGAGTTAGCAACCCAACTTGAAATACATAACCCTGCAGCATTGTTAAACATTTCTTGTACAACATCCCACATTGATCCTTGTGTTTTTGCTTACACATTCTTTACACTGACAATGCAAATTTCTCACTTACAGTTTCTCAGTAGAACCGGCTTGTGTCAGAGGAGACTTCTTAACCGAGAACTTTTTTGTGCCCTGTATGATAACTCTTCAAAGAGTAAAATAAAATACTCTGTAGAAAGACTCCAGACCTTTGATTCCATCTTTACCCTTTTCCTTCACCAGTCTGTCACATGGGCTGATAACCTGCATGTGGAGGCTTGACAGCCCGCACTTTGTGCTTGACTGTTGAGATGATGAAAGGTGTAGGTGTTAGCCAGCAGCTGTGGACTTGCTGGAGGATATCCCAGGGTGGTGACTGGGTTGTGGATGTCTTCATTCATGATTCATCTCCCCTTTTACTGCCAGGTATTCTGTCTTCCTGTCTTGTAGCCATTTTTTCTGTGTGTGGCGCTCACCATGTGGGTCATCGAGGAAACAGGCAACCGTTCACCGCCTTTTACTTTCACCCCATTAGAGCGTTTATTGTGAACCCCGTCGATTCCGAGTGGAAAGAGATGTCTTACAGTCATTACAGTAAACTGCTGGCTGTTGCAATATTCATGGACTTGAGCTTGGAGTGTAGCAGGAAAGCTATCGCTGTAAATAGTAACTAGAGACCAAGGCGAGTCAGGCTTGACTGTATTTCCATTTAAGAAGTCTGCTGTATCCCCTGCCATACCTCCCCTATGCTCCCCTTCCCTCCTTTCCCCCGTGCTTCGTTCATTGTGAAGACTACTGGCATGTCGCTGCCACCTTTCCTTCCTCTGCCTGCCAGGAGCTGCAATCAGCTGATATTAGCTCACATTCACACTTTGAAGATAAGTTGAGTTCTACACCTTGCCAGTTTTAGAAGAAGCCCTTGTCATGAACAGCAGCGTGTGTGATCGGACAATTAAAATATGATGTGAACGGGCTACTACAGTCTGCCATGTAGTGTTAGAATATATTTTTCTCACTTTCTCAATTACTCTTTTTTCTTCTTGGAGTGGCAGATTTTATAGATTATAGAGTTTATTAAGGCTAAGGAAAAGAAGAGGGTGTGGTTGAAGCTAGATTTGGGTGATAGGTGAGCAGGTGGTAGTGCTGAATGGAGACAGAGAAAAGGCTCTTTGTTCCATGACTTCAACAAAGGCTGTTATTGACCCTTTGCTAAATCTCACCCCTCAAATATAGCTCCTGTCTTTGTCTTTTGAACCTGTTTCCACTCTTGAATCTGTTTGACACTGAGTATATCCTTCAATCGCATATTGTTGACCATTCCATCTGCTGCTGAAATCACTTTTTAGTTTTTTCCACACGTGTATATATATATATATATATATATATATATATATATATATATATATATATATATGGACAATTATAATTATGACCCCCTACTGTTTAAATATGTTCAAAAGCTGCCCCAGAAAGCATAATGCTCAAGAGGTCCAGCGGTTTAAAAATGAATTCATATCAATTGATGAATCGTTGAGGGGAATATGTGCCTCCTGCACGTTTAAAAAGGTTACTTTCTCAAACAAGAAAAAAAAGAGGAGAAGGAGTAAATCACATTGACTCACCAGGAATACCATTGAATGAGAAAAGTCAGATAATAGCAAATGTCGGCATGTAGCTTCATTCTTCTTTACCTGTCAAAGGATAGTATGTGAGGATACACTTAATTTATTTAGAATTGAATTTCTGATTACCAATACCTTTTCTGATTTAGTATTCTAGATTCATTATTATGTTACTAAGCATCCTGCCACAAAGAAAATAAAGATACATTATTTATGAAAAAGGAATTCACACAGGAAGTCTTACTTATGTGCAGATGTTAAATCTGGACAAATTAAAGTATTGTGTGTGCAACAATACAGCATTCAATGTTTATGTTCGGTTTTATATTTTCTTTTATAGTTTCCACAACTTTTACATTACTTCAAGTTGTTAAAAGAAAGCTCAGTTGTGCTTTCCTCAAGGTCAGTGAAATATTAAACATCTTTATGTGCTGTTAATTACATGGGTCCTTGCCTTCATTCCTATATTCCATTAGAGTAAGCGAATGAGTAACATAGCAGTTCTAGAGTGACTACTTTGAATTAACTGCTTTTAAGTGAATATTGCATAGATTATTATGATAGAACAAAGGGTGCTGTTCATTTGAAAGCATAAACGCTTAACATTAAAATGCACACACTAACATTGAACTGTGTAGTACTGTAATTTATTCCAGTGACTCACATGAGTAGTGTAGATATATGATGACAGCATTGTCTGAAGGATGGATCACAGTATAAAAAAGATGTCGGTTTAAAGTGTAAGTGTCAATTCCATGTGTTAACACAAATCAAATCTTTTAATTACAACAATATTGTTAACTAGGTGCGAAACACCAACAACACAACCTCTGACAGCTTGTAAGCTGTCAGAGAACAAGAAAAGAAAAGATACATACAGTTATCTTACTCTCTGGAAAAAGGCATTGATGGCAACCTCTGACAGCTTGTGAGCTGTCAGAGGTTGTGTTGTTACTGTTTCGCACCTAGTTAACAATGTGGTTGTAATTAAAAGTTAGCTGATTTGATCTTTTCTCCCCAGTAGTAACGGTCTGTTAACCAGTCATCACTTGTGGTTAACAAAAATGTTCATATCATTTTGAGTCACATTATATCTTGATTAATGAAGGTGCTGCGCAATTATACGACAGCCTAGTAATGAAATCGTGACATAAAGAATGAAAGGTTTATGACAGTAAGCAAATACAATTATGTGTGTTTTATCTGATAGTTTCAATATTATTTGTTATCTGTTCTCCCCCTATAAATTCCTTGTTCACAGAATTGTCTGAAAAAGTCTATCCTATAGGGATGTCTGCGTGCCGGCAAGAGAATTACCAATATATGAAAGTATCACTGATGACACGACTTATTCATTTTGAGGCGCACGTTTTAGTGTTCGCTGTCTCTATTATTTATATGTTAAAAAAAAAAGTTGCCACTGAAATTTGGCTGCCAATATCTCAAAATGGTTGCTAGTGGCAACCTGACAACCCTCTCTGCTGTGCCCTGCCCTTAGTCATATCAGACAATAGGAGCCTGGCACAACATCATGATGACTTCATATCATACCGCTTGTGGGCTGAGTCACCATTCTTTCTATTCCTTCTTTTCCATTATTAGCATGGGAGACGCACTTTGACCTTCAAGGTGTTACCCTCCTATCATCTCACATATACACGTGCATGCTTGCACATGTACGTGCCGCCCTCAGGCAGAGAAGTCCCCTGAGCTTCCAGTGCCTCGAGGATCTATACCTGAGCGATGAAGCTGCAAATCACGGCCACTGAGGATACCTGCAGAATCACTGCAGCTGTTCACATATATTGCTTTGATATTACGGTTCCTTTGATGAAACAACCCCAGGGCTTGGATTGCATTTAGCCTTCAAGAGGGCTGCAAAAATATCCAGCTCTACTTCTAAGCAGAGACAGTGGCCTGGAACAGCGTGATCTCTGTCTCCAGGGCAAACACAAGAACACCAAGCTGCCAAATGCTACAGCAAAATAAAAATCTATTCGGTACTTTGCAGGCTGTAAACTTGTTGATGATGATTCCACTTTGCTGTTTAAATACAGCCTTGGCTTTTGACATTCAATCTGGCAAAACTGACCACACGGTGTATTTATGCCTTTCCAGTAAGTGGCCTTGAAAAGGTCAGAACCCAGACAATTCTGATCGACAAAATACACAAACTACACAAGGGAAATAGAAACAGCTCTTTGACGACGTCCTCTTTGGTTAGCGGTCTGAATGGCCAATATCTTACTAAAGGAAAAATGTGTTATCTCTACAGCTTGAAAGGTTCCTTTCTTTGTGTGCCTGCAACACTTTTTGTGCCTTTGATTTCAGCAGCGAGTCAATTATGTGTATTTGCTCTGGTGGTTTTTGCCAAGCCATTAGGTGCCAGCGTTTGTCTTTTACAAGGCGCACCATATGGATTTTATTGATCGTGAGTGGTCTTAACAGAACACTTTAAGACCCACATAAACATTTACTGTAACAATGTACCCATTTGGACTCAGGAGCATTTATAATGCAGTGCTGTAAATCTAAATTAGTCTAAGTGTCTCTGTAGATATTTCTGCCTATGCAGCTCATTTTGATGCTATTTGTTCGAGAAGCGTTTAAGCAGCTATGATTATTCTTGATATGTTATAACTTACTTCTAATGTCTCATAAATGTGCAAAGACTGATGTGTCTGGAAAACCATTCCTGTCACAAAGTGTACAGTAATACAAATACAAATACATTACTACTATATCTTGTAATTATGATGACACAATTCTATATAACATTACAACTATGTTTCACTGTAGAGTTTAGCACTATCATTTCGTAATCCACTTCTACAGGACACACTTTTAGAAAGAAACTTAATGAGGCCAGAATTTCTTTTTTTTTTTTTATCAAGAAATACATTTCTGCAAAAGGTTCAGTGATTCAAGGAAAATGTGTTGTCATTCTGCAACACAGGGTTACACAAGAAAATGTAGTTGTAGTCCATTTGCTTCACAAGTAAAAAATGGAAAATAACAAAACAAAAACAGAGGTGCACAAAAACAATCTTCATCTTCACATAAAACATTCAACATGATGAAATCATTGTCAATCAACTTTGACTGTGTTTGACCACTAAGCATCGTTGATGTGAGCCGCCTTCAAGTCTTCCACCGGAGTCCCGCTCTGTCCCGAGGGCCTTGTTTCAGGATTCAACGATTGAGCCAGGTCTCATTGAAGATGTAGGCAAAACCATCATCAACCACCTCTTGCTAGGTTAACCTGAATCTTCCTGCGACCAGACATCAGTCAGGACCAGATTGGGTGGTGAAATCACTTACCGGAGTAGCTGAGCCTCCATCTCAGCTCTCGTCCTCTCGACTGCGCTTTCATTAGTGTTCGGTCCGACCAGTGCGACTGGTCTGCTCCCCATGAATAAATCCAATCCCCACACTTCCTTCATTGATATCAATGAGTGTATTCTGTCTCAAGCCAGAAGCTCCCCAGTAATATAGACCAAAAGACAACAAATTAAGACAAAATAGTAGTGATCTTCATGGGAGATATTCATGGTAACATGTACATGCGCCACCGTTGCCATAGTTTTCAGGACAGTATTGGTTTTCCTCTTGATCATCACGATAAACTATTTATTGTCGAATAAAGAAAAAGTCACCAGTGAAGCAACGCATGACAGTTACTGTTTCACTATTGAACTCAAATATTTGTTGTGAGTCACAGTCTTTATATGGAACAAATGAAAACACCTACTTCATTCTTTCTCCAAAATGTATTCAGCAAAAACATGTGCTAATCATTCAACCTTGAAGACAGTGTTGTACTATGTGACGATAAGACAGACTTCTACAGCTTGTGACAATAGAAGCCTAAGCCACACTTCCAGCTGGCTCAGACTAACAAGCCATTGACTCTCATCCTTCAAATGAGGCTGCAAGGTCAAAGGCTTTGTTCCTGCAGGGAGTCTCAGCTTGTAGCTGTGAGGTGCTTTGGACCGCATCCTATTCTATGTTTTCTCTCTTTACCACATGGGTCTCATCAACAGCACTCTGTTAAAGCCTGGAGAGGCAATGCATTTTAGTGTGTGTGTGTGTGTGTGTGTGTGTGTGTGTGTGTGTGTGTGTGTGTAGGTCTGTATTACCTATGGTGTGGGGACACAAGTCTGTTCACACAATCACATTGAGGGGAATCACCTTCCTTTTGAGGACAGAAATGCTATGCCCCATGACTTAAATAAATAACACTTTAGGTTGAATACCTAGGTTTAAGTTAAGGGTAAAATTACATTTGGGTTAGGGTGTGTGTGTGTGTGTGTGTGTGTGTGTGTGTGTGTGTGTGTGTGTGTGTGTGAGAGAGAGCACAGATTGAGGGCAATTTGAGCGACTAGCACCCAGTTGGTTTGGATTGCTTGTCTTTTCTGTTGTTGGACAGAGGCCATTACAATAAATCTATAGCAACAAATCTTACTGGCATTTTGCAGCCACGGTTTAAATCATTTGGATTTCGGGATGATTTATTTTGTCCACTAAGCAGCTTAGTTTGTACATCGCCTGCATATTTTCAAAAAAGGACATCATCTTTTTAACTGGATTCATTCCTAGCTTGTTTCAAATGAACGAGGGCAAAAACACGACTTGGCTTTATCACATGTTTGCAACAGTTTTTAAGAACTTCACACTGGATGGTAACAATAGAATAGCTGTTTGTCTGGAAGCCTGTTTTTCAGTGCTTCTGCCCCCTATAGGCCAAAAAGTTAATACTGCCCCCAACCCATTTTAATTTAATTTTAACACAATGTTGTATGTAAAAAAAGTCCCCAACTTCATGGGGATACAATACAAAACAGCTGGAGCCCCCCTTAACCTGTTGTGAGATTTACCTTCATTGTATTTTTTGAAAACTGAATTATCATTAGTGAAATTAAAACCTTTTTTTTGTTTTACATAGTCTTGAAAGGAAGCTAACGAAATGCATTTCTTCATTTCAAATTAAATTATAATGCAAAGTAAACTCACCATCAATTAGCACGGTTGGTTCCTATCGTTTAACCAAACTCATTCTTTATTTAATTTATTAGCACAGCTGAATGTATCACTTATTCAAATCATTTCAGGCTGGGAACAATCTATTCTTGTCTGTATGCTCCAGAGAGACCAGTGAATTGTATTATAATAAAAAAAACTGCCGGTACACCAAAAGTATCAATTCAGAAAGCAAGCAGCTCCATGAGAAATGTCTCCATCAGAGAATTCAGTTTTCACTTAAATAGAGAACTTTTTTCAAAGATCACACCTTGGAAACAGCAGGAAGACTAAAAGCGTTGTCTCAGTGGAAAGCGACTTATTGCAGTTTCACCTGAATGTAAGTTAATGCAGAAAAAGATGAAGTGAGCAGTCTCGAGATTGCTCATTGGTCTCCCTGAGAGGCAAATTAGTCTGCTTGACCTGAAAAAATGGAACTAAGAGGCTACATTGTGTAAACTACAGACATAGTGATGTGTCAGCGCCTTACAGACAATCTGCTTTCAACACGGACGCTTCTCTTTGTCTGCTGCACAATAACACTAATTGCTTCTTAGATAGAATAAACTTGAAGTAAAAGTGTTCTCAGTGAGTTCTGTCTTCGGGCTATAACATACATGTGGAGATGCATGGCGCTAAACCAGCAAGGTAAAGGTGAGATATTGGAACATTCATTCATAGTACTGTGACAACATCTCCTTCACAAGACAGTTTGGGTTCACACTCGTCATTTTCCTAAGTACACACCACATGGAACATCATAGCCTGAGGAATAAGGGGTGAAAGCAGGTCTTGAAACTGAATAAGATGGATTACCATGCTGTACTTTGCCTCCAGCATCTTGTTCTACGTAAAGAAGAAAGGAATCCCAACACTGAGTTTTTCCCCTTTAAAAATGGGATTCCTGGTGCTGGCATCCAGTCATTGGCGGTAAACTTTCTTGCTCTGGAACAGTGACCTTCTGCTTATTATTGTAGACTAACGAGGAAGACTTGCTTGCAGCGCCTCTCTTAAAATGAGAAAAGGTCATATCTGTCTCAGCAGAGAACAATATACTATTCCCTCTCTTATGCGATGCAGCCTGCGGTTGTTTACCTCCCCCAGCCTCTGGGCTTTTGTGTGCAGTGGGATAAATCACAGTGGTTCTCCACACCTTCGTCCTGTAGTGTGTGTTAATGTATCTTTCATGAGCCTTTCAGTTTATATTTGCGCTCATGTGCTTTAGTTAAGTGAAGGAGAAAGAAGCCACTGAAGTGCGTGATAATTTAATGGACCGCTGTACAGTCATAAATGTTGTAAACAAAGTCAACCTCATCAACCTAGTAGATCTCATTATCATTATTAGCAGTGAGAGTTTTTGTTATTGTTTGTTTTGTATTAATTATTGCTGTGAACTGCCGCAACCCCATACTGAGAGGGCCTGTTCTAATTATGCATGCCACACCTGGGCTGTAATCCAAACTGCACTATATGGAGTTTTCAAAGCATTAAAAATACAGTTGCACCTTGCTAATCTGAAGCCTGCAGGCTTGCAGCTTGCTTGGAAAAGTGAATGCATTCAAATGCAGGGCCAACTTATGGTGGGAACACACCTCAAGCTGCTCACTGCATTTCTTCAACTGCTTAAAAACGTTCTACAGGCGGCAGCCAATTTCCTCCCAGATCAGCATGCTAGTGAAGCCCTGTGAGGACAGTTATAATATTCTCACTCTGGTCTGCTGGACTGTCCAACATTGGCACTAACTCTGGAGAAATTATTATTGAGTTGTTGAAACAGGTCTTTAAACTTCTGTACGCATCATTTAACAGTCAGCACTGGTCTTAAACATGTGTTCTGACCAAAACTGGTACAGCATGGAAAACAATGCTCTGGGTACAAACTGGTCTAAGATGATCTTCCTATGGTCAACATTTGTAAAATAATGGTTGCTTTCTGGTTAAAACGTATCTTAATATTGCATCTAGCCGGGCTGGTTTTATCTAGCATGAGTAGATGATATCCATGTAATTATGAATGAGGAAGTATAAACAACTGAGTATGTATTCATGTTTACTGATCCAACATATTTTATTCATCTTGATCAAAAAATACTAAAGATATCAATATCAATGCATGAGTCCCCGACACTGTCTGCATATCCATTAACCATATGCTTCAGGGTCAAGACCTTGAAGTAGAGAAACTCACAACACGAAATGAATACGCTTTGTCAGTTAGAGTCCTCACAAAAACAGAAATACTATGTGTGTGTGTGTGTGTGCGTGTGCGTGTGCGTGTGCGTGTGCGTGTGCGTGCGTGTGTGTGTGTGTGTGTGTGTGTGTAGGTGTGTGGGTGTGGGTTTGTGTGCTCTATAGATCCATTATAACACTTCTCCATTGACTCTTTTACCGTTAGCAGGTCTGCATAGTGATGGGATGAAGGATCATATTACACTAAGCCACTATATTCTAATGTCATCTTTAGGACTGTCCACTGCTTTATATCACACACATAGACCATAGTGTTGGTAACCTGTGAAAAATAATATACATAAAATAATATAATAATATCAATAAATTAAAGGTTTTACCTTGTGAAGCATTAACTGGAGCTATTTATTGCAATAAGCAAGATTTTTTGATATACTGTCAGCCCCCTGTGAGGTGTTTGCGTGTTTACTATGACAGTTCCACTGCATGCTGAGCTGCACATATTGCTCTGAATTATTCACTGCAAGTCACTGCTGCTTAACGTAGTCCTGCTTCCTTGCAGGATTCACCAGTTAAATAAAAAAATCCAGCTATCAATGAATGAGAGCCAATGAAATACAGCACCTTGGACTCCAGAAAGTCATTACTCGAGCTTTCAGTCCATTTTAGTTATGTTTTAGGACACGTTGGTGAAAAATCTCCAATATAAATCTTGTGATGAATGCAGTACATAAATGAATCCGATGACTGTGTTTTACATTGTACCAGATACCAGATATGAGAGTTGTATGAATAACAGTAGTAGTATCGGTGTTAATTGAGCAGTATTAGTACATGTAGTATGAGTAGGTATTACAGTATACATTCAGTCATTTTAATCTTATCAGTTGATCGAATCTAGATTTTGGGTATTAGGATAAAGTAAGTACTCTTATGTAATTTATAGGACTGTGAAATGATTACAAATTTTAATCAGATTATTCACAGGTTTCTGTGGATTAATCACGTATTACCGTTATTCTCGGTATATTTTTGTAAAAACATAAAGATTTATGATAAAAAATATATACATTGTCATTTATACAATAGGGTGCTGTTGTAAACAATGCAGCTATAGGCCGTAAGGTGAACCCAGTTATCGTTTCATCCCGCTCCACAATCGAGCATCTACACGATCTTTAGCTCATAAAAAAGTCTTGCTAAACTACCCCAAAAAAAAGTTTGTCGCTGAATTTCCAGTCGATTATTGATGCAGCGATGTTTTAAGCCGAACTAGTTCCTTCAGCGCGTAACAGGATATCCGTCGCGAGTGGAGGTGACAAGGTGCTCAGTGTTGCCAGACTGGTGATGGTGTAGTATCGTACCAAAGGCTCAAAATGTTCGTATTTGGAGGATAATTATCTTGCATCTGGCAACCCTGAGATCGGTCAACCAATGACAGTTCTCTCTACCGTCAGAGCTCGCGCAAGAAAGTGGATCGTAAGGGAGATACCGTTTCCTCAACTTGTAAGAGCATAATAACTAGTTTGTAAAAGACTCAGAGAAACACACATATCACATGAGGCAAAATCCCGGACGTTTTGGAATCCCTGCCAGATGCATTTTTTAGGTCTCAAAAAGAGGACATGTCTGGGAAAAAGAGGACGTCTGGTCACCCAGGTAAATCTCATTACTCACAAAAGTCCAGTGGTCCCCTGTCAGTGCCACATGATCTGTAGCAGCCAGTTTTGTTCTTCCCAGCTTTATACAGTTAGTAGATTTTTGTCATGATTGTGCGTCTTTGCGGTGCTTTGATGCTCGGGTTCCCCGGTGCCACTCGCAAAACTATGGTGAACCCCTCATCCTCAACAATAGTAATTCCGCAATTGTGCTACTCAGCTTGTCACAGGCAGACTTAGTGAGGGGTCTTTGTTGTTCAGTGACGCTGGTTTGACGCATTCCTCTTGAACGCCCCTCACCGACCAACGCATGCTGCACGTTGAGATGTTCCTTAAGGCTAGTTGTGCTGGTGAAACGACAACGTCTTGCCGAGTGAACATCTGACATCTACGTCTGACTGCATTAGAGAGGAAATAGTTCATAGGTATATTAGAAACTCATTCAGCTCATTCGTTAAATGCGTTAAAAAAATGTAAGCATTAATTCTGTAATTTAATCATAGCGCGTTAACGTGTTATTTTTCACAGCTCTAGAAACTTACAAACGTGGCGTTAGATAAGTGTGTATGTTACGTAAGAAAACCTGTCTTCTTGTGTTCTTTTTAGTGATCAACCATGTGAATTGATGATAACAGCCTTCTGAACCTACTCGCTGGTGTAGCAGGCTTACCTCACACCACAGCTGTATTCTGACAATGTACTGACATCACAACAGTCACAGGACAGACCACTGACTTTTCTACTTTTGATGAAAACGTCACTTTCACATGTAAAATTACTGCAGATCATATAAGGAAAATAATAATTGCAGAAGTGGTGAATACCTAAAGATCTATGTGTCCATTGCTGGACATATCTCAACACAGCTACCATTCAAACAGCTGATAACGTAACAAGTGAATGATGTCGGAAAAGAAGTTATGTACTATGAGACCAACACGGCAGCTAAGAATAAAACATTAATTCACAATAGATTCATGTAATATGGGAAAACATATACTTTCAATCATACTGTCAAGCTCCTTTCTGCTGCTATTGTGTTAATGTGCAAGAGGAAGCGGGGTGTTGTGGCATACTGAAAGACAATATGATGATGAACATCATATTGATGAGTATGTGTACATAAACAGTGTGCAATATTTGACAGGGTGGACACAACCATTGGAATCACAATTCCTATTGTAACTGTAGCGACAGAACAGTGTATTGTCTCTCACTCGAATGGACCCTGTCTCATGTGATTGACGAGAGTAAATAATATACATTGAAGTACTTTTGCTGCAAAGATGCAAAGCATCATAGACTTTTATTCTGTGACGATCCAATATTCATAATAGTAGGTGATGTGATCCCACAAACAGTACACGCATCACGAAACACGTCACTGTTGGAGATTTGCAGCAGGTTGTCCACCATTTCTCCGGCCCATCTCCCCGCAGTGGGTTGTGCTACTGCAGTACCTGTCATCCTGGCTAGATAAGCTGACTGGCTGGATGAGGATTGCCCTCATATCCTCCCCAGTCCCCAAAAAGAGTAGCAGTTTGTGTGTCACAGATGACGGGTTGTCACAGCTGAGTGTGAGAGATAGTGCTGCCTGACAACGTTGCTTGCAGAGCATAAATTGGTCTGGTATCTCTGTCCTGTGCTCCGATGCTCCGATGCTGTATGATGTGCTTTTTCATGGGCAACCGTACGAATGCATCTGTAATCATCGGATGTGAGACAACTTCTTTTCATGATCTTGTTCCTCTTTTTTTTTTAACCAAGCGGGGGTTTTCCATTCAGCAGTCGCTTAGAAATGTTTGACTTGTTAGAGTATGATGTCATGTCTGCTGTGTTTTTGTCAGAGAAAATATCTTATTCTTTGAGACTTGGAACGTTATTCTGCTTTTATCCATTCTCTGATATTAAACCACGATGGTACTTTAGCTGAATGCTTTTCATCTTCTCTAAACATCAGCCTCAACAGTCACGACAAGTTTCACCGCCAGCCGAACTTGCGTACCTCAGTTTTTATTTATTTATTATTTATTTTTTACTCTCCCACACATGATTCAACCCAAAGTCTAACCGTTTGGGCGTCTATTTGATCAGAGCAGACATAGTCAGCAGGAACAGTGGCTGTGGCGTTCACTTTTGAAGCCTTTTGTAGCCTTTTGTGGCAGCGAAGGGAGAAAAATGTAAGATCTCCCTGAAGTTGGACAATCAAAGGGGCTGATGAGCCGCAGGGCCTGACAGGGAAGTGAATTCATGGGGACAAGGGGCTCAGGGCCACGGCAGATAGACAGGAGGCCTGAATCTCTGATCACACAACCCTCATTCTTTGGGCACTTTGACTATAACTGTAAAGCACTTTGTCGACGGATTTCACATCACAGAAAATGGCAGGGAAACAGAGCCACTGAAGAATTGATTTAAATGATGTGAAATGCGAGGTGGGCCACACGAGTGATGGTTGATTTATGAGATGTTGCTGCGAGAACATGGTGTTGGATTAAAGGACGTTGCTCCGTGTGTGGCTGCGGATGTCTGACTGTGTTGAAGAGAGGCTGTTTGGTCTCGACTCTCTCTGTGTGAAACTATATTGTGGAAGCAGGCAGAAGTGGGAGCCCCTAATCAGGCCTGGGTACTGCAGTTTATGTAACCAGTGTGCCCTAAAGTACTGTACATAAGGGTCGAGTCATTAGAAAGCTCCATTTACAGGAGTTCAGAAACATAGCCACGTAGACTACAGATGGTGCATCCCAAGTCTCTTAATTGCACCCTCTCACTTCCATCTGGAGACAGGAAACAAGGACAAGATGTTTATTGGGAAATGAGACGTCCTCTACTTTGTAGTGTCACGTGAAGTAACCATTATAATAAGGGTTTCTCTTGAACACTGCAATTAGTTCATTAGATTTAATGTTTCGGGGAAAACTAAAATGACATATCTCATCAAAAATGTCACTCAGGAATGATCAGCCTAACGTGACTGAATGAAAATTAACGTAAATCATGTAATCCCTCTAGCTCTCTCTGACTTTAATTATTCCATAATCAAAGTTATTGAGGGAATTAACGGATCAAGAAAAGACAATTTGTTGTTCCGACCTAAAGTGAACGGATATTTTAACGAGATGGTGAATCGGATACATAACAAACTTAAGTTTAAATTGTGATTTATCTTCACTCTGGTATGAAACTCCAGTTATGTTGAAAAGAATCAGATTAGCTGCAGCATCCAATCAAATAACTAATGAACAATGTGTATTTTAACGCTGTGTCGGCCGTTAGAACACTGATCCACTGAGCAGAAATAAAAGACTTGGGCTATACCCAGAGTCTCACTTCATGTGAAAAAATGAAACTCCCTCTTTGTTTTTCCTGTTTCCCCTGTGCACCTTCATAACTCTGCCGCTGTCTCTTTTCTTACTGATCCATCTTCACTGTGTGACACTTTCTTGAAAATATCAGAGCCCTTTTCCATTTTCTTGTTCCATGAGTGCTCTTTAAGTATAGTTGTTATAGACCGTTGTAGAATATATGCACTCTTCATGCACAGAGTCCTACCTTTGCTTTGCTATGTTTTTTTCAGTTGACAAACTGTCCCTCCTGTCATGTATAACTAAAGGATTGCTGGCCTGAATTTAGCAGTGCGACTATTTAGTTTGTGGGTTCCTTAAAGGCAACATAAACAGGCTAGCTATTTGAAGCCCGTAGCACGCATCCTAAACAACTTAATGTAGCAGTCAGGATGCAGTCCCTGAGATGTGCCAATTCAGACTGCAAATGTGATGAAGATGCTGCTTGTCTGGAGTACTGAAACATTTTTATAGTAGTAACCTAACCCATTCTCCTATGACCAACTCGCAATGCACGGAGCCCCCCTTTAGCGAGTGTAACGGCACGTGACGTATTCATTCAATTCAATTCAATACAATTCAATTTATTTTGTTTAGCCCAAAATCATTCGCTATTCCCACAAATCGGAAACTAACAGAGGAAGGGTGCCTAGTACGTGCATCATTGATGTCAAGGGCCATTGACGAAGCATCCGACGAGTTGAGTATGAGAGTGTGTTGAACAAACAGAACGACAGCTTCATACTGATTAGGAGAAAACTGTTTTGTTATTGTGGTAGTTTATGTGAGTCTGTATCGTTCCTCTGTTACCCCTGCAAGTCTCGGACAGGACAAAGATGGCAACACGCTGAGATTTGTGGTTTCTTAACAGCCTTTATTATTATTATTATTATTATTATTATTATTATTATTATTATTATTATTATTGTATTAAGCACTTCCTCAGTCCCTCCTTCTGTATTTAAGTAAGGTTAGGGCCCTAAAAATTTCTGAAGATTATACAATTGTATGTTATAGTGACCTCAATATCATCCCAAACAACCAAAACCAATGTGTGTAAAATATTGATATTTCTTATGTTTTGTACAGTAAAAAAAAGCCTTATACCGACATTGAAAACATATCATCCTGTTAATTTGATGTGTTTACCCAGTTGTCCCCAAAAATAATTATGTAAACCATTTATTTAGAGACAATAAACATTGACCTCAAAGGTAATAGGACGGATAACACATGTGTCAGAAAATGTTCTTTTCCCAGTGTCCTTCTTTTTGTTTGTGGGGACAGGAAAATGGCCTTGAGTGGGGGGTTTAGGTGGGCCAGCCAGAGGCAGAACTAATACTAATACTATTACAACACCAATACATTATTTACAAAGAAAATGCCACTGGAACACCACTCAAACTCTCTCCCCTGCTGCTCTCTTGCTCTGCTTACTTCCAACCCTCGCCTACAGGCAAGCTCGCCACTGTTTTTTACTGTACCGCGCCATTATTGTAGTGTACCACTGGAAATACCACTGAAAAGCTGTGTTTCTTTGCGTTCAAAATCCGTTGGAATTACATCAATAGTGTAAATTCCAGTAATTTGAGTTTTGCATGTCACTTTCTGTTGCCTGAAAAAGAAGTCTATACAAGATCAGTTTGAATTTGAATTTCAAATGAAAAGTCGCGGGTACAAGCGGAAGAAATTAGTTTCCTCCGTAGGGTGCCCGGGCTTAGCCTTAGAGATAGGGTAAGGAGCATGGACATCAGGAGGGAACTTGGAGTTGAGCCGCTACTCCTCCATGTCGAAAGGAGTCAGCTGAGGTGGTTCGGGCACCTAATTCGGATGCCTCCTGGACATTTTACCTCCTGGAGGTTTTCCAGGCACGACCAACTGGTACGAGGCCCCGGGGAAGACCCAGGACACGCTGGAGGGTTTATATCTCCCGGCTGGCCTGGGAACGCTTCAGGGTTCCCCAGAATGAGCTGTAAAGTGTTGCAGGCGAGAGGGAAGCCTGGGTTGGCCTGCTGGGCCTGCTGCCACCGCGACCCGACCCCGGATAAACGGCTAAAAAATTGATGGATAGATGAAAAGAAAAAGTAATATAGATCTTATTGCTGTTACAGCTGCTGACTGGTTAATAACAAAACAACCAATTACATTTTTCCATATCAACTCATTTAAACTCAGGAATTATGACACGTAAACATTATTCTTAAAAAATCACTGGCTATATAAGTTTGAGGTGGAAAGTATCCAATGCATTTGCAGGATCATAAGTCATTACATATTTTAAAGGCCTGGATTTAAGCACATTTTTAGCTTATTACAGAGCTTGTTTAGCTTATTGTGGTATGCGATATGGCCATCATTTTTTTTTTTTTCTGGAGAGCATATTGCTATCCTCAGTATTGTTACATGTGTCACAAAATGAAAATGTTCATGTACTGGTCAAATTTGAGATTGTTTGGACACATCTTCTGCCATGTTTTCCTGATCCCTGAAAACTTGGCAAAAAAACAAACAAAGCACTTTCAGTTGGACTTCCAAAAAAAATGCTGGTTGGATATACTGATCGGCTGACCATCAGACATTGTCGTATGTCACCGCTATCCCAAATATTATCAATTCCTTTTTTTTATCACATCAAAAGCAGTCGGGCTGCACAAGGTAAATATTTTCTATGCTGGGTCTCCTGACCTTCATGGTGATGCTCCACACTGCATGATATAAACCACAAAGACCTTGCTGTGCTTCATATCCTTTTTGTGCACTAAAGTGAATAAGTGCATCTGGGGGCGCAGTTTAAGTGTTACTTGCTGTGTTTATGAGTTCCATGGGCCGAGAGTAGGTAGTGATAATTGAGATGATAGGCCTACTTTTTCCTCTGCATGAATTGAAAATAAGGCAAAATAGTGTGTGTTGTTATAAGGATGTGAAGGTTCATCTGACAGATGCCTATCCGCTCTCCTCAATTTGAGTCAGTCATTGTGGTGGATTTGAAGAATGACTCAGAATGACTGCAGCCTTTGCAAGGCAGAAATTGCATTATTTCATCTTGCAGTATAAAGGGGAATGTAATTTATTTGTTCAACCGCTATTAAGTCCCTTTCTCTCTCAATCACTTCCTCACTCTCTCACTCAGTCACTCACCTGCCACTTGCTCCCAACACAATCCGTGTTTCTCACAGCTACGGCTTTGCGATATTTGTAAGAACGTTCTTGTGACTACAATGAAGAACAGCGGTCTCTACTCCTTACATTCAAAGGAACAGTCCAACACTCAAAGGTGCTCATTACGTAATTCACAGATTATCTTTTGTCTCCATTTGGCTCTCAACATTGAGATGGCCGAGCCTGCGGGTAGTAGCTAAAGATGCTAACAGCGCAAACAACGGAAAAGGTGCTGACAAAACAGTGTTTACCTCAGGGGGGAGTGGGTGGTGGGCGCTACGCCTCCATGACAACGGCTTCAGTAATAACAAAGTTATTATTATAACCGTCTTATGAGGAGAGTGCAGAGCAGCAGCTGTGAGCTATGTGACGCTATGTAAACAAAGCTCACAGAGAGAGTGACTTCGTTCTGTGCTCAGGGAGACATTAGTTCATGATCTCTTTACATAGATAGTAGTTGTTTGCTGCTAGTGCTCTGAATCCTGTAAATAGAACCTTTCAAGAAATATGATTGTTGGTCACCAAAACCTCAGTCAAGCGAGATTGAGTTCAGTGTCCTCCGCAGAAAGGAATATTTTTCACTTTCACTCTGTTGCTCCTGATATCTTCCAATGTTTGCCCCCTTTTGTCTTCCTAGAAGAAAAAAATGAACATAACCTCCCCCAACTCCTTCTCCTGCTCGCCCTCGCGTTCCTTGCTTTTCTTCTGGGAACAAAAGAGAGAGAGTAAGACACGTAGCGAGAGAGAGAGAGAGAGAGAGAGAGAGAGAAAGAGAGAGAGAGAGAGAGAGAGAGAGAGAGACAGAGAGAGAGAGAGAGAGAGAGAGAGAGAGAGAGAGAGAGATGAGGGGTATGACGACCCATAGAGAGAGGCACGGGGAGAAATGAGAGATGTGGTGAAAAAAGGAAAGAGTGGCAAAGGCAGCAAGAGAAATAGCCAGGGGCTCTCTCTCTCTCTCTCTCTCTCTCTCTCTCTCTCTCTCTCTCTCTCTCTCTCTCTCTCTCTCTCTCTCTCTCTCTCTCTCTCTTTCTCTCTCTTTCTCTCTCTCTCTCTCTCTCTCTCTCTCTCTCTCTCTCTTTGTCTCTTTCACTCCCAACATGCTGAGCAGAGGCCGTGCTGGATGCTAATTACTTATTAGATTGCAGATATGTGCGGTGGGGTAGCAGGGCTAATTAGGTTAGCGCCCCGCTAAAATGAAATGTCTTAACGCTGAGGCTGCTTACGGTATCTCCGCCCCTTCTCCCTCCTGTGAGTCCGGTCAGGCTTGATCCAAACTAAGCCAACCTGAGTGATGGGCAGTAGCTGAAGGACAGAGCAGGGCAGACTGAAAAATGCGGCAGAGGAGGTGGGGGGATGAGCCGACCTCAGACGGCCCTAATTATCCCACTGACCTTTCCATCAGACTTAGAGCGGAAGGAGGAGAGGCGGAGGAACGTGAGCAGCTCCCACCATGTGACTCAGATAGCATGCAGTGGCTCGCTGCTGAAGTGTCACATACCAAACAACTTCAACAAGACTGTCCTCTCAAGAAAATGGACATTGTTAGTTGTTTGTTCAAATGTCTGAAATCTTCACATTTGCAAAGACCAATGTGCAAACACCTGCAGCTGTCTCTCGTCCCGTCAGGAAGGCTGGAACGTTGGAAGGCTATGACTTTGCTAGCAACCATCAACATTGTCAGAGCAGCAGCAATAGCTTCAGTGCCGATATGTTTAGGCACAGTAGTCGGAGTAAGTCACTCGGGTTGAGGTGACTTGATCATTACCCGGTGTTAGCATTTAGCTCAAAGAATAGCAGTGCTACAGTGCAGCCGCACAGAGCTCACAGTGTGGTTGTAGACCCTTTGACCATGCTGATGATCTGTCAGACCACGTTCCTATTGTGAACTTAAACAAAACTATGTTTAACTTAAGCACTTATGACAAACACAACTGTTGGGAAGAATATTCTGACGGTTAA
Source organism: Clinocottus analis (assembly GCF_023055335.1). Lineage (NCBI taxonomy): Eukaryota > Metazoa > Chordata > Actinopteri > Perciformes > Cottidae > Clinocottus > Clinocottus analis. Next base: position 4,101,717 of record NW_027176042.1, on the reverse strand, counting down.
AAGAAGTACAGGGCTTTGGTAAATAATAATAAAAATGTACTACCTAATCACAAACCTTTTAACTTTTAAATAAATATTTTACAACAATAAATGATAGCATGTTGTTATCTTATTTTTTTAAATGTGTTATTTACATGAGCTAAAGTATTTTAAAGTCTGAGTGAAACACAGAGTCTTTGTCCTTATATACTGTGACATATCCCCCGTGAAGCAGAATATTTTAGCGTTGTGTACGCAAGAGGGATTTTATTTAAATCCTTTGTATTTGATTTGACTGCTTGACAATGGTCGGGTTTCAAAATATTTTTATAGATGCACAACATGACTGAGGATGTGTTATTGCTGGGTTAAAAGAGCATTTTTTCATTAATATTTCTTGATTTTGCTCTGAGCATATTTATACGCACAAATTCCAAATGTATTTCCAATCTAAAGATGGATTTGTCAACAGGTGTGTTTGTGTTAAGTGATGTGATGTTCAACCACACAGACCCTACATAGTTTTGTAAAGCTCCTTCCAGTAGACGAGAATAAACCTGAGTTATCTGTTGAGGGGCCAACAGATTCTAACCAACTCAATAATGTGTCCATCTGTTAGTGTCTCTGTCTGAGACCTAAGTATCCTTGCAAGATGCTCATGACGTGTGTGTCATTTCTTTCGTCGCACAACCTTACACCAATTACATACACTGCGCCTGTGGAAGTGGCCTCACTTAAGAGTAGATGCAGCAGAGGAGAGACTGGAAACGTAATGAGTCACAGTTGCCAAGTGTATGTTGTTTTAAACATGTGGACAAAACGAGCAGCAGGCAGCAGCTCTTTTCAGTTTAGCATCTGGTGAGCAAAAACATTTTTGATGGAGACCAAAAGTGGAGCTAAATGCATAGTCAGTAGTACAGTTTGATTACGAGATCTGACCCTTTCAGCCACCTTTATTTCATCCTATCTCGATTATTGCAATCCCTCCACTGACACATCTGCCAGACTTCCGACCCACACCAAACTCATGTTACCACATCCCCCCAGTCTTTTAAGACCTCAACTGGCTTCCTGTCTCCAGCTGGATAAGCTACAACATCCTGATCCTCACATAATCTATTGTCGCCTATCGTGTGAACAGAGCAGCACTACAAGACAAACAGAATTCCAACTGGCATACCAGACAGCTTTTTTAAAAAGTCTACCTGAAACCATCTGAGTTAGACATTGACACTCGGAGACATGACTCTCATGTAAAGTGGAAAAGGCAGATTCCTGTGTTGAATCAGTTGAATGCATTCAAAATTGACGCATCAATATTGCACTCATTTCCTATCGATCCACACCTCTAGCGGACTGCGGCTGTGATTTGATTAAGCTAACCTGCTATTTACTTACCCTCATTTAAAATGTGATAACAATCCCCTCTAATTCAATTAAAATCACTTATTATTTGGATGTGGCGACCGCTTTCTTTTTTCTTCATTGTATGATTGTCTTCTTATGAGAATCTTTCTTCCCATCTCAACTTCCAGCTCATTTTTCTCGTCTTTTTTTTCACACCAGTTTCCTCCAATTTGCAGCAGAATGAACACACTCTATTAAATAATCCATATTTGATCTTATAGCACCCGTCCGCCCACCACCTCCCACCTTAGACCTTTGGTTGGTTGCATAAGAGAACAAACATCAGTTGAGTAACAGCGCTTTTCAAGGATGGGATGTAATGTATAAAGATGATTTATTGTCTTTTTTTTCATCAGCATCTCTTTTTTAAATTACAGAATATGTTGGAAGCGCTGTTTGTGTGTGTGTGTGTGTGTGTGTGTGTGTGTGTGTGTGTGTGTGTTTGTATGTTTGTATGTGTGTGTGTTTGCTTTTCTTCTGCGTGTACAGTAGAGAATGTTCCTTTTTTTTAAAGTGTGGTTGTTACAGAGACCATCTTGGTTTCCATGCAGGGTCTTTTTGCAAGGTGCTGGTGAAGCCTGCAACAGACACTTTGGGATTGGGTGGCCACAAGGAGATGCGGTAAGGGGTCCCTGGGATAGAGCCCTGTGGCCCCTGGAGATGAGAGGTGGGGAACCCTGTACCGCTAATTAACTTCGAGCGCAGTTAAACGAAGGCTCTCCTCCATCGACCACAACGGATTTACAGCTCGTCAGTTTGGTGTGTTCTTTATACTGTATGGGTGTGTGTTCTCAGCAGAGAATAAATTACTGCTTCTCCTTGAGGGTCTGAAGGGGACTGCATGAATTTCACAGCTGAACAATCATCAGTTTCCCCTCGACACGTCCACACACACTCACACATTAAACACTTATACACACACCAACAGCCCGACACCATAATGATGAGTCTTGATGCGTCAGGAATCGTGAAAACTGTAAACCCCGGGCTATAACAATCCATGAGAAATTAGATTTTGTTTTCATTATTTCACCAGAAATATAGAAATGTATGGTAATATAATAAGTAATGTGGTTGATCTGTTTTTTTGTTGCTGTTGTTTTTTTTGCTGCTCAATTTAAACACACCTACTCATTTGAGCCAAGCACCTTATGCAACAGTGTAACTCCAGTGTAGGAGGGGTAACACAATGGTGTGTATGTGTCTGTTTCAAGGAGAAAGAGAAGGGAGAGTGTGTTAAAAAGTATATACGCGTCTCCTGCACTCACAGTTGGGTGTCTGCATTAACGCACAAATACTTCCATTATTTTCGGAACTATGATATTTTTAATCCTACTCAGAGTCACATTGATAACAGTTTAAATCCGGTACAACGGCAGAGATTGGACCGGGATGTGTTCGACCTAGTCTAGCCAGCGAGCTTAGCTCTGTATGAAGTCCTCTTTTATCAACTTTTGTAAATATGTTTCTTTAAAACGTTATTTTTAATTATTGTGTTTAATAACTTACAGAAACATTGCATACAATCGTGTAATTCAACCTTCTTTTCACCCTTTTCTCTTAAACATAGTAAGCAGTGCGTCACTCAGTCCTTGTTGCTGTTACTATCTTAGTCCAATTGTCAACATTCATTAAAAAAATGTCACAATATCTCAACATGTTTTTATCTAACACAATGCAGTGTTTCAATCTATATTTGTTGGCGCAAAGTCTTTAAAATAAAATCAATATTACTGTGGTCAGAAAACTGCTAAAGCTACCACAAGCACCTGTATTAACGAGGCGGTCGAGCAGCAATCTAACAGCACCAATCACTTTTGAGCCTATATAACCACAATAGCACAAAATCATATTTATCCAATTATTGTAAGGATCAGTATGTCATGAACAGCTTCAATCATAAAATATGTAAGAACCTAGTATTTAATAACATTAGCAGTTTTAAAAACTGTGATTAGCTGAATTAACAAAACAAACATATTTTAATAGGCTAAGTGGCAGCCATCATTTTGTGTCCTCTGTGTTTTCATGTTTGGGATGGGTAGCTTTTGCAGAGTAGAAAGATGAAAGGGAGGCCTATTTGTGAATAAAAAGAGAGAGTGTTTGGTGTGCAACTACACCAAACATTCTCATCAGTAATGGCATCTTAAGTGTTAGTTAAATTACTTTCAGTATTTTTTCTTTGCCCAGTCAACATTCACTGCACATTTCACATGATGTAGCATCCCATACCCAGCCCTTATAGCATCCGCTGCAGGGTGTTGTAATGTGCAGCACACATCGGTAACATCTGCCCTCTTAGAAATGACTGCTGTCTGCATTAGAGCGTCTCATACATTTTCATGCCACGGACGCCCATTTCACTTGAATGATAAGAATGGTCTCTGGGGCCCTAAATAGGAAGATTGTAACCATACTCATTTTAATTATAGCGCTGTCTATACTTTACAGGGTGAGTCACAAATCACATTTATTCTACCAGGATGAACGATAGAGATGATTGTGACCAGTTAGAGGAAGGAATGAAAGCTTTTTCCCTTGATCCAATCTAGAATATGTTTCTTTGCACAAAGTTGAGACTGAGACTCTAAATGTGTAACTAACCTCTGCAGACAAACATTTTTTTTGATGATGTGATTGTTGCAAATGGTAAAAATGGAAATCTTTACCATATCTATGATCTGTTCCATGTGACATAAATCCAGCAAAACAGGGAGCGGAAGCTAAATATTAAGTTCTGAAGAAACCTGATAAAAGATTTAGCTCATATTTTGATTCTAATTCCATTTGAAATAATCAAACACATATTTTGTTTACAGTTGCAATGAACAAGCTAATGCTCTAATTTACACCATCTAAGTTCGGAGCCAGCTAAATCTGAAGGGTATCTTGTTATTGGAGCCATTGGCCGAATCAACATGAGATAAAAAATAAATAATCTAGATCAACGTTGAAATAATTCAAATGGAAACCTACAGCTTTGATCCAGAGACACTTGTGTTTCTACCATATAATATAGTAGATGGTCTTACTAAAGAAAAATAAGATGTATGTTAGTTGTTCTGGTCACAATACACATTTGAGTGTGGCTGTAAAGTGTTTTTACAGCTCACCCTAGAGAAATGTATGGCTAGCGAGTATGATATGTAGCTTGTCCTTTTCCTTGCAGCGATTGTGAGACTGCTGCTGACCAGATCTGTTTCTGTAACCAGTGAAGCATCAATGCACAATGGGATTAGTTTGCACACTAGTTTGCTGTCTGGTACTTAGCAGAACATAAACTGGTTGAAGTTGTCATTTATTAAAAGGACATATTTGAAGGGTGAATTTTACAATGGGGGAAAAAGTGGCCATTAAAGGGAGTGCAGCTTAAAACACTGTTTTTATCATTAAGCCACACTTGGCTGGTTGTTGCTTTACATTAGTAAGTGGCTTTCATTCATTCATATGGGCGATTCTGTTAATATCAGATTAGGAAGAATGTTTTACATCTATAATCAGATCAATCAGATTACTGCCCTCATAGCTCTACTGATGTAACAGTTGCTGCTAGCCCTCTTTAGAAATACAACAATTTGTCAGTAGAGCTGAGAGGAGAATACCCTAACAGTCATCTAACAATAAATAAATAAATACATTTTCACATAATTATGAAGAACATGAAAACAGCAAAGGCCAAGAACGCGCCCCCCCAAAAGACAATTAAAATGAATAACACATTTTGAATGCAACATTTGTGCAGAGAAAGCTTTGTGCACCTCACGATGTTGATGCCTTTTCAACAGAGCCAAAGCTTCAGTGTTCAGCTCTAGGTGTGGCTGCAGTATGAAAGTACACAGAGAGAACACATAAACACACAATAAAGTAAAGGGACATACACACAAACATTTTACTTTGTTCCTTTTCAGACACCCTGCTGTCTGTGCTGTGTATCCCTGAGGCCGCCCTCCATGCCCTCAGGTCCTGATGCTGCCCTACTTTCCTTTTTGACACACACACACTTACACTCACACACACATACTCAGCCCTGTCCCCAAAGCGCAAACCTTCAATTGGCAGGTGCACACAGCGTGAAATAACAGGAGGGGGCAAAAGACAGCCACACCATTTCACTGTTATACGTGTGTGAATGTCTTGTGTTAGTATGCTGTGTGTGTACGTGGACAGAGGTGAAGGGACAGGGAGGAGACGGGGGGTGAGGCGGTCCAACAGAAAGGCCCAGTGTGATTAATACAGTGTTTACACCCAGGGTGCCGGCATCCCACGTCCCGTTAATCTGTCCCACTGACGATTTGCAGAGCCTAATGTGAAATGAGGCGTGGAGGCGAGTCGTTTATCATCTCGGCTGATGAGAGAAGAAGGCGGATGGTAGCTGCAGCACATAGGATGCCAGTCAGGACCTACAGCTAACAACAGGGAACAAAACATTCCCAAACATTAAAACTGATGCAGAGCATTGCTGTGAAGTTGTATTCGTCCATTTCATTTGTCCATTTGATCATGAACATCAAATATATATATTTTTTAGGATTAGAATCTTATAAAATATGGCAACAGACATTCAAAGTTTCATTTGAAAACATCAATATAAGCTTTGAATAATAAAAAGAAAGACATTCGACATAACCCTAATAATTAAAAGCAGTTCCTTTTGGCATGTTGTGTCTGTTCATAAAAATGCCTGCAGATTAAAACATTCTAGCAAAATAGCTGGAACCCATTGCATCCCATTACAATACTTTATTAAACATTAATATCAATTAGTTAATTGGTAAAATTTCCCTTTTTTAGTTTGTATGAATATTCAACGGATTTAAAGGAATAATGTGGAGGATGTAGGGGCCCTCTCAGCAAACATTGAATATAATAAGAAAGACTTTCGTTCTCCTTCAACGAAATTGTTTCAAGAAATATCCTGTTATTTGAGAACACAACCGATCACACGTGGAAAAAACGATGATCCATAGCAAGATAATGTTAACATAGGGTATAACGTTTGAACTACAATTTGACTCTTACAACAGGAGTGCCTTGGAATTACTGGAGTTAATCAACCTGGGAGATCACCCCTTGCTTTAACTGTAAGTTATTTCATTCAGAGTGTTAGATTTCAGAACTGAGTTGCGATGTGAGATGTGACTTTGAGGGATCAGAGAATGTGGAAGGCATGTCAACAAAGCTGTGGTGTTGGAGAGACAAAAGTTGCAAATGGTATTTTTAGTCCAGAGTTTATGAATTATACTGCATGCAGTCTGGCCTGCCGCTTCCCTCTGATGAGTCTCAGCACATTCCAGCAGTGCCGGGTTGGAAGCAAGCTAAATGGATTATAGCGAGGATGCGGCTACACTGATTTGGTACACAATACACTCTACCCTGTCTGTTCTACACCCTGCAGACTTGGAACCTGAATTGCGGTGTAACTTGAGTGTAAGCATGTTTGTGTCTCTCTCTGTGTTTTGGAACGTATGTGTTGGCAAACATAAAAGACAATTCACTGAAAACATCTTTTAGCAATGTACTATCCATTACTGGTTGCATTGTGAGGTTTGACAGTGGGTATTCTATCTTTTCCTTTACTAACTATCTGCATGTCACATCATGTTAACATACAGTATGTAATGTATGCACATTACATGGAGTTTAAGAGCAGAGAGTTGCTCATTGAGACACGTTAAATAAGTCTATGACAATGCCATGAAGAAAAACGAAAGATGGAAATGCTCCAAAAACAAGAGATAGAACTGTGTTTGCAGCTCAAAGGGGTAGATAATTGTTCTGGTTATGCATCCCATGCACAAGAGAAGGCAAACATATTTGCTTTTTAGCCACACAACTGCAGAAGGGGAAGTTGTTGTATAATACAACATATACTCTCTGAGCGTGACACATCGGAAGCATTGTTGATTAAATTGAAATCTGGGGTAAAAATATAGTTCAACCTACTTGCATATACTTGCGTCATTTGTAAAACTACAAATAAGTTTTTTGTGTGAAAGAAAGTCTTCTTAGTGAAGTGCTCTCGTACCTCAATGCACACAATACAGATGTTTTATTCATTTGATAGTTTTGTGTCTACAAAACGCTTTCCAGTGTGCACAAAACCGTTTATTTTCGGTGCAACCAGACTGCAACAATGGGGTCGGAAAAGTTAAGCCAATACATTTCATACACTACAATGCATTTTCTCTAATAGCCATCGTGGGTGACTCCCCTGTTTGCGAAAATAACATGGTGCGCAACAGAAACGACTATATTTGTTAGCAGTCTACAACATACTTTTATATTCAGTCTGAGCTGTCCCACATACTCATATTCACAGACAGTACACCATGGTGTACTCATGGATGCTGTCACTACTGTCACTTGTTTTCAGGTTCACGGTGAGTGGAAACCTACGTGGTGTGGCTGGGTCTTCACAGGGCAGAATGTATTTCTCACAGACATTTCTTTGCGAGTGTTCAAACAGACAAAAAGTCCTTCGGCTTCAGAGGGAAATAGATTTATGTGGAAGAAATTCAGCCGTAACCCAATTTTAACATAATCATGTATAATGATGTCATGCATAATCCACCGTGTGGATGCACAGCAATGCACTACATTCCTGCATTCTGTATGTGTTGATGTTTTTTGATTGAAGCTCATTAGGGCCCTATTTGCTTAACTCCTTCTGGTTCATAGCGTCTTTCAAACCCATAGTTAAATGCAGGTGCACAAACCTGCTGTATCTCTTGTGAAACAGAACTATGATCAAACCATCCAAAATGATCTCTTTTTCAAAAAAATACTGGTTACTTACATCTGCAGCTTTTCAAGTGGCTGTAATCATTGCAATTAAAGGCATTTTCCAAAGTGTTTGTGTCTTTTATAGTACTATTTAGTTACCTGTGGTAAGTAATCTATCTGGCTTAAACAATTGATCCGGGATTCAACAATAAACACTGTCATATGAAAATCAGTCACCAAAATAGGTTCTTATTTCTCAGTAGTTATTTCTCTTACATCACAACTATGATGTAAGATTAAGAAAGAGTCACACATACCTTTAAAGGATAGATCGGGGTGAAGTGAAAAGAGTAGATTAGTTTATGTTTTTTAAGTTTAGTATATTTGAAAAATATCTGACAAAAGAATTTCCTTTATGTTTTATCATCTTATATCAAGGAGCCGGTCAGATGAATGGCAATATTGAGACCTATCAGCTGTGGGCAAGCACACCCCTTATTCAGACTGTAACTAACCACTCAAAGAAAGGAAACCAAACATGATTTTACCACTCCAAACACTTTTGTTAATTAATATATACAAATGTGCAGCGTCACATGCTTATCGACTATAGAAGTCTAGTGAATGTACAGTATGTGTTGTCTGCTGCATGTGTGTATGTTTATACTGACATCCATGCATGGTGCTATTTTCCTCTGTCAGTCACAGCCTTCTGCTGACGAGTCACAATGTGGGTCGCCTCCTCCGTTGATATTATTTGCCGCTCTGCATGCAGCCTGAGCCGGGCCAGCTGGGAGAGAGTGGAGAGCAATAACTGTGAATGAGGGAAGCAATAACTCCGCCAGCTCCCTCATCAAATCAGAGGCGACTGATGCGGAATAATCAGCAATTGAAATCAGAGGAAGGAAAAAAGCTGAACTGACAAAATGGGAAATGTCATCATGAGAAGAGCAATAATAAAGGAATCAATGCGGTGCAGTTGTCGGTGCACCTCATGGAGGCAATAAGAAAACTGGGGCAGAGTTGTGCCTTCACATTGTTCTCAGCGTCATAAAGGTGAGAGAAAAGGACTCAGCGGAATTAAGAAGTCCTTGTTGAGGAAGCAACTGTGTGGGGTCTGAAACCATGCAGTTATACATACAGCTGGAGAAGTGTTTCAAATACTGTAAGGAATGTTTGAATGTACTGTGCAGTATCTTAATGATACTTTAAACTTTGGTTTTCATGAATAACTCATCATTTTTCAAATGCAGTTAATTTGTCATTTTACAACATAGGGTCCCACAATTAAATATAAGTTATATCACACAACACAAGTAACATATAAACACATATTTGAATTAGCGTGTAAAATGTGTAAAGTAGCATCATGCAGCAAAAGTAATTTTTTTTTGTAATTTTGGTGTTTTATTCAAACTCCAATTACATGACTGCACTCGTCTTTGTTTGGGCTCCCTATTGACCCTTCGCAAAGGGCAGACTTGTCAATCACAACGAAGCATCGGGTCTTTCTTTCACATTGCGTTTTCACTTAAAAACCTGTGAGCTAACAATAACATAGTAAGTTAGCACATCGTTAACTTGTGTTCACACTTTTATGATACGCTAGCTCCTGGCGATGTACTAACTTAAATAGGAAATCAAGTGAATATGACAGCAAGTATATCAAGGAGGTTCCACTCAATAAAAGTACCTCACAAATAAATAAACTGGGATTCTTTAGCTTTTTATTGAAAGTAACAGCAGACCTACTCATTTTTACAGGAACACTGTTGTTCCTTAATGTTATTGTCTTCTGTCGAGATCTCCAGGTGATGTGGTGGTTTACTTTTACACTGTGATCCAGCTTTAGCTTCTGTCTTTTTCTTTTTAACCTGTTTACAGTGCTGAACCAGTTTGACATCCTGGATGTATCCTTCAAACACACAATGTACACCTTCTGACTGCTTTTTTCTCAAACGCTTTTGCCAAACATTAGGAGACATTGCTACAGGAAGTGCAGTTCGTTACAGTGTGGCTCCATGTTAGCTCTGACAGCTTGATTTCGTAGCAGAGGGCGGCAGGGCCAAGGGTCAGTTGTAACCCACTAAAAGTCACACTGTGAACATGGCCAAACCTTTTGAATGTCTAGTGAATTTAATATGGCTTGCATGGAGCATTCTGTTTGTGTTTTAATGCAGGAAACTGAATGAAGAACAGAACGGATGTTGCTACTGCTGCAAAGATAGATAGTTTTAACGCCTTGCATCATAGACACAAAGATATGAATAACCAGAATTATATACAGGAGTTGATCCTCAGAAGTAATGCAGTGATTAAACTGAGAGCATACCACCGAAGCTGGCACTGATAATCAATGCAGTTGTTTTTTAACAGACGCAAGGACAACAGATGAAGTTCTTCACCCTCAATGTTGTTGTTTTGTTTACTGTATGTCAGAATTTCATAGCAAGCAATAATAGTGTATTCTTGTGATAGGAACATGAAAAGCTGCTCTAAAAACAAGCAGCGCAGCTGGGTTAAACCAGTGGAGCGGCATGCAGTGTGTACTGTACGGCTGCTGCTCATTCATTGTATTTTAATCAGTTCACTAAACTTTATGATGATGAACTGTTGTTCATGTCAGGAACCAGACAAGCAGCGGTACCCGTTTCTGATAATTGTCAGAGAAATAACTGATTAAAGTCATTCATTACTAAGTGGTCCTTTTAGTTAGTTCAGAAGTAAATCATGTTTTATTTCTTAATACAAACAAAATTAAATGTGTAAAGCAGTTTAATTTTCAAACCCTGATATTTTCTATAAATACCTCGTTGATGGATCTAATTGAAGACTCAAACAATTAATTGAAGACTCAAACAATCACATAGACATTTTGAAAATGCCAGATGTAGGACTGTCAGCCTTCAGTTGCCCACTGAATATATATATATATATATATATATATATATATATATATATATATATATATATATATATATATATATATATATATATATATATATATATATTTATATATATATATATATATATATATATATATATGACACCCTCCTCCTCCTAAAAAAGAGATTCACTGTTTTTTCTTCTTCTTTTTACTTGATATTGGTATTTTACTTTGTTGGCTGAGGACTGAAGAGTGGGTTCTCCCTTGATTGACTCCCCCTGTCCACATGTTCTCCCAATAGTTATCTTCCTGTCGTAGCTCGGTGTGCTTGCGTGTGCGTGGGTGATTGAGGAGCCTGTTAAAAAGCAGAAAATGCTATAAATGTATATGTTTCAATGTACCCGGATTAGTGTGAGCATGACAGAATATTTTTTTCTTAAAGGTTATCCATGGCTAATACACACATTTTTTAATAATAATAATAATGATGAAACTATCAGTATTTGCCGGGCGCTTTTGAAATAATGAAAACACATTGTATTAAGCAGGTTTTACAGCTGGAGAGCCGAAACAGAAGTCATGTGTCATTTTCAATAGACGACGAAGATATGTCTATAACCGTTATTATACATAATCAGTAAAGAGCCTATATAAAGAAAAAAAAGTCTTAATCAGTTTGTGTTGACACGTTTAATTTAAAGCGTTGCTGAATATTTACTCGTGCCATGTGAAGTTAATAACCTGTGTGAAGCTGGCAGAGAGTAGCTCAGCCCCTGCAGTGAGTCGTCATGCATCCCACCTCTGTAGCACTGTTTGCTTCTTATTGGTTGTTTTCAGTGCAGTTTGTTAAAAGAAAAGCAATGTATTTTCCTCAACTGTCACAGTCACATTCATTGTTTTCTTCTCTAAATTGTTATTGTTCCACCCATGACCCATTTTCTCTCAGCCAGCCACCCACACACACCTACACACACGTAAATGCACAGACACACACGCGCGCGCATGCACACACACACACACACACACACACACACACACACACACACACACACACACACACACACACACACACAAAATCTCTGAAATAACACACATCACAAGGGATGGGAGCACATTCATTGTGAGAGCAAAAACCCAGAGCTGCAGTCATATGCTGGCACCCCCACTCGCACATAAGCGGGGATGTGTGACTTACAAACACAACGGGGGACAAAAACACTGTCTTTTTTTAGACACTTTTTTATTGAAGTGCTTTGTACAAAGAACAAGTGTCAAGTAAAAACGCTCCTCTTTTCATTTCAAGGAGGACGGGAAGAGAACAAGCTTCGACAAAGCAACAGAGAAATTAAAGAGAAATATGAAAAAGAATCACCCACTGTTCGAAATAAGTAAAGAGAAACAACTGAAGAGCCAAGAACAATTCAACAGTGCACCATGCAGATAAATGAAACAGTATGGTTGCCTGTTAACAATTATATAATAATTTAATCATATGAAGACATGGACATGTAGGTATTATTACTATAAAAAGACAAAACACAGATTGATGACTCTTTTTTCTCTTGTGATAATAATCCAATATAGTGCAGGTATCACTTTATTTGGCTTTCTGAGAGAAGTAAGAGAAGAAGTTAGCATTTTTGTTTTCTGCTTGTGGTCTGATTTCTGGCGTTCTCAGGGTGGCTTTTGGACCACGTGATTCGAATCAGCTGATTGAGTTTGTACGAGGTCGTCCGCCTCATAGATATGATGGGGCCTCATCAATAAATCACATGATTGATGGTTGATCACCAATATGAACACTAGAAGACAACGCCAACCTCTAGTGGTCGTAGTGATTATGGCGAGACTAACGAAGGAAGTCAGGTGACGTAGTATAAAACAATTTATTATACATCGTTGCTGTTATTTTACAATGTTTATTTTTTTATAAATCAATACTATTGGTCAGCTTTAGGTCTGTCTGTGGGATTTACACATTCTCAACTAATGAAAATCTCGTATCCTTGGATCAACCTGTCTTATAACCTCATATCTCCACTCGCCTCCTTGAATGAAGTGTCAGCAGAGCTGACGGCAAACAGTGTGAAGGGGATTTTGTCTGACTTCTTCTGAGGCCGTGTTCCCCTCGGTTTCATTATGGACCGAACATATTTTCACACTTCTGAACAGCAGTCTGCCCTGGGGATCTAACACAGCCAGAGTCAGAGACGGCCGCTCGGTGAAGGAGGACCCCCCACTGGGACCTCTCCTCGGCGCTGCCTGGCCTTTTCCTCTATGAGCTCTAAGTGGCCTTGGAAAGGCCCCTAATGAAGGGGGCTCACGGCTCTGACGGGTTTGTGGACTTTGTGCAGAGTTGGGAAGCTCTGATGTTAATGTGATTACAGATGGATTACTCAGTTGTCCTCGAACAATAATAATTCTCTAAATATTAAGAAGACAAGACAACAAAAATCTAAGACAAAAAATGGTGCAGAAGTTAGAAATAAAACAATATACATTTGAATTTGATTGTCAACTTAATGCAAATTTTAATTTAAGAAAACAATAGAATAAATAAATTACTAAAGGAAGCCAAAAGACATGCACGTGGTTGAAGTTATGCTAGTAAAGCACAAGTGGAATGTGCATTATAATGCATTATACACGGCCGAGTTCACGGAGCTGTGTGCGGCTACGGATGATGTTATGAACCCAAACACGAGGGCGTTTGATGTTCCGACGTTTTTGTGATTTCCACAACAAGTACAAAGCAAAACTAGTGGTTATTTCTTTCATAGTTGATAGCGGAAAAGATCGCTCTTTTCCCGGAGAGAAGCGCCAGCGATAAGCCACGCCCCCTTTGAGGCAGCGCGATTAGTCATGCTGCGTTTGGTGTAAACACAATTTTTTTGTGGCTAATACAACTGACGCGGTAGACGCCACGTGAAAAATCTGGTCGCATTTGGTGTGAACACAGCATTAATGTGCATCACAGAATCATGTGCTTGGGTTCCAGCTTCAGTGCTAACTCGTTTTTGATTCATGCCGAGCACAAGGAGGTGGTGGGGGTTGAAGGTTCTCAGGGTACCGTGGTTTCAGTGAGGATATGCTGTTCCAGAAGAGTACACCAGGAGCAAGCCTCGTGTTTGCAAGAGAAACGGTTAGAGGGGACACTAAAGGTGTTAATGTGTAAGCGCTCAGAGGGAGCTGTGTAAACACACATTTCCGAATTTGAGAGGTGTATAAACAGTGTTTCCGTGCGCCCTCAAGGTAAGACGTAGAGAAATGGTAGGAAGAGAGCGGCAGCTTGAATATAATATGATATTGATAATCACATGATGATCGTATGGGGCTTTAATACAATTAGGCAGAGACAAGGAGAATCACAACCCATAATCCTACATTACAGTGCCCTTGGGCTGCCATTTATGTTCTTCCTACAATCCTTTTATCAAACAAACACCCCTCTGTAAAGATCCTCCAACAAGATGACAAACAGATAGAAAACTGTATCCATGAGAACAATAATCAGTCGATTCATTTCGTCGATGGGACAACAGTCGAGAAAGTGCATAAATTCAAACATGGGCTTTATTCTCAACGTTATTTCAAGCCCCGTATTGATTCGGTAATAAAGAAATTCACTAGCAGCCTGAGGATAGTACGCAGTTCTTTCAACTATTTCATCCTACAGGTCAGGAAGAGAAGGATTTACCTGCTGATATTACCAAAACTAGATAATGCAGATATCAGATGTTCAAACACAAATCCCCGTCCTCTTAAAGTAGTTTATGACAGTCACTGTGGATTTGTTGTGAGGGGTCCTTCCTCACTATTTTACGTAAAAGTCTCTTAATTTGTCAAGAAGTAATTTTCACTGTTCCTTCATCTGGTCAGGGCATGCATATGCATTGAAACAGACATTGGCCTATATATGTGTATCGAGTAGTGAACACTTTTTTTGTCTATATACCTAGTAATGAAGGGGCTGTTAAAAATTCTAAGGAGTAAAAAACAACATTATGTCACCAATCACCATAGTGCCCCTGTTTCAAAAGAATAAAGGTGTTAATCAGGACACTCACAGAAAACAGACTTTTAGAAGTTTTTAGAACCAAAAAAATAATGACTGTATTTTCTGTATACCTGTGATAATAACCCCCTTGATCACAAAATGATTGATCTCAAGGGGTTTATTTTAATAAACGTTCATAATACTTGGGACCAAAAATCAGAATCCAAGGACACTTAAACACATAAACACGCTTAGCATGCAGTGCACCTTTTCCCTCGTCTCATCCGATGAGATGTCTACTCACTGCTTCTTCAAATGTGTCTGCAGAGAGTCAACTTCAGCTGCTTTAATAGGTCATAGTCTTCCGTGCTATTTGGAGATTCCAACAGGCATAACCAGCAGTGGTGTTCATGTTGCAAATACATATCTGTATATGCCAGAATCTGCACTTCACTTGGTCAAGAGAGAATCCTTCCACAAATAATCTCTCATTTTTTTCTTGTAGTCTCACATGAAGACTGACCTATAAAAAAGACAGACAAATCCCCCTAGTTTTTTTCTCGCCGCTCCTTGCTGTTAGTACCCAATTTAAAAATAATTATTACATCCATTATGAGAGGGGACAAACATGACAAGGAAATAATTAGCACAAACCACAGAGCATTGAAATGCTCCTCAGTGATGATGGTGGCCATTTTGCTTTTCATGTTTCTCATCCATTTCCCCGACACCCAAGAGAGAGAGAGAGAGAGAGAGAGAGAGAGAGAGAGAGAGAGAGAGAGAGAGAGAGAGAGAGAGATAGGGGTTGAATGCTGCATGGCGGCTAAGCCCTGTGTTGAGGTGCTCAGAAAGTCATTATGTTGGTCCAGGTAATGGGAAGGCCTGGGGAAAGTGTGCAATAACAGGGACTCGGCTTATCTCCCACCTAGACTGGCCTGAATACCATTAATTACCTGCTCCCTGTGCCTCAGCTCTCTCTCTCTCTCTCTCTCTCTCTCTCTCTCTCTCTCTCTCTCTCTCTCTCTCTCTCTCTCTCTCTCTCTCTCTCTCTCTCTCTCTCTGCTGTGTCTCTCCTCCCCATTCTGAATGGAAGAGATTTCTTTCTTTTCCAACCTCACCCTCCTGAAAGTACAAAAAAACACAACATCCTCTCCTATCACGCTGTCCTTCCTCTCGCCTACCCGACAAAGCTCGTTTGCTCCAATGAGGTTTTGGATTTTTACTGATAAAAGATATTATTATTCTAACCAGCTATCAGCAGGGTTCTACAGCGAGTTTATTAAATTTTGGTGAACAGTGGGTGAGATTTTACGGCACCTGAGGATTTGCAGCACTTGGCTAATGCAGATTTATGGCACACTGCATTATTAGTCATCAAAGGAAGCGGGACATCAGCCTCCGTCTATTCCATCTCCGCCTTCAAAGTCTCAAGAGTTAACTTCATGTGCAAGCCAGTGCTGAGACGTTGCACTTGTGCTCGCCCCAGCCCTGTGCTCCCTGGCTAAGATCCCCTTCTGCTCACATATACTGTTCTGTGAGCTTGTATCATGTCCACACCCCTAATTTCTATGTGTGCAAGTGTTGAGACTAATTAAACTCCATGGCTCAGGTCAATCTGCCTTTTCAATAAAGAGACTGTATTTCATATTTGTAGGAAATATAGATCACAGGATACAATTTTCTGAACACACACATGCTCCCAAATGGATAACCTGCGTGGTTTGAATGGCTTTCCAATACTTTGGACTGTGATGTCTAATGAACATTGTAGTCTCTATGGGATGCCAGCAGAGCCTTACATTCTTTGTATATTACATCACTGTCAATCTCATTTTATTTACACTATAGTTCTTGTCTGCCAATCCTCGTAGTATTGTAGCTTGTTCTAGCCTCTGAATATTCATTGATGAGAGTCAGCAGAAGAAGAAAGAGGAGCTCATCTGAAGTCAGAGGAAGGCTTCCACATCGCCTGCATATTTCAGGACAGCAGAGAGCGAGCTATGGGCTGACGGCTGCCTATCACAGAGACCGTGTCCTTTTCTCAGCTCCAGTTTTGATGCCCCTAAGTCAACCACTTTTTCCCATCTCGCCCATATGTAACCATTTACTTATGCCCCAGAAAAAGGACTCGCTGTGGGTTGAATTTATTTACATTGTAAAGATAATTATCCCTCTATTGTATCATTCAGCAGATTTCTTGCCAGTGGCAAATATAAGACATAAAACGCAGTGTGGAGGACAGCCAGGCTGCCAATCTTCCACTATCTTCTGAAACATACCTGTCTTTAAAATTGTCTTTGTGGATTTGAGCTACATTTTGCTGATGGTTGATGCATTCATGTAACACCATTACTAATGTTTAACATATCATATCGTTCACTGCACAAACCATGGCCCCGTTTGCACATGTGAGCTACACTTTTTAATAATGGTTAGATTGTGTGCATCCCTGGGCACAGCTGTCCATCGAACTGTCAGTATACCAATGATAAGTCACATCACGTTACTGTGGGTGGAACTGGAGAGAGGGAAACAGAGGCACGGAAGCTAAGAGGCAAGAACACAGGACAGAGATGGCACGTGGAGGTATAAGGATGCACCATCATCTTTTGAGTCAGGTGTGCGGGAACATTTTGGATTCAATGTTTACTACAATCGCGTGGCAGCTAAGAACGTCACTACAAAAGAAACCGTCTGTAAGCATGGCCTTATACACGCCAACATGTCAATGTTAAGCGGCTAACAACATCACGGGGTATTAATGATGGCCTCACACAAACTTATTCCAGCCACAACAAGTAACTCTATTAAGAAGAAACAACAAACTCTCATCCACACTGATCTTTAAGAGGAAGAAGAAACAGACAAAGTGTTTGCATTGTTTCTATTATTATAGGTTGTTAATAACGAAGGACTTCAGCATTTGGTGAAAAAGCTTGAGCCGCATTATACTGTGCCCTCCTGCACACACTTGACTTACATTGTAGTTTTCATTGTCACACACATGAGGAAATTGAAAACCTACCAGCCACTGAATTTATATTTGATTGTCAGTGTTTTATGAAAAAATGCGATCTTTCTAATCCAGAAAAACACAAACAATGCCAATGCACTGAACATATTTTGGTTCAAGTAACACTTCTGCTTTTGAAAGGATATTTGTTGATTTCATATATCATCAAGTCTCCAGATAGGAGAACATGTTATTCTTGCAAATCACAAAAAACAGAGTAAACATTGGAAAAGATTTCATTGTTCTTTTCCCAAATGCGCGAAACAAACAGTGACCCCCAAAAAAGGAATGAAAGGGTTTTACTCTTTGAGCTCAATGCTTCAATAAGCACGTTACCGTGCTCACACAGCAGGTAAAATGTGAACTACGACTGCCATCTGTGTTAGCTTGCTAACATTTGCCAGTTAGCAATGAACACAAAGTGCAGATGGGCTGATACATGTCAACTTTTTCTTTTCATATTTTTTGTTTCAGTAGGAAACATATTTTTAGGAGTACGGCTCAATGTCTTTCAACTACGTACTGTGGTGACATTTTAAACAGTAGATATCAATTATTGTCAAATTCTCATTTCCTTCAAGTGCAAATTCCGTAAGAAATTAGATTACCAGCGTGTTCTTTCAAAAGCACATTGGCTCTTTAGATATTCCTGTTACAAGCATACATTTGATCAGAAAAATTCCTTTTTCCTGAATGTGTCTGTCACTGCTCCAATTTCTGGAACACACTTCAGTCTTTTGCTTATTTTTCTTTATGATTACAAGTTGTGTGTATTCGAATAATTTCCAGTCACTCAGTCCAAAAGAAGCCCACCAACTTTTTTACAATGTGCTGTGGACAACTAATTAAAATTATACTGCAAATGAATCTTCCCCTGTCCTCTGGTGCTGTGCATTAACAAACATCAAAATCAAGCAGCATTTCAGAATATGTCTTTACATAGCTTCTATATCTATTTATTTACATGCAAAAATAAATTGTGATAATCTGCTAATTCCTTTTCTCTGTTTGTTTCTCTTGCATGTGCTGTGTTGGCGTCTTCACAACAGGTAATACGCTTGTTCTATATTGTATAAGTGAATGAGTTGAGTTGAATAGTCGCTGGTTGCATATTAAGGCTAACCGTGCAGTCTACTCACGCGCATCACTGCAAGTTAACATGAACGCTTGGTGTGGCAGGCTCGCAATATTCTCTTTTGCTTGACAAAGCCTGTGTGGAGAGTAGACTATTCATGAACGTATCAACTTATAAGTATTGTCAATCAAAGCATAACATATCACATTACGCGATGCTAATAATGTTTGTTCAACTATACTGCCTTTTCTTTTAAAGAAAAACTCCAATTGTATATCTGTGAGCTATAAAGACAACAGTGACAAACTGTAACGTGTTACCTCAAATTTGACTATTTACGTGTCCTGCAAGTATAGATCAGTGTTAGCATTTGTTTAAAATGCTACTTGGACTTGGATGGAAGTCCAATGATCAGTGTCGTTTTATTTCTGGGTTCTGTGACATCTCACCAACTCTTACTAATACATATCTTCTGAATGCTCCAATATGTTCAGAAGTTGGTAGCTGTCTTTGTCATTCATACATTGCTAAACACGTCCGTCTCATAGAACTATTTGCTGGTGTGTCTGGAGAGTTTGTGGGTTGGAAACCGAAACAACGAGCAAAATGCTCCATAGAGGTGAATGCAGCGGTAGTTCTAGGTAGTGATTTTCTGTGCATTAGTCATGTTAAACTTTTGAATTAATGAATCTTCAACAACCTTTTTGAACAGAGGAAATAATTGCATTTGTTCACAAAAAGAAAAAATCAGAATAAGAAATGACTTTCGGAGTCTATAGACATCAATGTGTTCGCCTTTCTGCGGCTGTGTGTTGTGTCACATCCATAAAACTGTCACATCAGCTGGTTGAAATGAAATGTGATTAGTCAAAATGAAACGTTCCGATTTTGATTCAAGAGGTGTTTGTGTCACACAGCATGATGAACAAGTGTTTGGGATCTGAAAAGCAGCAGTCGACATTAATAAAAACAGTCTGTCGTTGGATCTTGTACAGTAGTTTGTCATAAAAAGAAGCCTGTCATGGACTCAGATGCCACCTCTGCTTAGTGCCGCTCACAAGCAAATTGACAATGACAAGGCTGACAGAAGTTGACAAGACTTTTAGCTCCTCTTTTAAAAGGGTCCTGACGTAACAACTTTCCCTATTTTTTTATTTTCTTTTTACTGTCATCAGTTTTCCAAGGTTAAATCTCAATGTGTATCTATTTTTTCTTTCCTAAAGTATAGACATGCACCAATCCAGGGCAGAAGAAAATCTATTCTAGCCCACACACTGACACTTCTATTGTTCTCAACTATTGTTTTGCTCACAGTAAATTCAATGAAGCACTTGACTTCTGTCACACACACACACACACACACACACACACACACAAATACACACAGTAACACACCGCGTTGCTGTCTGCTGGTTCTTGTTTTTTCTCTGTGTGTTTTAATTACAAAGAATATGTCTCTATTTTTGCGCCTCATTATCCTGCCTCTCTGGACCTCACCGTTTTTGGACTTAAACATTTGCAGACACAGAGCCTAAGCAGCCAATTAGCCATTAATGTCAACTAAGTGTCTTTATCAGCCTGAGTGATATTTCACTGAATACAACACAAACCCTCTATCTCCTTCCTCCGGCTCTTCTTTGGTGCAGTCTGCTGAGGAATTTAAGGGACTATACCCTTATTATTGCATGTCTTAGCTCATTTGCCACGAATGAAATGGACATGAATACCGACTCTGCATGAGGAAAACCTTTAATGATTCAGAGTTGGAGAGGGTCCTGCATGCCAGTAATTACATATTGCAGGGTCGGAGTTAGTATTGAGCTGTTTTTTACTGGTCTAAATGTTGATTCTGCCATTAAGCCTGACACTGGTTTTATATCATTTTAGTAGAGTTAAACTTCTCCTGAATCCATGATACTGAACACCTCGTCTTGTATTTTGTAAAATGATATGTAACACATGAGAAAAGATGTGGCTATGTATGATGACTAAGAATATCATTGGTCAGGTACTATGCTTGTTTTTGATATAATCAATGATTATTTAATTTCTCCTAAAGATGTGAAAGTTCTATAATGTATATATACATATTTCTTTTTATTTTTTATTTTTTATCTTTTCTTCTTGATTTGATTTTTGTGTTATGTCTTGATGTTTTTTTTTGTGTTTGGCCATGTTTTTTTTTGTTCTTGGAGGAAAAATAGATTTTGATGTCAATGAGTCCCCAACAATTAAAGAAGCAACATGTTCGATTCTGATGATTCATCCACATAATATTGCGGAAAGAGCATTGCTATTGCCTGATGAGTGACTACTTGGTGCAAAGGATTTTCTTTCACCGGTGTCTCCCCATTGAGGCATGTTGCAATTAATAAGCTAGGTAGCTAACCTGCGACTAGCTGACTAGTTAGCCAGTCACACTGGCCTTGCGTTGGGTCTGCGCCGATCGTAACACCATCACACTAAACCCTGCCAACTACAATATGACATGATGTGGCATACCGAGACAACCGCAAAGTGTGATTCCATCTTAAACCCACGTCCTGTGATCAGAGCTAGATGACAATAACTACAATAAAATAATGTTTTGAGAAGAAATGTGTATATATTTTGCTACAGTTGTTGTTTCTTCTGGGTGCTAAGGGAAGGATGAGGGTGAAGTCAAAGGTCTATGAGCACAGAACCATACGTAATGTGACCAATTCAGCCTTATTTATTTATTTATTTTTTTCCTAAGTACTAACTTGAGAAAGCCTTTTTTTCCATGTTTGTTCTGTGCTCATTGCATGTGTGAACTTTCTCATTATAAGCACAAGCCAAGCATTGTTATTATTGCCAGTCATGCAGGGAGGGCCACACTGGGAGTCTTGGCCTTCTTCATGATCACTCTATTGCTTACCTCATTAAGTTACCACCTCCAACTCAATTATTCACACCATTTAGGACCTAGTGTCTCGTTCTGACTCTCACTTTCTTTCTCTCCCTGTCTCTCTTTCTCTCCTTTTCCCTCACCTTGCTTTTTTATTTTCACCCTGCTTTTGTTTTCAGCTGTTATGTCAGTGGCACTGGAAGAGTATTTAAAAAAGTTATTTCACTGACAGCTAAATTATACAAACGCTCTATTTTGTTGTTCTTCTGTGGTCGTGAGCCCTCAAAACAATGTCTCACTAATACCTGAAGATAGTGTCCTGCAGTGGACTTGTTATTTTTGGTGTGCTGTAAACCCCCAAAGCAGTTTTCACACCAACAATAACACTATAGCAAAGTAACACAAGGTGCTGCATTTTACCTGTTACAGGTAGAAAAAAAGAAGAAAAGAAACACAAAAATGAAAGTCTAGTTCAACATCCTGAGAGGGTTTGCCTTGCACTCATTTGAGGATCTCTTGATTCAGCTTCTTTAACAGCAAATTAACACAATGTTAAAAGCGATCACATCTTTGTGTACAGATGAGTTTCATGGGTTACGTGGACAAAATAGGGCCAGAAACAATGTTTCTTGCTGCACAACATTTGTCTTGCACATCACTAAGTCCTAAAGACAGCTCTATCCGAAGGAATACACATTAAAGCTGATATACTGGGTCAGGGCAGTCTTTTAGGTGGTTATATGGTCTGTGAGGGTTTGGGACTTGGCTCTTGCCTAAGAGTCATAACTTCACACATGTTCACAAAGTACTCAGAAGTTGAGACCTGATTTAAGCTACTTTTTAGTTTTTGATTACAGCTTTGATTTACTGTTTCTGCAAATCTTTCAAATGCATTTTCAAAGACATTTGAAAGAAATAGAGAACTCTTTTGACGGTGAGGGCAAACGCATGAGGCTGGCCAACTAGTGCAAATACTATCCACGTGATCCGTCAATGCAATGGGTCATTAATAAGATAAGATAAGATAATCCTTTATTAGTACCGCAATGCTCGTTGGAGGAGCCTACGCTAGTCGTTCAAGTGGCTTTGTGGGTCGGGCCACCCGCCCCTCGCATTGTGTCATAGTGGTGGAGCGGCACCACATGTCAGGTGTTCACACACAGGGTGGAACAAATCTAAATAAACAAGAAAAGACATCTGTAGTACGAAATAATTTTCCTCATATGACATATGTTACGAACGCTATAACTTTGAGATTCTGTTTAGGGCTGCAGTAAAGGCTTAGCAGGCCGTGACGGCCTGCCACTGGATACATCTCACAATGCCCATCAGGTAGTGTGTGAAGTCCACGTTTTCGTTGCTCAGTGTGTCCTTGTAGTTTTAAGTAAACAGAAACAGACTTTGCTTTCCAAACAGGGGACAATAGATGGAAGTCTCTTTGTATTATTACAGCGATACAGAAGCCGAACAATCAAGCGCATCGCCTGGTGGCCCCTCCGACATAGATGTTGACCAAGCTCATTAAGTAAAAGGGTCTATAATTGATTTCAGTCAATAGCCTACCCTTAGCCAGGGTGTGCATCTACCGATCGGAGACAAGGTCCAGGGGACTAGGGCTAAAAGCTTGGATACATGCAGTGTGTGGGGTTTCAGATAATGCCAGTCTTTGCAAATGCTTATGGGGATTAGTTTGACTTGAGTTTAGCTATTTAGGGAGCAATGTCGATTCCCAGCAGACGCTTACCTTCCAGATGAGAAACCATTGACTGGATGGCGGCTTTAGCTGCAGCTTCCTTTGATATTTACCAGGTTACTCTGTGTGTCTACTGATAGATCTGTCCATTTACCTCTGTATGTTTCATTCCGTTCAGAATTATCTCAGCATGGCACTGCAAATGTGTCCACGGCCATGCACATTTTTAAGCATAGTGGCTGAAGGCCAAGCTCAAACACAAACTGTTAAAAATCTAGTTGATGGATTTTAATACATCTTAGTAGAGAACGCACACACAGGTGCAGAACATAGTTTCATGCGGCTTTAATGCAAGTCCCGCGGAATCAAAACAAAAATAACTTTTATTTATTATAGTGAAAATTAAATGCTGTAAAAATGTTAGTGTTTTACATTTGTATGATATGTAGGCAACTTACAGTGGGTCGGTTTTGTAAAGATTTATGTTAAATGTAACGCCTTTTCGTTCCTATTTTGCTCAACAGAGTCCAGCCTTGCTCCTTAGAGCACCAATGCATGGTTAATTAAGTCACATTATCAGCCCGTCTAATTGGCCACATGATGTTGTCAGGGTCGAGGCTGACAACCTCTGTTAAAATTTTGATTTCATTTTTTCTCAGAGGGGCAAGCCGGCAAGGAGACACTCAGTTGTTACCCAAGGTTGTAATGGTAATATTAATGTTTTAACCTAGATGACATGCTGGCTGGTTAGCATACATTTAATCCATGTAATCAGAAAGGGATCCCTCTCAATCGGACAGTGTTGCAAACTCTGGCCCTGATGGTCAATTTCTTTACATTCAACAATATATTTTTAAAGTTTTAAATTGTATTGTTTCCCCTACCCTAACATATTATTTCATTTGGGTAAGGGAACTATCAAGGTTTTGGTACAATACAAATAAATAAATGACACCAAAGGTATTACTACACTCATGCCGTAGAAACAATACACATCTATGACTAATTTAATGGAAATCAGTTCTTTGAGATATGGTGTTGTGGTCAGGATCAAGGTCCGAGACAGACAGCCGAACAGATCGGCAAACATCCGACCTTGAGACTAGTCGGCCTAAAACAGATCAGTGTCCATATGATGGGCGAGAGTCCATTTACTCCCCCTCACCTATCCCTAAAAAGAAGATGCCACTTCAGATTCTTAGATAGGTGTCCTGCTCTTGCTCCAGGAGTACAACAATATTATCTTAAACAGGACTCTCCTCTTTGCAAGTTGAATTTGAATAGGCTATGTGGAAACGTTAGATTTATTTGCAAGATTCAAGCATCTGTTATGGTTGGGCAGTGTAGCCCCACACACACACACACACACACACACACACACACACACACACACACACACACACACACACACACACACACACACACACACACACACACACACACACACACACACACCTCCCCCTTTCCCTTCTCTATATATTACATGGTTCCTAGGGGACATTTGCGAAAGGCTCTGCCAGTAAACACGCTTCATTACAAGGTCTTTTATTTTCAGGCAGCAAAGACGCATCCAAATCAATTCCTGTTTGCCCTTTGATCTTGCGTGCCTGAGCTTGTATGCTGCACAAGCGCTGGCTGAAGGCCCCTGAGAAAAGAAGATGAGTGTGTAACAAAGATGACAGCAGAATGTGACTGTTATTATCAGCGTAGAGTCTCAGTTTTGTGTTTTTGCAGTAACATAAAAATACCCATAATGCACTACTTCTTTTTGTGTATTGTTTCCTCAGAAGATACACGTGTCTTTGATTTCGCTTTTAGTCAAGTAACCTTTGTAGAATCTATACAAAAATAAAATCTTGGCTCCAAAAGATGAACGACTTGAAAAAAATACTAACAGCGTGAATACCTTACAGCCTGAGAGTGAACACACTCTCTTGGCCTGGTTTCACTCCAGCAAATATGAAAGACACACAAGTTCAGTCTTATGTTTTAAATGTAATAAGGAACTCATAAGAGATTCAGGAACACTAAACTGGGTTACCTGCTGCCAAAAGAAGGGTGAGGAGTCCCTGAAGTGGACAGGAAGGGAATTACAGATGGAATTGCTTCAACTCTATGAACAAAAAAAAGAAGAAAAAAAAAAAACTCTGCTGGTGTGAGAACGAGACATGTCCTTTGAGAGGTCAGAGGAAGGAGAGAAACATGTAGACCTTGAACAAAATAATCTATAAATGTAAATAAACACGTACTGACATTAATGCTTACCTGAGTGCTTGTTAATACATATGGTGCAATGCGCTGTGCTTGGCCGTGCTGCGCCGTACACCTCATAGATTGCCACAATATGTGTCGTTCCTGATTTTGTTTTGGGTGGAGGTGGGGGGGATTTTGGGCTATAAAAAAAACCCCTGAATTAAATGAACTACACTTGTTTACTAAGCAGGCCACTTTACAAACTGTAGCATTGCACATTCAAATTACACACATTGTTAACAAATAATACTTTATTTGTAATTTGTAATTCAAGAATTTGTCCAGGTTCTCTGACCAGTGTGATGTAGTTCCATCCACTTGCCACACAATTAACCCTTCGCTGTGTCAAGCGACAGACGCGGATTGGCCAATCATAGCATAGAGTCTCTTAGCACTGACCAGGGTCCTACAACTTTCTGGCTCTGCTCTATTGGTCGTTTCTCAATACCAAGTACGCTAAATACAGACTTGTGTACTTTTGGAGTTTGGACTTCGGAGTCCAGACTCCCAAGGACGGAGGGACGCAGGAGGGTCTATCTGCAATTGGAACAGCAGCTGACGTGATGATTTACCCTAATTCTTCACTGTAAAGTATTTTTACAGTCAAACAAAATATGACAACCCTGCTTTCTTTGCACTGGTTTTACAGACACGCACATACACGCATATCATGTATGTATACATATATATATATATATATATATATATATATATATATATATATATATATATATATATATGTATGTTTATATAAATATATATATATATATGTTTATATATATATATATATATATATATATATATATATAAACATATATATATATTTATATAAACATACATATATATATATATATGTATGTATATATGAATATATGCATATATGAATATGAATATATATGATCAGATACACATCATTATATATTGTGTTTATTTACGTAACACCCCTCCCATAGCTATAGTATTATATGAATCTGCGTAGTAGTGTAGTGCAGTTTTTAAAAGTGATGGCACTATGACCTATTTTTATTTTTATATGCAGATCCCTTAATAAAGAAATATCAATAGAGATACTACGGACTATTAACAAACCCCAAAATATGTATGAATCCCTCTTTGGAACTTCATGTCTTTTGCACATTTTCATTGGTTTCCTCTACTTATGCTCCAATATAACTGAATCGCATCTTCAACATGTGAACATCAATATACGGTAAACCCACACAGACACTCAAAGTAACAGATACAGAAATAAAGCTACACATATATAATTGCAAATAATTCTGTCAAAAGTAATAAGACACCGCTGTAGTTTAAAGTAAAAGTTTGATAAAATCTTAAGTTATGTATCCTTAACCTTTCAGTCGAACTGATGTACTGTTAATAAATAATAAACTAATAAAGATTGCTCATTAGATCCTCAAAACCGAATTATATCTCATATTTAACCATTACGGAGAAATTGAAGCCACCGGACATTTAAAAAAGTCCCACTGGTCCCGCGACCAGGATCTCAACTTGTCGGCGGATTTTTTTAAGTCGGCTGATTCTTGACAAACGGACCACAAATTTGATGCTTAAACAACTAACTTCTTGCCTGAAAACATCCTAAAATTACATTTTGTGACTCAACAACAGTAGTTTTCAGAGAATTTCAACTTTCAGTTGTGAGTTTTCTCATCCGCCATTGTTCCCCGTTTGCTGGTGCAACATGCATTCTGGGATATTGGCTGTGTCAAGTACGCACTAGTCTCCTCTGATGCATCCCCGGTAAAATGAGCGGCTCAAGTCACATCCACGGATTTTCACCGTGCTTGATGAGAAGCGGACTTCTGAATTGGAACAGAACTTGGGCAACGACTGATGACGTTTCACGAGAACACAAGAACACACCTAGTGACAAGATTACATATTGAGAAACGGCCGTAGACTCTCATAAATGGTTTCAGGTGTTCTTGATTTGGAGCTCGTCATGGTTGAACATTGGGTAATAGTGATACTTGTAACCCAAAGAAGTTGAAGAAGATATAGATAGATAGATAGATAGATAGATAGGTAGGTAGGTAGGTAGGTAGGTAGGTAGGTAGGTAGGTAGGTAGGTAGATAGATAGATAGATAGATAGATAGATAGATAGATAGATAGATAGATAGATAGATAGATAGATAGATAGATTGATTGATAACATAACCATAATGGTTTCAGTAAGTTTCACCTCTTTTTATCCAGCTCAATATTGAAAATGATTTTGAGAGGACACACCCTGCAAGCTACTATGTAATCATGTTAAACTCGTAGCATCTTTTTTTAATGCTGTTATTGTCTAGGCTATGACGAGGGACCTTGTTGGCACATTAATGAACCATTTTCAGGAATAAACTAAACTAAGGGGTAAAAATATAGAATCTCTTGATAACAAAATCCGTTTGAAAAGGTGGCATTGGTAAAACAACATTTAAAAGATTCACTTCATGAATTTATTTAAATTAATGTTAGTGTTTTGCAATGCATGTTTTAAACAACCAGGTACAACCTAAATTATACCGATCGAATTACCAAATATCTTTCAAAACCTTTGTTCACATAAGGAACCCAGAGCAAAAGGAAATAAGGAAATAAAAAAAAAAGTTTTTTAATTAAGATAGACTTGAAAGGTGAGAAAAATCATGCCCGGAAGGTTTCCAGTCATTGAATACATCTCTGGCCATCTGACAACACCTGCGTGTTGGACTAAACCATCGACAGCCTTGTGGGTGGACGAGCTGCCCACCATCAGTGCAGAGACCACAAATGCCACATCCATAATCTGCCTGCCAATTTTCATCAGGCTCACCTCTGCCGCCACTGCAGCTCGCTCCCCCTTTAATTTTCAGAGAACCTGCACAGAGTCTGACAGTGCTCTCGCCCAGCTTGACGTTGACGAGACAAGCTTGGGCTGTCGACATTCATAGGAATTACAGTGTTCAATGTTCTTGTCACTTCCTCTCCCTTTACAGGTGACGGCAGCAGGAGCGGAAGTTAACCCTACATGATTCAGCTCATCTCTTCCACACTGCTGAAAGATTTTAATTGAGCTTTTCCCCCCACCCCTCTTCAGAAAGATGGTAAATGCTAACAAAAAGACGATAGGTGGCAGCTGAAAGACTGATTTGTGTCCTCCAGTTGTTTTATGGTTAACTGATTGCTGTGCATTTTACTGGGAGTAGGCCTCTTACAATTTAACACATTACTTTGCAACCCTCTGTGATATAAAGAATGCATAGAATCTGTGAAGACAGATGGGGGAGAAAATACTAAGTGTAGTAAGATTATTTCAAAGCGTTTCCAAAACTACTCAAAGTTATTGTTGGATCCCCGCAGTTATTGTTGGATCCCTGCATCAAATCCAGTCATATCCATGCATCACATTTTTTTTTCTTCATAAATACACTACATCTATTATAATTATTTTTCCCTATTAGCTTATTTTATCATTGCACTGCGACAGTGTCACAGTTTTGTTGAATACATTTGGACAACATGCATTGTTGTCGACTCGACAAGGTTGGGCTCTCCCTTTGCTGTGCTGAACCAAGCCGGGCGCCGTGACCGGCTCGAGGTCAGCCTGGAAAGGCTCGGACCTGTTCAGGCCTTCAGAGGCTTCTTATAAGCCCCTGATATATATATATATATATATATATATATATATATATATATATATATATATATATATATATATATATACCATTAACATGCACTGTGATTGGTCAGTGGGGCATTGTGACTTCTGTCTACCAGAAAATTAGCTGGTTGTTGAAACATATTTAGAGAAGCAATTACATTTTCATAGTTTTGCTTGGTGTATTTTTTGTAATACTCTACAACTGAAGGAGTAGACTTGGTGGTGGTTTTTCTGTCAACGCCTTTCTCATGGAGCAGTAAATTCTGACTTGCTTGTGTACTGATGATGCCTTTCGCACAGAGGATTACGGAAATGTGGTGAGTGAAATGCTGGCTTCGTCACTTATTTTTTTACATGTCGAGGTGTATTTATTCATACACAGCGCTGCTGCAGTTGCAGCAGCGGCTGCAGCAGTTGCTGCTGCAGTTGCTGCTGGTCAGACCAGGACGCAGCTCTGCCCTCCAAAGTGCAGCTGTGTGTGTGTGTGTGTGTGTGTGTGTGTGTGTGTGTGTGTGTGTGCAGGTTTTTTAATGGTGTTGGATTGTTTTGTTATTACTAAATGTGACTGCTTGTTTGGTGGTAATTTGGACAACATGCATTGTTGACCCAACGTGTTTGAGCCTGTCAAGTCAGTCAGTCATGATGCACAACATTGCGAGGCTGCAGCTCTCCACGTTCGTGGATGAAGTGGCTTTGTGGGTCAACTGCAGTTTCCTTTTTTCTTTTTTCGTGTTATAGTGATGGAGCGGATCTGCGGGTGTGACACTTTATTGGATAAACGATGAACTATTGGACAGTTGTACATCTTCAGGAACCTCAAAAAATATTCAAATAAAGCACAGACAATTCAACTTTGGTTGAATTAGTGACAAGTAGTAGTCGTCTGAATGAATAGGAGTTTGCAAGTATACAGTTGGTTAGTCAGATCTAAATATTTTGTGACTGTACAGATAAATAATAATAGTGCTGCTTAAAAGCTGATCAACGGCCTGATCATTGGCCCGCTGAATACACAGTGTTGCTGTAGTGACATTTATTGTGTGGTTTTCTCACTGTATTTCTGTAACAGTAATCAGTGTTTTTCTTACAGAAGAGGTGTTTGAGAATGCTGAGTATGCATGTATTTATGGTGTTTGGGATCATGTCATTGCTGCGTGAGAAATACTGAAAGCAATATTAATTAAAGCAGGGGCTGCTGCCATGGGAGAATACACAGGCTCCAATATTGCTTGTTTTTTTCCCTCTGTGTGTGTGTGTGTGTGTGTGTGTGTGTGTGTGTGTGTGTGTGTAAGGGTGTGTGTGTGCGCGTGTGGCCAGCGGAGGCTGACCCTAGCCTGTGTGCTCCTGACAGCAGCATAATGAAAGTGTCTGCTGTTCAGTTAGCTGAGTCGGACTCTTTCTATGGGATCTGCAGCTCGGTCGCTCAGACACAGCGAGTAGTCCATTTAACACTGGTCTGACTTCAGCAGAGAGGGGTTATGGTCCACAGATTGGAACATGCACCTTGTGTTCAACCAGGGTCAGACAGGTCACATTAAAGGAATATTCTGACATTTTGGGAAACTCTCTAGTATGCTGTCTTCCTGAGGCAGAGGAGATCAATATCAGTTCCATATGTGTGTGTCCATACATACATTGTGTAGCCAAGCTTGAAGAGTGGAGGCAGCGGCAAACTGCGGGCCTAACTCTCACAAAAGTAAACACAATAGAAATGTGCACCTTCCAACAAGGCTGTTTATTTACAAATCATAGCATTCCTTGACTATCAAAAGCTGGGTGCATACCACATGAAGCACAGGAAAAGTCCAGTCTGGTTAAAAACATTGCCAAGATAAAGCATAATAATGTAGAACCGCATAGTGTGTTCAAGATGGCAGGCTCTTTATTACAGTGACAGTGGCACAATGGGTGCTCATGGAAAATCTTATTTTCAGTTGTTCTAAATACTCAAATGGTAATATGTGTGATGCTCAGATTCCTCTGTATTGCTTCACTGGTTGTGAAATTGAAAATATTTAAGTTACATCCAAGCTGCGGCGGGCCGTGCGTTTCAGTCCACATCACGGGCGGACTGGGGGGAAAAAGTGTCTCGGGAGTTACTGTCACAGACCGACCCACTCAATACACGATGCGTTCACACAGTCCACCACCCACTCCGCCACACGGCACCACCACGAACACACGGGCCGTGGAGACCAACCCGCAGAGCCGCTCAAAATGACAAGAAAACAAAAAGGAGACGCCGTGAGCAATGCGTCTGAGTGGACTCCCTCGCCGAGCAACAAACTATTATGCAGCGCCTGACACTCACTGGGCTGAGATCCGACCTCGACCGGCACGTGCCGGCCCTTTCATTGCCCCACGGGGTTGAGAGACCCTTTGACTGCATGCGTTAGACTCCTTGGTCCACGTATCAAGCCAAGGCTGCAATTGTCTGAATTCTTGGGCTTTTATTGTGACAAATAATAAAGAAAGGAGTGGATTTGTAATGCTCTGTCAAGTTTGAAAAAAGTGATGATGTACACGATAGAGTATGTCAAAACCTACTCAAACCCCTCGGTCCAGGTTAAATACACTTAGCAGTGCATCGCAGAAATTCAATATAGAAAGCGTAGAAAGTCTGAATACAGTGTTATTTGATTTAAATTAGTCATGATGTATAATTTTACAGAAGCAGATTTTAAACTAAACAGGGAAAACAGAGGACCATATATATTTTTTAAGAATCTGTCCTGACAAATTGTTGTCAGACAAAACATCAAGCAAGGTTACTGTGTATAATACATCCTGCCAAGAAATGAAGTGTACTGAAGTGTTAAAAAGATCTCCACAGTTCCATGTAAACTTTGTATGATTGCTTCCCAAACCCCTGCTGTAAAAAGTATGTTGAAAATAAGACGGCTTGAAGAAGTGAAGGCTTGCAGATTAGCCTGAAGAACGGTCAAGGACAAGGATTTAAAGAATAATCCTCAAACTCGCCCTTTTCCCTTTCATTCCGTCCCTATCTTTGATGCCAAGTGTTCATTTCTTTGGACGCCTCACAGACGTCGCTCTTTTCTTTATCGGTTTATGCAGCCAACTACACTATCTGCAAATAATCAGGTCTTTCCCTCCAGACACTGTGCAATGTGAACAAATGTAAGAGGTCAGATGAAAATGTTGCATATTTTTATTTTGATCAGAAAGAAATGCAGTAACACAAAAATTACTTATTTAAGACAGTTTGGCTTTGGCTCATGTAATGTGGCTTTTCATTTGTCCACATGAAGAATCATTTCGCAGTATGTGACAGTTTGCTGGACTACACAGTCAGCGGACTGTGTAGTCCAGCAAACAGTGTGTAGATACAGTGTATATTAGGATCAGGTTTGCATGTGTAAAGACAAAAAGTGACATTCACAAGGCAGGACAAGATGTGCTAAAAGCCACATCATTCCCTGAAGGCGTGGCATGTGTGGATGAGCAGTGTGCGTTCCCAGCAGCTCTTGATCCAGATCCTTTGTGAAATGTGATTTCAATATGTGACTTTGGTCTCTGCGTGGGAAAAATAATAAATAAAATGACAGAGCCTGGTAAACAAAGAGGACATCATCAGTGTCATTTAACATGCAACACCACATGTTGAATACCTCCAGCAGGGACTCACTGAAGGTCACCCCGCATCTCATTCATATAAAGTCACTCTGCATCTTTGTATGTTCCCGTCTCATTCCTATTAAAGACTCGGCTCAATGGCACTACAGCTCCTCTGGGAGGTCACTTTGTCAGACACTTTTTTAAGAGGAGCCGTTGGTGACTTACATGTCAACCATGTTGGAACAAGTGGTGCCCTGCTGTCTCTCCCAATGTGTGCGTTTTCTTTCATAAGGAATTAAGATGAAGTAGTTGAGAACACCAGCTGTTATATATGTGTGCTGTCTTTGACCTTCTGCAGTCATGTACACAACGTAAACAACACAACTGCCGATTATAGAGGACATGTGAGCTGCACATGCTGTCATGGTGCCTACCCTAATGGATGATTGAATACATACAAGAATAACATGTGTGCCTAAATCATGCAAATTCATCACATGCAAAATATTCATCAACCACATGCCTAAGTGTTTTCACATGTAAAAATACTGTTACATGATGAAATGAAAGGTGCTGAGTTTGTAAGTGTGTTATAAGTGCTGAGCTTTTAATGGGCTCTGTTCAAAAATATTTTATTGTCCCAAACATGACATTACAGCTGATGCTATGTTTTTAAATGTTTCAATCTCTAAAAGAGGCACAAAATGAGGCTTGCATTGTGTTGGGGGGAGAGGTTAACCCAAATGTATTTGAGCAATGCTGAATGTAAGAGAGATGTGAAGCGTGGTTTGATTAAAATGGAATGGACTAGGTGTTCTGTTTGTCATCCAGTGGCGAATATTGATCTGGAAGGAGCAACATGCAGCCTCATTAACTGGAAGGAAGTGGGGCGAAAAGACAAACCCACTTTAATGCACTGCTGCAGTTAGATGAAAGCTGGGTGTATGAGAGGTGACACCCCTACTTAACCCCCCCGCTGAGCACTGGTACCCCCTGCCACTGCCAGTTTACTAATTTACAGCCCTTTAAAGGCTTAATTTGAACTCCTGACCTGTTGGCTGTATTTATATTTTTATTTTGCTTTCATTTGACCTTCATTCAAACTGCGGTAAGATGAACATCCCGTCTTCTCAAACCTAGACGACGGCACATGAAAGGTTACACATTAAACAGTAAGGAACAACACACACATTAATAATTGAAGATGATAGAAGCTATACAAAATGCATAAAAGAGCATAAGGGAGCCGGAGCACTAACGAGCTGAGGCCATAAACATGGGGCACTCTGTGGTTCACAGCCTTGCTTTCTGAGATGTGAGCCGATTAAACGAAACAACCTCAGTGATGTGTTTAGCACATATGGTTTGAATTCTCCAAGGGCAGAGGATGTGACTTTGACTGTATATCAGGAACAAATACCATCAGAAGTAAAGAAGTCACGTACAAACTCCAGCAGCAGAAGGATTCCAACACGCTGAGCGGGTGCATGAGACGAGAACAGATACAAATGTTAATCCTCGTGGGGACGCCAGATCATCCCATTCAGTAAAATAAAATATTCAGAAAACACAGCACACACTAAAGTTTAAGCTTGCAAGGGATACATATATTAAACAAATTCAAACAATAAGTGTGTGTCTATAAATATGCTGGTTGTGACTTGAATCTCCAATTCATAGACATAAGTAAGAAAATAAAAAGTAATAATCTTTCAAATTTAATTCATGGTTGGTGTCAAATGGTTACTGGTTCTCTCGGCTGTTGCATTTTTATAACACAGGTCACTGAGTTATGTTCAAAATGCCCCCTGGGGTCTGCAGATATTGTGTAAAAAGCTTCTCTGTCAGATGTCAAACTAGAGAAAAGTGATGTATCACTGCAGTCAGAGAGGACTCACCCCTGTTTAGATACACATGTTCAACATGGTCATACAATACTTATCAACTCAAATTGACTACACAAAACTACAGAGAGATGGGTAGCGACTACAAAAAGACACAACAACAAAATTGTCTCGTAATACACAGATGAAGACAGGCAGCAAGTGACTGTTCATAGTTTATTCCTTGGTTGAGTACCTGTAGAAATGCAAAGCAGTCCTTCTTCTCTGACGTCATCACCAAAGACAATAGCAATACACACGCCTTATTTGCTGCCGTTAACTAGCTAACAAACCCTGAGGTGTCGGTAACTGCGCTCCAATCTACATGGGCATGCAATCAATTTGCCTACCTTTTTGCTGACAAAATTCCGAAAATTAGACAAGCAGTTGGTGGCTTCACACCAACCACACAGAATGTGTGTTGTCCCCATCTCTCAAAAGCATCCATTCAAATATCATGACACAATTTTCACACTGCATGATTACTGATCTTTGTCAAATTTTAAAGCTGCAGCTGATACAGAATGCTGCAGCCCGAGTTCTCACTAAGACCAGGAAAGTCGCTCCCATCACAAAGACTTGAAATTAAAATCTTTTTTGCTTTTTGACTGTTCTAATAACTTAACTGTTTTTAAATTTGCATTATGTTTTGCTTTTAATAGTTTTATGGGAAGGACTTTGAATCGCTTTGTTGTTGAAATGTGCTATACAAATAAACTTGTCTTGCCCATGAATCTTTCCTTTCTTTTCCTTCTATGTCCTTTTTTCCCCCTTTGGACTGAAATCCGTGAGAAAAGAGAATGTCAGATGTGAGGTAGCTTTGTGAGGTTAGAAGGTAGACAGGGTGAATGTCAGCCTGCTTGTCTTGTGATAGATGTATTGTCCATGCTCTCCCTCATCTATATCCACCCGTCCTCGACCAGCACCTTCTGCCCTGGGCCTGAAAGCTTCACTCTTTTACAGGATCTTTATATTTTCTCACTCTGTCTGTAGTCTCTTTGCTCTTCCTCTTTCCTTCTGACTCTCTTTTCAGTCCATTTATCTCATTATGGTCCGGCTATCTCCAGTGGCGTTGAAAATGAAGTGTTAATCTCTCCTCTCATCAATCTCTCCAACCCAGAAGTGCTCCAGTCTCTCCCTGCATTACAAAATGATGACTGGCACTTTTACTTGTTTGGAGAAATAAGTGTGGGGGCTAAATTGAATTTTAATGG
This sequence comes from Clinocottus analis, assembly GCF_023055335.1. Lineage (NCBI taxonomy): Eukaryota > Metazoa > Chordata > Actinopteri > Perciformes > Cottidae > Clinocottus > Clinocottus analis. The sequence goes on along the minus strand of NW_027176042.1, from coordinate 4,065,492 downwards.
ATCGCGCATACCCCCAGTGAAAGGTGCAATCCATTACTGAATGATTGTAATGTTATTTGTTGCCAGTGTTGATTTATGGTACGTATAGTGCGGAGGGCCAAAGGTGGGCACGTTGGGGAAGGAAGCTGCGTGGTGTGTTGATGGGGTTTTAACTACGGCACAGTGGAGAGAAGAGAGGAAGTCCAAGACCACATTAGCTGTTTATTCCACTCCCTCAGAAGGGAACAGGAAGTTACTGTTAGAGTGAGAGGGATATAGACCTAGGTCAAATGTAGTTACAGTAGAGAGAACTACTCAACACTGTTTCTCTCATTACATCATATTCTGCTTGTTTGGCACCGGCACCAGGAGGGATTTTAGTCTGGCAGGAGATGAGGTTATGAGGTTGTTAATCATATGTCGCTCTTGACAAATTCATGGTATATCAGCCAATGAATGGTTGTCAGCTTCAAGTTTGGTTGGATCTTTAACGTCTGGATACTTGCGTTATGACTTTACTTTATTTTAAGCTCTGTAGAATTTGAAAAGGTTGTTTACACCTCATTGTATTATGTTGTCCGCATGTTGTTTTTGCTATTACATAGTATTGAAGCATATTTTCACGAGTGATGTTCCATTAAAAGAAACAGATTCAATCATTTTAAATACAATCATGTTGTACTTTAACTTAAAATGGCTGTCAAATAAAAGAGTTATTTAAAATATGTATTTTTCCAAAATTGCGCCATCACAACATGGTTTCAGGCGGATCAGCTGACACTGGTCTGCTTCAGATCGCATGCACTCATGCAATATCCCCAGAATAGATGTTTACGCTGTTTTTGTTTGTTCAAAAGTCAGTTGCTTCATACGCTGGCTGAGATGTCTGTCAGACATCCCCTCTGGCCTACTGTGAGCTATCTGAGGGACATTGCGCTCGGGTTCAGCGGGGTTCCTGCGTGTCCGATCGCTGTCAAATCGTAGCCAGTGTTCCCGGCTTTTTAGCATTTGCATCAACAGCCTGGATTAATGTCTGCGTCCCTCTGTTATCCTTGTGAAATACGCTGTTGACCTTGCTGCTGGAGGCGCTTCCAGCCAAACTCAAAAGGCCCTGGAATCTTTAGCTGAATGGGGGCAGAAGTTTTCACTGTCTTTGTACTGAGACCGTTGATGAATGAATGAATGAAATGAATGAATGAATGAATGAAATGAATGAATGAAAAGTACTTTATTAATCTCCAAGGAGAAATTTTTTTGGTAATCATACTCTAGGTTGGTCTCTAGCGTCACTTTTTTATGTGCCAGGACGATGTAGCAATATAAGCTCGCTAGGTTCCTTTCAAAATCAGCTAGCTTCTTCACAACAAGTTTTGGCTGAGGTCACAAACTACTACGTTAGTGTGGTTGACTTTAACGTTATTTTGAGCTTTTTATTTCTCATGTTTTTCAAATGTTTTATAAATTGTTTTAAATAATCGAATATTCAGGGTCTATGCTCTCAACTTCTCAACACATTCAGCGTTCACAGTTTGAGAACTGTTTATTTTTCCTGCTGCATCCTGCCTTGTAAAACAAAACTAAAAGACATTGAAAACACATTTGGTTTGCATAAGATTCAAAATCAGCATGCTCTCAAGATGGGGAGGGGGGCATAAACAGACATTTGCCTTCAATCAAATAACTGAAATGCCGTGCGAGGCAGCAAAAAGGCAAGGGGCCAGCAACAACGTTCATCCTCCCTCAAATGAATATTTGTTGATGCATCTCTGCACCGTAAACCACAATAAAGACGCCAACATTGTTCTTCAGTTTTCAGCATGTTTGAAAACTATCTAAACTAACTGAAAAAAAACTAATAGATTTCCTGCTCTCACCAGGCTGTAATGTTCATGGCTGACCTTACAGTATCCCCTTGTGTAGCTCTTGGTGAGCCACTAACCGTGTTATCCGGAGAGTCTCCCTTAGATGGAGGCTGACACTCAGCTTAGCTAATCTGGCACCAGCAGCTGGTGTGCTGGGGGAAAAACAAATCAATTAGAAATCTCTGCTAGCACACAAACTTTGTTATTGGAGTCTCTGGTGTGTTAACCAGCTGGTGGATTCTATTGTCTTTGCATCTTAACCCAGCTCAGGTTAGCCGTCGTGTAAGTCATTTCCTCTCCGTGGATCTGCCATCTGGCAGTGATAAAATATTCAGTCTGTGGAGGGGAGGTGCCGTGGGACGGAGTTAGCCAGATTGTCTAGACCGTAATATGTTCCACACAGTCATTTTCTTTCACTTCCTGCAACTCCAGGAAGTTTAGTCTCCAAAGCACGAGTGTTCAATTTTCTTTTATTTTTCCAATGTAGGCTTTGAGATTGAGCGCCAGCAGGAATCCCAAGCCAGAACAACCTCCAAGACGACCGGAAGTTGTTCATAATTACTGTATGTCCCTCAAATCAGATGTTTATGCACTTGCTGTTGGTTTTCCCAGTTTTAGTTTTGTATTTTTTTTGTATTCCATATTTCAAAGCTCTCTTTTCAACCTTTCCACATACAGCAGTATTTGATTTGGACGACTAGTTGATTAACCAATTAGTTAATTGACGACGACAACTATTTTGGTTGCCATTTTTCCTTGAGAAAATATTTTCTGGCTCCAGCTTTACAAATGTGAGGATTTGCTTCTTTTTATTTGTAATTTTTTAGATTTTTAATTGATGTTTAATAATGATGCATTGAAGGTGTCACTTTGGGCTATACGACCTTGTAGTGACATCTCTCACTAATTATTTAAATTTTTTATCAACCAAACAATCAATTGAAGTTAATCAGCAAATTAATCTAAAATGATCATTGCCATTATTAGAAAAAATAGATTAATTTAGTAATTCCCAGGAATACTGGGCTGTATCATGCAAATCTAACAATATGCACACCGGACAGAATTTGGTAGATTGTCTGAGCTTAACACTATAACACTGTAGATAGGAACATTCAAAGCAATGCAACTTTAAAAATAGTCTGTAAATCAGCTGTAATGTTTTTATTATATATTCATATTTTTTTCAAGAAGTACGGTTGGCTTGGCATTGTGGATGGGCCTAACAGGCCTGGGCCCGCCCACTTTGACAACTGGCCCATCCTAAATGTTTCTTTTAATTGAAATAGACAAGAAAAACAAAACAATGTCGGTAAGACAAGAGGTAGAGCTGAGGACTGATTGTCTATATTGCCTTGAAAGCATCGACCGTTTTTGTTGAGCTTTCTCTTGTCAAAAGTCAATCTAGCTCATCGAGCAGTCGATCACTCTCTTTCCCTGCAATCAACTCTCAAATAATAATCTTGTCAGATCCACCAAACAAGATGGTATTTCCTTAAATAGAATTTGTTAGTGTTCTAAATTTTTGCACGATTTTTGTTTGTAATAAAAAAATGTTTTTTAAGTGTCATAATCAAATAGAAATGCTAGTTGCCTTCCACGGCATGATATCAGTCATGTGGCGAGACTAACAGTTGGAAACCGGAAACTAAGGATGGCAAACAGTATTACCTTCTGTAATTAAAAGGGCTCAGATAAAATTACTTTGGTCCACGCAGAATAAAAATCCTGGCATATTAGTTTTGGTAAATAGTGAATCTCACCATGTGACAGAACACACTGGTTTTGCTTCATGGCAGCCTTCTCACACAGCAGCTAGTTGTGCCATCTCTCTGAGGCACCTTAATTAATCTACAGCAGAATTCTGTGCATCTTGTAACCATTTGTCTGTGACAGCAGAAACGCTCACTGTTGGCTGATCCAAATCTCCAATGAACTGTTCGCAAGTGGCTCCGGAGTGCATCACACTACAGTTGGACATGCTGAATAGCATCTCCATCTGGACAAATTGGCAATTTCCAGATGGCAATATGTCAGGCAGCATCTCAGCTGCTGGTGGATTGTCACCAAATGTTCACCAAATGATTTAAGAGATGTACAACTTTCACTAAATCCTAAATCAAGCACATAATCTCACAATCACAATATCTGCTCCGCGGGTTTGAACCTCACACTTGTGATAATATGTGTTCATTTTTAAACATTTGATTATAAAGCTTGTTTGAGAAGTTTTCTTTTATGACATTTTATAATTAAGGATTTAGCCATGTTAAGTGCTAAATCAACATTTTACCGTTAACATATATTTTAATGTGTATATCTATTTTAGAGGACTATGATCCTGGATAGTCTTTCTTCCATAATATCAAGCATACACACGTCTATAAAGCCATCTCTTGGGAGGTCAAACAGTGCTCCTCCTCTCTAACCAGGGCCCTTTTAAGTGTTTTCGTTCTGCACAAGAGGTCAACTGTTACTTTACCAAGCGATATCAGTCACACGTCTAGCCCACTCACTGTGCAGCAGGGTGAATGTGTTTTTGAGGGCGTGCGTTTTGAATGGAGGTACATCAGGCGCTGTAGGCGATAGCTGTGTTTTCCCCTGAGACTGTTCACAAGGAACCAAAAATCAATGCGGGCAGCTTACGGGCCATTTGAACGGCCTGACTCCCTGCTCTCATTCATCACCTAACAATCTGCCACCTTCCTTGAGAACAAATCCTCACTGGGACCTCTCAGCACAGCTATGGTGTCCTGGATGTGTGTGTGTGTATGTGTATGTGTATGTGTATGTGCATGTGTGTGTGTGTGTGTGTGTGTGTGTGTGTGTGTGTGTGTGTGTGTGTGTGTGTGTGTGTGTGTGTGTGGTATGTTGGTTTTTATTGGTCGATCTTGCTGCTTCATAACTCCCAACGCCTTTTAGTCTGTAAGCTAAATCAGTCAAACAACTTACTTTTATCTCTTGCTACCAACCAGGGTTTAGTGTTATTTTTATTTTTTTATTTTATAGCCTCAAATGTATGATGAAAACAGGAAAAATCTCCTGATAATGAACCTCAATGTGTGTTTGGATTTCAAGTCAAGTAGGCTTGTCTTTTACAAAATCCTTTTTCATCATTACCTCTCTTTTCACAGCAGACATGTTATAGCAGAGTAAACACAGGTTTCATTGCTATCAGTTATGGACCCATTCTATTTTGTGTGTCAGTCTTTCCAGTGAGACCAGCATGCACAACGTCCAGTAACATTTTGAAGTATGCAAGCAAGCATACTTTTCTGTGTATTCTGACCCATAAATATTATGTGCTGAAGATATACTAAATGAGCAAGAGGGTCAAAATTAAAGATGCAGTAAAAAAAACTAAAAGTACAAATTAAGTGTGTGATTCAGGAACAGGACTTGGGTTAAGTGTAATGTTTATGCCTCCACTTCAATTGAGTACAAATGTCTACTTGTCTACGACTTCAGAACAAACTAATTACATTTTGGTGGTCAAAGGTCACTATGACCACTTACTTTGACGTAAACAGCAGCTTTTGGTTGGAGGCCTATAACTGCGAGGCGCTAATTATTGTTGTTCTAATTATGAATGGAAGTTGTTCTTTGACCTGCAGTTTAATTTCCTTTAATGATAATGAACCCTCTGAGAACAAGTTAAGCAGTCTGCGCTCTCCTCACTTTATCTGCTAAGTTGAGTGAAGAGACAATCCTGCAGAAAGTCAGCGTATTATTTTAAGGGTTGGAAACAAAACAAGGGATGATGGTATACTTTAGAAAGCTTGGAAACTTGTCACAGGGGATATGGTAGCTGAGGATGGAGCCTGTGGAGGAAGCACAGTGGTAATAGGCAGGAAAGCTTAAGGGTCTCTTATCCTGGGCCTTGGCAGTCACACAGAGTACAAGCAGGGGGTCAACGGATCTACTTCAGCTGCTGATATGCTGCTGAGCTCAAGCAGGGATAGGCTGTGTTTGTGCGTGCATATGTGTGTGTGTGTGTGTGTGTGTGTGTGTGTGTGTGTGTGTGTGTGTGTGTGTCACTGGGTGGGAAGTGGGGGCTTTGCATGCTTGGTTACTTTGCAGTATCACGATAACAAAAAAAACAAACATTGTGGTACAGATACAAATGGCGAACAGGGGGAATAAAAGGTTGGGTGATCATAGAGCCCATAAAAACTGTGTGTGTGTGCGAGGCTGAAGGGGGGGATGTGGTTCGGAATAAGGGAGTTTGGAAATCAAGACGAAGATATATTGACAGAAAAGAAAGGACGCTTGGAGACTAAACCAACTCTCTATTAAGATCACTTGCACAATCAATAGCTAGCCACACGTGCGCACACGCACACACACACACACACACACACACACACACACACACACACACGGTCACACACACTTGTTTAGAAGGTGCCCACACCTGCTGTGGCTTCCGGAAAATATATAACAATACCAAGCCCACACATTTTTGCACGCAGGAAAATTGCTGCCGACACAAAATAAACAATGAACAATAAACATGTCTATGTCCAAGTTCATGCCCACATACTGGATTTGTTCACTTTTGTTTCAGAGCAGCAACAGCTATATGGATGAAAAAAAACACATTTTAGATGATCCACCAACAAATTTATTGTAGCATATCAACAAAAAACTTTGTATCCTTACTTTCTTCTTCTTGTATTAGTTGTATTCAGGCAAACACCTCCAGATCTACCACATGAAGCATGTGTCTTAAAACTCGTATTATCTCTACTGACCTCAGTCTCAATTGTTAATTTAAAGTCTTCAATACATCATGATGTTCATTTTGTAAATCATGGTCGATCTATAAAGCAGGAGATGCTTTAGAGCGGGACTACAAGGTGATTGACAGGTCACTACCAGAGCCATACATGGCCTCTCTACGTCACACCTCCTCAATTCAGATATGATCACAAGACGGCCGGAATCCCAGATTGCCGAAAGTGACATTACAAAAAAATGTGAGGCTTCATAACAGCCGTGCACAAACCAATGGATGACATCATGATGACTATGTCCACTTGTTATAGAGTCTATTGTGCAATACTGGTGACGTATGAGCTTGAACAGCAAGCAGATAGATGTTATATACGTCAATGTGAATGTTGTTCTGACAACTACGACAAAATATGTTGTGATTCCAAAACAATGTATAGATATCAATCTTGTAATTAGCAATGTTAAGGGATCATTCAAACCATTATCTGTGATTTAAAAGGACCATGTTGTCATGGAAACAGCTTGGGTCCAAATTAACTTGCAAAGGGACGTGGGACACCAAATATAATTATAGGCAGTTATTAATAATGTTCATATTGTGTGTGGGCATGTGGAACTGAGCTGAGCCTGCAGGACCTCCAGAATAACACAGTGTGCTCCATGTGAAGGCTTATGACTGTAGGCGTAATGCTTCAGCCTGTTGCAACTCCTATAAAACATTATGCATCATTTATTATGTGTTATGTAACTAAGTACCTGTAATGCATGAACACATTATACTGCAGGTAATGGCGGGAGAGAATGATGTGTGTGTGTGTGTGTGTGTGTGTGTGTGTGTGTGTGTGTGTGTGTGTGTGTGTGTGTGTGTGTGTGCAGTCACAGCTCTTGTCTTTAGAATGCAAGCACTATACGATAAACAATTTGTATAACTTTTATCCTTTTTTTATTAACTGTTTTTAAATCTGCATTATGTTTTGATGCTTTTAATGGTTTTATGTGAAGCACTTCGAACCGCCTTGTTGAAATATGCTATACAAATAAACTTGCCTTGCCTTGCCTTACTCCACGGGTTCCAGATGATCTGATTAGATTTCTGAGCGTGATGCTGCATAAATCAGCATATTAATAAGGAAAACAGATGTTTGTTTTTTTTCTCTCCAAATGAATAAAGACCCAACGTAATCATAGATATAGAGATTACATTTAACGGAATATGCTACATATTGCTGTGAGACACAGTCAGTTATTGGTGAAATAATTGACTAAATTAATGATCAAAACAACTGGTTGTATACAAATAAAAGTGGTGTATTTTTCTGTTTAGTCTTGCTGAAGTATTAAGCCCCAGAGTTCCCCCGTAAGGGGGAGAGTCCTTTTGAGGCTTTAGCAGGTCTGTTCAAGTAGTGATATGAACCCCAAATGAGTTCTAATACTTGTAATCTTATATCATTTTTTTCAGAATTTTATTACTGAAAAGATTTTTTTTTTCAATTTAAAAAAATTATACCATATTTTGATCATTACTAAATCACAATAAAACATAGCCTTGGCCTGTTCCCAAGGATTTTAGTAAAAAAAAACAACTGTGTTGTTCAGTTCAAAAATGGAAAAGTTCGGATTGGGGCATGCTGGGTATTACAATTTGCATTAATCTCTCCTTTAATTTAAAAAAAAAATCCCCAATCACAGTCTGAAAACTCTGATAATGGGCGCTGCTGGGCTTGGGGTGCATCGGGCTCAATAGGTTAATGTTTAGTTTTCTGACCTGTCTTATTTTATTAGATTTACACTTCAATATTCTATTGACCAACAACTTCTTTCTGTTGTTTGACAGCAGGCTTTCATCTGTTCCCAGTGCATTCCGAGACAGGTTACAGCTGGACATTCAATATGCAAATAATAAATAAATGAGTGGTCAGGAAATTCTCTTGGTAAGCAGCGTGCGAAATACAGAGAGTCCCAGGGGGGCTGAGACCCCCAGATGTCACCCTGAAAGCTTTAATAGCTAAATTCCAAAATCGTCTCTAAAATCATGAGAAAATGATTTGTCACTTTGCAGCAGGTTTCACTATTCATGTAAATGACAGCCAGAGACGCAACAGTCACATCTGTTGTGGACCTATTTGCTGGTATTAATTTGAATCTTGCTTTAGTCGGACTATGCTCTCTTTCGGGGCAACTGCTGTTATCCGAATATACATGGCAGTGAATAAATCGAATCATTGGCCGAATGCATGTCATATCCGATACGATAGGTGGCGCTGTTTTCATTCCATGTAGTGGTGATACAGCCATCTCCGCTTGACCTCTTCACTCTTCATAATGGAGAAAACCCCACTAGCTTCGGTGGTTGTCGGGGAGCTAGCGGGGAGCAAACGGTGAACTAGCAGCAGCGCTAGCTGGCTACATCAGGGAGCTAGCAGAGACACCCGCCGAAGGTACTATCGGCTCGTAACCCGACTTTTACGTTTGTTTGTTTCTGCCGGCCGTGACAACTTATCGTCTCTTTCGAATTCCGGGTCACGACCTGGGAGGGAGGGAGGGAGGAGGGCAGCGGGATCTTAAGCATGCACACAAACGCATTGTCCAGTTCCCATCCGATTCAGCGTTTACATGCAGCGTTATTCGAATTATCAATTGAGTCGAATCGAGTTATCCAGGGGTGTTAATCGGATCGTAGTCGGACCACAGTTATTCGAATAAAGGTGTTTACATGAACAGGATAATTCGATTTTAGTCGGACTAAGCCAGTAATTCGAATCCATGTAACCGCACTGACGGTTGCAGTGTTGGGGTGTGGATGTTGCCGAATGTGCAGTTGCTCTGCATGTGTGCAGCTATGAGGTTATTAGTGTGTGTACGTCTGGGATTATAGTCATTATGGTTGGATGCATTATTGCATTATTAATGTGTTTGTTGGTTAAGATGTAGGATGCCCAGGAGCAAGGCCAAAGTACAGGATTTTACTGCGTTAAATGGCACTTCAGTCACGTATGCGCTGTCACAAAGAGTGTGAACTGTAATGGCAATGTGGTAACTGTGGAAACAAAACTAACTGTTAAATGTAAAATATTCAGGAACAGAAAACATGAATCACAAATATTCATGTTTGCTTTCCCAACAAATCTCAAGAACTGTGAAGATGAGACAAATTAAGAGGAGGTGACAGGAAAAGTGTGAAAAGTTGGTGACAACAGTTGCTGGGGTCTGACTGTTTTTAGTTGCTACATGTTCTGAAGGAGGCGGTACATGTCCCTGTGCTCGTAAACGCTCTAAAGCTCTCAAGCCACACCTGCCTCCTTGCTGGTCCAGGATTGATATGGTTTCTGCGTCGTTATTTTCTCACTTGCCACCTGCTTGCTGGTTCTTTGTAAAAGGACATCTGTGATTAAAAATAGTATGTAAAATGTATTTGGCAAATTAATGAAATATGAAAAATTTGCAATTGCAGAGATGTATTATATGGCAGTTAAAGCGAGAGGTGAAACTGAAGCACTGGAAACTTTTCAAGTAAAGTCTTGAAGTCCAAGTAAAAAGACATGTTTCTTAAGCTTTTGACATATTTCACAGTGAAATGGAATATTCAAGCGGTGTACAGTTACAAGAAGGACTTTATTTAAAAGCAGAGCTTAGTGTAAGGTGATATGGAGTTACAGAGCACTGTGGCTCCACTATAGATGAAGTGGACAAAGTTGTTGTGCGGTCACCCACTGGTTTGTGGAAGCCTCGAGTTCTGCAATTCAGCCGTCTCCATCTTGTTGTTTGTAACCAGTGAACAGAAGTCACCATATTGATAAGTGATGCTGTTGTAGAGACGCCCAATACGGCTCTAGCAGCGAACTGTCAAGGTAGACCCGCCCTAATACCTGCTCTACGGTTCATTTAATAATGTATTGTTGTTTGTATTCTAAGGTAATACATCAAGAAAGAAATAGAGTAATCTTCTCCAACTAAAGGAGTCGCCCCCTGATGGCCATTAAAGAGGTTTAAGTTACTTCCACATTGACTTCACTTTTCATAACTGGCGGTCGTCACTCCAATTATTTGCGTGACCAGATTACATGCAAAGTCAATGCACAGACACGACAGGTTGCGAAGACGCATATTTTCCTCCGGCGGTACGATGTATGCGTTTTAGACGGTGCAAATAGCGTGTTTGCTGCGGGGTTTGGACGCGGCGCGAATTCGAGCAAGTGGAAATATCCCAACTCCAGTAAAAAAAAAATGTGTGAGTCATAGTTGCGTCAGCCAATCATTGTTGAGATGTTCCGCTCGTCACTGATGCCTGCCGTTGCTCACTCAAACTGCTGCCTGTCCAAGTAAAGTAGCGCTGATAGTGGCTGTCATTCAGACGCTCTTGTGGGACTACGGATAATATTATGAACCCAAACACGATGAAATTTGATGTTCCCACGTATGCGACATTTACACAAGTATAAAGCAGAACTAGTGGTTATTTCCATGGTGGGTGGCGGAAAAGGTATTGTAGCGATAAGCCAGACGCAGTTCCTGGAGGAGTCGGTGAAATTCACCGAGCTGTGTGAACCCAACGGATGAACCCAAACACGAGGGCGTTTGATGTTCCGACGTTTTTGTGACTACCACAACAAGTATAAAGCAGAACTAGCAGTTATTTCTTCCAAAGTCGATAGCGGAAAATATTCCTCTTTTCCCAGAGAAAAGCGACGCCCCCTTTGTCGCAGTGTGATTATTCACGCTGCGTTTGGTGTGAGCACCCTTTTTTTTTTCACTCGCGCAAGTAAACGGAAGCACTAGACGCGATGGGAATCTTTGCGTCTCGTTTGGTGTTAACACATCATGACGCCACATTGCTTTCTTAACTACAACGGAACAAAGAGCAGTTTTATTCGACTACTGTGGCTAGCTCGCCGCCCAAAGTCTAATTTGATTGTATTACGTTTTGTAAAGGCTCCTGAGTGCAGAATGGGTCCTCACACATTTGAGCTAGAGACACTCTCCTTTGTTTCACTGCGACTAGATCAAAGCTGCTGCAATCACTAAGTCATCTAAAACTTCAGTTTCAAGTTTAAACCCTGCTGCTTTTGACTTGTAAGAGTATCTGTTAGAGTATCGAAACCAGCCTTTGACAAGTCTGAGCTGAATGGAGCCGAAATGGCTGTTGCATGTGAGTGATGACAGCAGTGGAATTGTCATTTGAGGTGAAGCGTTGGAGGGTTGAGGCAGAGTTGAAATGCGTGCAGCGTGAAGGGTTGAGGTATTGGTATGTAAGCAGTGACGACAATTTAAAATGTCATTTGAGCATACAATTGATGTCAGTTAAGTCAAACATGGCTGTGCTGTCAATGGGAGAGTGAATAAGATACATTGTAATGCATCAGGATTATACTTTAAAAGAACTACATTTCACCTTGAACACTGAAGGGTTAACTATCAGCAGCCTGCATAGTAGCTGCCTGAGGAAAGCACTTCTCCATCTCACCGGTGAAACCTAATAAAGCAGATTCTGTGTAATTTGGGTTTTTCAGTCTAAGCGTCCTTATGAGCCGGCTGATGGAATAATATTGAAATTCTATATGTGGAAGCTTTTCATTAGATTTGGCCTTTCACATTTTGACTTGATTGTTATGATCCATTTCCCAACTTCTTTCTCTGCCTGCCTCCTCTCCATCACGTTATAGAGGAAGGTTTGGTCCACTCAGAAATTCACTCCCAGTGTCACTTTAGCTTAAGAAAAACAATACGGTCCAAAAAATGGATTTTCATTTAGTTTATGGGGCCATTAATTGTTCTCTCTCTTCTCTATGACTCCACCACAGTTGGACTATTTCTCTCAGGCACACAAAGTGAACCTCAGTTAGAATTAAATGCTCCTCTCTTTTGCCCAAGGGACTTTTATTATCTTTTATTTATAAGCAGCGAAAGACAACGGAAAGAACAACAACAATCATAATAGAGGAACAATCCAGGAACGATGCAACGAGGAGGATTTGAACAAAGCAAGGTCAGAAGGATTTACGGCCATGAAGATGAAATGTTTTTACTTCCACAATCCGGATCAGTGCTGTTTGTCTGGGCTTGTAAAACCCCCATTATACACACACACACACAAACACACACACACACACACACACACACACACACACACACACACACACACACACACACACACGCGTGTATTCACCCACGTGTACACGCAATGCATTCAGGCACACAATGGTAAAGCACAGCCAGCATACAGATTAGGGCTTTGTGATGGACGATGCTGATGTGTTTGCAGTTGAGCTTTCGCACCGATATTTAATATCGAGGACACAAAGACAATATACAAACTACAGTATTTAAATGTTACCATGCAAAAATCTAATTCCTCTTAAGTACAGGTAAATTTACTCCAGCGTCACATTTATTATGTAACATAATTGGCACACACATTTTAATAAATGTCTCTTTTGGAATTAAATGCAGCTTCTAGCTTTAATAAATCATATTATTCACAGATGCTTTTGTTAAATATACTACGGCTGTATTTGAAATCATGTATTTTACATTATTAGATTACATTTCATTTTGCTAACGCTTTTATCCAAAGCGACATTTTTGCTCTATACACCGTAAACACAGCATTGGGAAGCAATTTTAGGGTTAAGTGTCTTGCTCAAGGACACAACGACAGGGTCTAGCAGAGCCAGGGCTCAAACCACCGATCCTCTGTGACTCAGTCTTTCATGCCCGTCTTTCAATCAGTCGCCCCACATTTTAGAAATATTTATTCTGACATAATTCTCCTCAAGAAAAATGATCTACTCATCTGTAGTTGTTGTGCCCGAATGTACGTGGCAGGTCAGGAAATGCTCACATACCTCATATTTAACGGTCAAGGAGGCTTGATTTCTCTGAGTAGATATTTCATAATAGCTGCATCAGAAACTGAAGCTTCACAAACAGCTGGTTAAATTATTAGTTGCTTTGTGTAAATGTTTTCCAAAATAAATCTCCTTCCGTAACAGTTTTAAGTTGCTGCAGAAGGCCAGAGTTTAGGGATGAGACTGTATTGAAATGTACATGGTTTGACTGCTTAAACAAAACAACTCCATCAAGTATTGAAGACAGAGTCAGCGGAAAGGACAAAGTCGGGAGGCGCTAAGGATTCAGTATTTGACAGCGTTCTCTGAAGGCTCTTAATCTGCAGTCTGGCTGAATGAACTAGACGTGTCGAGTCCACATACTCAATCTACTGGTCTACACATATATGATGTGTATGGACATAGGAAAAGTAGAACCCTATCCCTGAAAACAAACGTCCTACATCTTTTCCCAAACACTCAAACTAATTGAACTTATTGGAAAACGTCAGGGGGTAAAGGATAGAGGTGAAAGACAATTCATGAGGAAGCACTGAAACACATTTCCTTAGCATTCACAGAATTCCACCAGCTCTTGTCAGCGTGGCCTTTAGTTACTTCCAGGTCAATTCCCTCAAAAAGATCTTTCACCGCAGCCCAGTTGAAGCTACGTTCGTGACCAGTGATGTTGCCTGGCTAGAGTATCTACTGTACATTTAATAACTTGCAGCAGCAAAGCATTATTCTATCTTTTCAATCTTGAAAAAGCAATTTCATCAGACTGGGCATTGGTGGCGTTTAACATTACCTGCTTTCACATAACATCCAGGAAGAGAGTCTTTCAGTCTCCAGTCATCCTGTTTTTACCTCTGCTGTCAGCAGCCAAATGTCATCAGTCACCAACTGACATGGCCCTCCTGAGGCCCCGCAACAGGCAACTTGAATCAGAAAGAGAAAAGAAGAAGCAGAAATGTCAGGAGCTGTTAATGTTGAGTCAGTGGTATTAATCAACAGGCCAATCAACCTCACACAAACCAAGCATAATATGGTCTTTTCATTCTATAGGGTGAAACATTATGTCCCCTTTTTCAGACCAGTGAGCTGATTGCACAGGCAGGGTTCACTGCCTTGCTCAAGGACATCACGGTCCATGCAGTTTTTTCACAAAGTAGTGAAATACCCTGCTGTCCTGTAACTTCAGCAGTAGTTCAAAGGCTATGCTAAAACGTTGCAATGTTTGTGGGTTGAGGTGAATGTGTGAACTGCATGGGCCGCTAAGAAAGACAGGAATATGGTTGTGGATTTCTCTCCATACAAAACAAAACAGTCATGCACTTGTAAATGCAAGTGAATGTTATGCTAGTTGTTCTCTATAGAAAAGAGTGCCGGTCATCTTTGAACTCATGTCTTTAGACAATATGATCCTGTTTTCTAAAAGAAATATATTGAGTAAAAACAGTGTTTGTGACTTCTTGTTTCTTCTTGCTTGCTTCATTAATATTTTAATGTCATCAATGACAGTAGAGTTGCACAACGGAAATCAATACAACTTGTCAAATTGCAGTTTCACCAAAAGGAATGGACAGTTTGCATTGGGCTTCACCTTCACCTATATTTCTTCGCATTTTGGTGGATCTGCACCATGATTACTGTATGCATTCTCACCATGGAAGTGTAATCAATTGATTACTTTTAATGTTAATGCAACTGTTTGAATCTGATGATTAGAATTAATCAGCAGATATGATAATGAAGGCAACACAATTATTTCTACGGGGAATTCTGCTCCCCTCTCCGGGGTTGTGATTTGAACCAAAGGAGCCAGCTTTAAGATAAGTCTCCGAGTAAATTACATCACTTAGTAAAGCTCTGACACTGTGCCGCCTTCATCTTAAGTTTGCTTCTTCACCTTTAAAAAAGAACTGTGGACAAACATGTTGGAGTAAAGAGCCTAAAGCCAGAAAGAGGCTGGCCTCTGTCAGTCAGAGCAACACATCTACTCCGACGATGATTGTTCAACTTAGAGCGCCTCCAACTCTGCCCACGCAGCCGTTTATCACAAACTTTCCCAACAAAAGTCATCCCACACTCATTTGCAGCTTGTTGTGTTGAGGTGAGAGGCTCAGAGAGGGAAGCGCACAGCAGCGTGGGTGCAACTCCTCAGCAGCTCCTCAGCAGCCATGAATTGATGTAGTGTGGAGGCCAGCGTGCGTTGGTAATAGGCTGACTGCTGGGGACCTGAGATATCTCTCCTGCAGTCTTTTATTTAACCATTAAGCTATAATAACACAGAACCAGTACAGCGGTGAACTGCACTTTCTACTCAATATGCTTTTTAATTCAGATTAAATGAGAGTGGCTTGAGGTGAACCACCCCCTGTATTTTAGTGATGATAAACCACAATGTTGTAGTAATCGGCTGGGCAGAGGGGTCCCAGGTGTAGGGCATCGCAGAAAGATACAAAACTGACAAAAAAAAAGTCAAATCGAATAACGAACCAATGTTCCTGCATTGTTTAGCCTGGCGGGTGTACGTGGATTCAATGATCATCAACAAAGAGAACATGTTTGTTCTCTTTTCCTGTGTTTATATTCTTACTGCTGCTTTCAAATTTAAATTAAAAAGTTGGCAATCTTGTGTGGTAGCTCTGGCTCCTTTTTTTCTTTATAACTCTGATTTGCCGTAGTGTTTTACTTATCTTCATAGACAAATTTGGTCTGAAAAGGGTCTATAAGGCAGCAGAATTCTCACAATATAACTTGATCACAAGATCCAGTGATAATTGTGGGATCACAAATCACACAAAAATCCATCCCATCAGGCTTCATGTAATAAGTTTGTGTTCGTGCACAGACCGATCAGCATCCTGTGAGGAGCTACAGCAACTATGGGGCGTAGGTGTGTGTGACACAGAGAGGAGACTGTTTGTTCCAAACAAGAGATTCAGCTAGATCCTCAGTTCTTTCAGAATTGGAGAGTTTTTCTGTATTGAAAGAAAAGCAAAGAATAACAGTGAAGACGTCATCATCAGGGCGGTATACAGCAGGACAGGAACACTGCAGACTCTCCTCAGGGCCCCGACTCCTCTGTCGGGTGAAAATAGAACAGATAATTCCCCTATTAAGTTATTTGCAGTAAGTAAATATTAATTGACTTGAAAAGTCCATCATTGACATTGTATAGTAGTTTGAAGCTTTTGGCAAAGATGTGTTATATCACACAATAACAATAGTTCAAGTTAGCATTATTATGGAAAGCTTGATCACCACTTGAATCCGTATTTACTAGTTTGTGGATTATGTAAATGTTTATAAATGCAGATATTACCATGGCACACTGAAAGCTATGAATGGCCATTGCAAAATACCCAGTGATTAAACCAACAAAACATCATTACTGACACATTTACAGGTGTGTAGCTGTTGTGCGAGTGAGTGAGCACCAGTACCAGGTGTGCAGATGGGAAAACAAATCCAGCAACGTGTCCAGATGTGCAGCTATGCAGTGTAAGCTATTAACATGCCATATTTATAGATGGAGCAGATTGCTGCTGTCAGGAGAACACCTTTCATCTCCAAAAATGCCAGTTTTTCTGGAATGAAAGCCTTGTTATCATGGTTTGACCACCGTGCATGCATGGAATTAGTCGATGGAGTCAATGCATCAAACTATCAGTTATAGAATTAAACAGTGGCTCACTTCAGTCTGTGGGATGTACTGATTATATCACGACTAAGGGGCATTGTTCAGCCTGACTCAAAGTGGAGGAATGACATACATTTGGTTTACATACGAAATGGTCCAGCGTCAGTAGGTTGACAACTGCTTGTAGTAGACTTGCCTTTATTCGTCAGGTCGGGGTGTGTTGCTTGGCGTAGTGAGGATGTTGCTACATTTTTTTTACAAACTCCCTGAATTTGTGTTGCCAATAGCTCTGGAGAGAGTCTTTACATTTGTGATGACTCACGACCAAAATCTCTCTGATGTCAAAATTTGGTTATGGCTCGGAAGTGATTTGTGTCGCTCTAATGAGAGTTTGTACGTGTTTGTGAGAGTTAGTGTTCGTGCATTTACGTTGAGCAGGCAGCCTTTCATTGCTTTTGTTATCTTGTTTCGACACAGAGGTTGCATTTGTCGTTCTGTGGATTAGGGTTTGAGTACACTAATGTCATGAATCAAGTTCAAGGTTCAGGTTATTTTTTTATTGTTTTAAAGTTTTATTTTGTGTTGATTTTGGCAGTACCTATGGACAAATAATGTTTTTTTTTTGTTTTTTTTAGCACTTTAGACTCTTTTAGAAAACTTTTTTTTTTACTGCAGAAGGATTTGACAGTCTGCAATCCTGGTACCTGTTTTTTGAGGCATCAGTATTACATTGAAATTGTTTCAATAGCAGTTCAAATTAAGTAAAACATGAGCAAAGATGAGTAAAGAAATATACTCTGGTCTAGGCTGGTTGGAATACCAAGAACCGTAGCTTTCCGTAGTATTTTACTTGTATGAATAGTGATCTATTACAATGTACAAATTGTCTGTGCACTGTACGTGCATGGCCCGCAGACGGGCCAGCAGAACATTAACAGCACCTTAGTGCGAGCTTTCACAGATGGTGTGTGAGCTTTTTACTGCATTATTCTCCAAAACCACTTTTACTGCGAAGAAGCAAGAAGTTAACAAGTATTACCAGTAAATCATCGCCAACTTATTTTAATGCCCTGTAAAGAAAGAAGTCTTAGATGCATTACAAACAAACAAAGGATGAATCTCCTGTAAACAATTTGATTTGGCTGGAAAAATATATTCTGAAATGTATGATTTCTGGCTGGCCCTCCTTGTGCCAGCTTTACTTTGGCAAGCTTAAACCAGACAACAACAACAGAATATAAAAAACCCTTTCCCACCCCTAAGTCTTTGATCCCTTCTGAGTGTAATTTAATGAATCAAAAGTGAAAGGTGGATGCACAATGGTCCCTTTTATATTCACAAACACTGCAATAATCAAAATGGTGAGTTTCTACCTCTTTTGTGTAGAATCGGCCTGTTATCTGCTCGGGAAAGATGAGAGAGGTGTGTATGCTATACTAGAAATAAAGCTGCGAACGAGAACCGGATAGTGGTCCCTAGTAAAACCTTCCACCAGGAACCCTTTAAGAGGCTTCTGCGAGTACTTTACTATCAGAGTGCTCAGTCTCCACCACTGGGATCACCCTCCGGATGATTATTTTTATATTATATACAGGTTATAATGTAATGTGGCTGCTAGCTGTCATCACCTTCCTGAAGAACAATAAATAAAATCATTCAACAAAACACATTGAAGTAACACACATGATTCATCACATCAACCTTGAGAGTCACATAAAATCCAGGAACTCACACAGCCTAGAGGCTGTTGCAGTCTTCAGTGAGGAGTCTGATCAACATGTGTTGCCCTTTCCTCTGACTGAGAGTAAACAACACAGCTTGCTTCTGTTGAAAAAAAAGTAAAAAAAAACACAAAGTTCTTGTTATTCATACTTGGATCAGTGTTTGTCCTCTCCGTCCTTCACATTTAGTCATGTGGAGAGACAACAGAGGTGGGAGGGGCCTGTTATCTCGGGGCTTGTGTGAGTATATTTCTTTACTCGTCTTTGCTTGTGTGTCTGTGACGGCGGGCGGGAGGTGAACCTACTTGTCATGTGTGGAAGGAGCATTTTGTTTTTCATCTCTTCACGCTCAGTTGGACAGTCAGATGGGATTAACGTGCGGCGGTGTGCAGCGTGACGGGGTCAGTGGGACACGGGACGAGGTGTGAAATCACTTCTCTGTGGTCCAGTGACATAGAGCTGAGAGGACTGGCTTCTGATATACATGACATCACCAGAGTAATTAGAACTATCTAAAGTTTTCCTCTGCCTCCTGGAAAACCTGGACTACGTGTGAAATTATGACCAGGTTGTTGGATATAGCTATAAATTGTTGCGACAATCGCTGTATCCAATGCATTGAGTCTCTTGTGGATCCAATGAGCTCAGTTGTATTTGTGTGTTGTGACGATGATGCATTGCTCCCCGTAGCTGTGTCTAGAAGCGTCAGCTAAATTACATATAATGTTAGTCCTCAAAGTAGTCTTTTTACATCGTGCGACTACTGACGGTATAAAAATGGCCTGTGATCTGTGACCTTAATGATGATCACAGCCTCATGAAGCATTACAACCAGCCAAGTACAGACCGAGTCCATTCAGAGGATGTACTGCTCTGCTGTCTATGTTGACGATAATGGGGTTTCGTCGCAGTTTACAGAACAGAATGGCTCAACATCATCAATCGTTATAGAATTCTTCTAAAAATCTCCAAATAACAAAAGTTTTAGGAAGAAAAAACCTTATTCTCTGATCAGACAGACGTTACTCCACTAAACAATAGTTGTTTGGTGTTATATTAATCCTCTGAAAGTTGTAAAGAGAACCTTTAATCCCTGGGGCTTATATACTTGGATCAGTGTTTGTCCTCTCCGTCCTTCACATTTAGTCATGTGCAGAGACAACAGAGGTGGGAGGGGCCTGTTAACTGGTTGCTCGTGTGAGTATATTTCTTTGCTCGTCTTTACTAGTCAATGTGCTAACTATGACTATGTAAAGTCCCTGGTTCGATCTCTCTCCTGTGAATTCCTGTCTCTCTATGATTGGCTAACAAATAAAACACGAAATTACTCCAAAAAAACAAAAATATTGGCATTATGGGTCAAATTTGCATTCATGAAATGTATCTTTAAATCTTCATTTGGCAAATAAGAGTGCTGAAGACTCTGACCCTTTGTGCAGGGTTTCTGTTGGGCCACATTTTCACATGAAGCTTTTAGATGCAGTAATTGGTTTGAAGAAAATGTGACCCAAGCTTCAAACACAACACTGACATAAGGTTAGCAAACATGTTATCAAGGAGTAACATCCTCAACCTATTTGTGTCCACCTGACAAAATGTCTCTTCCTCTCAGCTCTCATTTGGTCTCTTAGTTGCTACATGCTCCACTCTGTTCTCTAGACATTTGCTCTATTGTTAATATGATACACTATTTCTACAGAGTGTATTATTCATTGTAACATTCACCATTTTAGGGTCTTGCTTTCTTTTTTAAGACAACTTCCGACATTATACGATTTTAAGGGCTGATCTGTTCTTGTCTACTACTTGCCTTTGGGGGAATTTTCACAGTGTTTACTTTATGTTCAGTCGATTAGACCCTCTCCAAAATAGCAAAGCTGTGACATGTGTGTTGGTGATCCAGTCTCAGATGAGTAGTAAATGTGTGTGTGTGTGTGTGTGTGTGTGTGTGTGTGTGTGTGTGTGTGTGTGTGTGTGTGAGACCTCGGACAGCTGTGAAATGGACTGTGACAGTGACTTCAACAGACCTACTGACTGCCATGGCAACCCAGGAGCCCCAGCGGCCTTCTGTCAACGCGCTCTGTCTTCCTCCCTATCGGTCTCTGTCATGTTGTCTCACTCAGTCCACTCGTAAACACACCGACACAGACACACAAAGCCGGTTTTACTATATTTGATTAAGGCTGAGTGCCATTTCAGCTTCTTCAGACTGCATTTGTCCACTCAGGTGTGTGCCCACTCGAGCCAGCTTCTTCAAAACGGAAATGGATGGCTCTCATGTTCAAGGTGATGGGACTCAGTATGTTTGCTCCCTGAAGTCAATTCAGCATTTATTTTTCTGCCGGCATATTTTCCATATTAATAAGATTGACGCATTCTCTTGATTCCATTCAGCCAGATTTCATACTTTTTTCAACACGTGACATTAATGTATTTCTTCCAGTTGGATAGGTTTATAACGTTTGTCAGTTTTGTGTTATTTAATATTTTTCAATATGATGTTATTCATAAAAATATATGAATAAATAAATCACATAAGTCACTAAAAACAAAAACTGTATTTAAACACAAATACAAACCAGAGCTCCACAATTATTCTTGAACAGATCATAATGCAATGATTATTTATTTATTATTTCTATTCGGAATTTATAATTGCAAAATAAAGATGTGTTTCCTAAACATTCTTGAGTGATTGATGTTTAAGGAATGAAACAGGAAGTATTTGGGTTTTCTTCGCTGTTCTCAGTTGTTTCAAGAATGCCGTTTCCTCTGGGATGACATGAAAACTCAAGAAAAAAATACGAAGCCAATTAGGATTTCCCCCCCCATATGTTTGTCATCACATGTAAAGAGGCTCTGAGCATGGAGATGGTGCATTCTTCATTGGTTCATGAGAAGTTCATGAATAATTTCCGATCATGTGTCGAATGTTACCGAGGACTGATCCCCAAAGCCTTGTGATATTTTTGCCCTGCAGTGTATGCGTTGTTATTTTTGCGACACCCGTGTGGCGCTGATCATGCCTTATTATGGCCGGCAGGCGCAGTTCCCCAGCTCCTCTCTCATGTGTTGATGATGGAGCGCAGTAATTGGCCACGCTGAGTGACAACCCACGTCTCGGAGGAGATAATGAGGCCGCCATTTTGAGCGTGATGCTGACAGACAGTTTGAGCCGTTAACACAATTAACTGCTGCACTGGGCAGATCACAGGGTAAATGTATTAGCAGGCTGATTTCAGATTACACGTTCGTATGAATATTAATCATCAACTGATTACTGATTGAAAAGTAAGAACACTGAATTAATTTTGGTTCATTTTTTGTATTTTCTGTTGTACTTTTTGTGGATTCGGCTGGTGTTCCAGAGCTGAGCACTGAGGCGTTCAAAAGATGAAGAGATATGGAAGAAAACAGGTTTTTTTTTCTTTTTGGTGTCAGCTTGTATAAGCTCACACAATGCTGCAGCTTAATGGATTCAGGAACAAAGCATTCAGACATATGTCCCTATGTAAGGTAATGGGATGACTCCGGTAACCTTGTTCAGGGAGCTTAATGCACCTGCACATCCACACAGTACAGTACATCCTCCACTCTCCGCCCTGCTCTATTATGCCCATCTGCAGTCCTCAGTGTGACTGGTGGAGCTTTAATGGGGATTTTTCAGTCATGGATTCAGTCCGGCACAGATCATTATTTGCGTTTATTGTGTTTGTGTTTTTAAATTTGTTTGTGTTATATTCTGATCCCCCAACTCTTCCTGTTTAGCATCATTATGTACAGACAACAGATGCTACCTTTGAATGCCAGACCACAGAGGACATTTCTGACGAAATAACTGACGTATTTTTGTCTCTGTGAAGAATTGTGGAATGTGCAAATCCGTGTGGCTCGGTACACAAAGTGAACCGATTGCAAAGTGATTTTAAATCATGATGATGTCGCTCTTTGGATGCCATCCCCATTCTCCCCCTGAGCAAATCTCATGATTCTTCTCCAAACCTTTGAGTGGCATTAGTCGGACTGCTATTAGAAACTGCTATTAGAAATGTAAACAATATAGAAATTATAATATATATTTATATTGACATCCATGTCTGTCCAAAATGTCATCACCTCATAATTATAGTTTGACATTTGTGTAGAATGTTGATAATCAGCATATGAATTCTTGAGATATGGACAAAAACGTGTTTTGTACTGGACGGACAACCTGAAAACATAATGCCACGCCTACCAATTATTTAGTGCTATCTTTTAATTATTGCTGCTGTGTTACATGACTTTGTAATTTTGTACTGTCGATTTCAAATGCACTAGAAATCGGTTGATGAACTGGAGTTACCTGCACTGGAGTTCCACAGACGACCACCAACAATTGATGTTGATCCGGTTTCTCTCTGCTGCCAAAAACTAGACTGTCTATTTTGATATATTGTACTGGTTGTGTTGAGACAAAATTCAGGCATCAGGGATGCTGTTTGACCTTCTGGTTCACTGTCCTCAGCACCAGCATAATATTTGCTTTTCTTTCTAATGTCAATATTCCTAGAATCCAGGATGTTAATCTAACCGCCAGGTCATAAAACATTGCATTACAACGACAGTATTCACACAGAGAAGTGATACATGTTCTCAAATCTAGTATGGTGGTATGATCCACAATAATGGAATGGTCCATTAAAAGTGTTGCAAAAGTTTTTCTTTAATTCAGTTTGTCGAAAACCACAAATGTCAAACTGGCTTCTTTCTGTGCGTCAGCCACAAACTGATAACGAGTGGTGAGAAAAATAGAAAAACTTTATTAGATAGACTGATTCAGTGTGATATCACTCAGCGACTATGCTGCTAAATCAAGGTTTATCTAAATGAAAATGTGGCTGTAACAACACCAACCAAATCCTTGCTTCAACATGTCTCTTTCTTTCTCAGAGGCAGTGTTGATTATACAAAAAGCCTGCAGCATCAACATCCCTCCACTTCCTGACCCGTAGGTCTCAGCCATCAATATCCACCTTGTCAGAGACAGTGTGTGTCGCACATACCGTGTGTTGATTTCACTCAACACAGTGGGTGCAATGCAGAGGCAATCTTTCTGCTACAAATGGTCACTTAGAATCATATTTGTACTTGCCTTTTTTTTTTTACATTACTCTTTTTTCACTAATTGAAAAAAAAAAATTCACTCCTAGATTTAGAGAAAGAACAATTATGTGCAATTCTTGGTGATACTTGTACTAATCATCCGAGACTCAGATGGAAACACATGAAAGTTGGCACACTTCAATTTTTCAATATGTGAAAAATTTAGAAACAAATAAAACGTTCTCAAAAACTGACAAATTACCAAAAAAAAAGAGTTTGAGCGTAACCTACATGTTGACCAGTACGCAATTGTAATGTTATTTATAGTTTGACATAGTTCAAACATTACGTCATCACACTACGTCATTACACTGTTATTTGAGCAAAAATATTATCGTTTTTCCTGACCTTAACCAAGTGGTTCTGTTTCCTCATTCAAACCAAACGTTTCAGTTAACTACATGTACATTTCTGCAGGCGTGATACATGGCTGATGTGAAGCACATTTGTGAAACATAGTTTTGGTTCAGTACAAAATTCAATGTATCCCGTTGTTTGAAGAAATGTTGACATTTGTTCTTTGCCACCCTTTACAGATTATCTTAAAATAGATAGCATACTTAGTAATACTAGCCTGTAAATGTGGCGAATCATTTAGAAAAACTGAAAAAAAAGGATTCAAATCCCTGTTTGAAGGTAAATTCACCACTGACAGGACTGATTGCTCTCCACTGACCACTACAAACGGAGAGATGGCCGCCCAGCTGAACATAATGAGAAGCGGACGATAAAGGAAGTGTTGTTTCACTGAAAGCTGACATTAGCCAAGATTAACGGTCCATTCAGGTAAACAGAGAGAGGAGGGGAGGGGAGGGACAGACATTGTTCTCTCATCTGAGATTCTTGTCGCTTTTGTGCAACTTCCATCACAGATTGTCAGCATCCCAGGAGAGAGAGCCCACTCTTCATCTCTGTCAATTATTTACTTTGTAAATACACCTGGCTGCCGTTTCTGACCTTTGAGAGAGTTTGAGGTTTTCCCGTCAATTAAGAGACATTTTTTAGGCAGATGCTGTGCGGGCGACCTCGTTCACTTCTCACTCAAAAGCCTGCCACGATTCCAATTTGCAGCATAAACAAACCCGAGACAGGATGGAAACTGCAATTCGTAAAGATCACAATTATGGACTGCAAGTTTCTAAAGACAATGGCTATTTCTTTACACAAAGGCAAAAAGAACCTTTGGGAGACATTTTGCTGTCAGGAGAAATCTGACAAACCCGAGAATAACAATGAAATCAAGGTGTGCCTAATGAGATGAAAGAATGGGAGGATGCTGGGAAAAGAAAACAGAGAGCGATCTTTCATGGCGATTCGTTTTCTGTCCAGAAAAATGAGACGAGCTCTTGCCATACGTCCGTCTCCTACAAATAACCACACTCGTCAAAAGAGGTTTCCTCAAGCGTGGAAACAAAGGGAAAGAGATGGACAGAGGGCGGTGTGCTGTTTCTCCTCTCCGTTTGGCAGGAAGCTTCCTATCAGCAGGCACAAAGAGATCTTTTCTCCCCGCACTGATTCCATCAGGATTAGTGAGGAAATGGCAGAAATCAATGCACTGAGGAATTGGCCTGTATGTCGAGGACGCCTGGATCCGCAGGAGAAGAGCCAATCCAGTGAGGCAGGGGTATTAGTTGTAATCTCTGGACGCAGTCAGCGCGAGACTCTCCATAACCCTTCTCTGCTTTCAAATCCTCACCTGGAATGAAAAAGCACAACAGTGTTGTCCACTAGCTGCCAGACACCATAGGGACTGTGGACTCTGCAGGCCAGTTATTGTGGAGAGAAGTTGTGTAGTGGAAACTTCATGGGAAAGTACAAGTTCAAGCACACATTCTGCTTTATCGATCACGACATTACCTGTCTGTGCTTCCGTACGTTTTATCTTATATTTGTATTGACATTCAAGTTGTATCTTTTCTTAGGGTTATAATTATGTTAGCCTTTTAACACATATCCTAGCATTACATTTTTACCTATAAATATATTTAGCACCCTGATAATTTGTTTACATGTTTTGTTGTACTTTCTGTTAAGCAGTACAGTTGGTTTTCGGGGCAGAGAAGTATAGTTTAGAATTTTTTTTTAGAAAAAGTGTCCTACAGTTTTACGTTGCCCTTGAACCTCTCGTGCATTGGCGGCTGGTGGCAATTTCTCGTCCTGTTCTTCTCATACTTTATTAATTTTTCTGACACGTGCTTTATGTCCCTTATTCCTGTATCTGTTAATGCTAGATCTTTCCCTGTTAATTTCAAATTGCAAGCATGGAAAGCATAGCAATAGCAGGACAGTAACCGGCTCCTAGTCAAACCATCCTGGTGTAGCCATCTTTATAAAAGCTGCTTCGGTTTCACGCCAGTCTGTTGTCTTATGCTGAGGTCCGGTTGATCCGGGACCAGGTGTTTTACCTGGACTTTCTTCACCAAAGTTCTTCTCTCAAACGGGTGTTGGAGGAAAGATTTGACAGAGTTAGCGTTTGGTCTTCTTTGAAGAGTGCTCACACTCGCCATTGTCATGTTGGTAAAAGGGCGCCTCAAGAGACTAGCCTGATGAGAACAAGAGACACGCATCTTGGGACCAAATGAGTCTGGCCCCAAGCTAAATCTTTTTTAGGGCGCTGATTGGATACATGTCACTCATGTAGTTCTTTAATCAGCAATTGGCTAAACTGCGTCTTAGATCCGACTCTCTTTGGCCAAAACAATTTGGCCCGAAGGTGCACATTCTCATCAGACAGCAGATAGGCAGAGAGGATGTGCAGAAAAAGTATGTATTTTGCGCAGATATCCTATTTTACAAATTATCATTTTTTAGTATTAGTATTATTTTTTTTTCTTTCTACAATCAGTGAATTACTGTTTTATGTTATAATAAATGTTCACTGTGTTGTATTATTTAAACTAATGCGTTAACGTTATGCTATTTTTACTTGGGCTGTATATACAACACTAAAATCTTCGGATCCCCACCTAAGTCCATGGATAAGTTTCTACTGCGGTTTGGAACACCAAGATGTTACGAATGAGCATAACTTGTTATTTCATGGTAATCCAGTGCCAATACAGAAAGTTGTTCATTTTATTTATTTATTTGATAATCTTTATTCTCTCTTTGACAGAACAATCCATAGGGAGCTTTCTCCACTGACAACATCTTGAGCCTTAACAAGTTTGCATAGCTCTTCTGCCCGTAGTCAGTCAAAAACTAGAAGATTAAAACAATTGATAATTTCCCGGTGGACCTGGAGGGATCCCTCACAGTCATCGTTGCCTTGTTTTAGAGATTTTATTCATTTATTTTGTCAAATTCATTGGTGTGATCTTCTTAGGCAAGAGACTGCCTTCTCGGGGATATATTGTTGAAGATATCCTTTTTGTATCAGCTTCAGTGTGTATGTTCACGGTTGTTGAAAGCTTTCTTCACCTTTGATTGGGCCAAGCTTGCAGTCCCCCTGTTCCCAGTCTTTGAAACACATTTAAAGGATGCCCTATTTCTGTAGTTGATACACGGATGTTATAAATCCTCTCATCTGATTCTGGGTAAGACATGAAACAGGCATATTTCCTGATGTCACAGTGTTCCTTTAGCTGTTGACACCAGAAATAAAGGATGTAACAGAGGGAAACGAAAATCGAGGAGTAACTTAATTATAGTAATTTTCCCAGCTAGCAGGACTGCCCTTTTGAGAAATTTGATAATTCATGGCCTTGGTAGACTATAATGTGCAAAGCATTGTAGAATCTTTAATGAGCCAAAGATAAACCAGTCCCTTTACACATGCAGTGAGTGCCATTGCATAAGGGTACTTCAAGAGGGAAGTAGTTTTCTAGGTTCAGCGCCTTTTTGTGAGTACACCTATTCAGCACACAGCTTCTTCGCCATTAGCCAGGTGTGTGATTGAGGTAAGCGCTCTAGCAGTCATGCTAGTCTCCTCTTTCCTCTCTTCCTTTACCTTTGCACTCCCCCATACTGCTGCCTTCAGCAGAAATTAGCTGTATTAAGGCAGTGACTAATCACTTCACGTTACCCCTTCCGCTGCATTTGCCAAACAGGCCGTGGCTGTCTGGATCCATAGGTAATGCTAGCCTCATACGAAAGCCAGACCACCTCAATCAATAGCCGCCCCCGGGCAAGGACGGAGATGGAGGAGAGGGGAAAGAGAACAGGATGCAGCCTAATTCAATGAAGTAGACATTACCCGGTGCTCGCAACGCGCCAGGGCATGAGTAATCATAGACAAATTCATTTTAGAGCCTAGGAGCCCAGTATTGCTTTCAATTAAGGGCAAAGTTTAGTGCGAATGGGGTGCATATAGTGGGAGCTGGTGTTAGTGGGCAGGAGGAGGCAGACACAGAGCACGAGAGATTCAGACAGAGCTCGGATCAGTTTCTGTTGACATTGCCAATTTGTAGCCGAGGTCTTCTTCAGGCATTTACGACAGCTGCAGTAGTCGGTGTAATGCTTGACTAACCAGTTCACTATGAAATGCAGACAATGATCCATCCACAAGAGGCTGACTGTTGTTGTTTTGCAACTAATGAAAATAAACACATTATAGGATGCTGCTCAAACAACGCTGAAATAAAATGATACGTGGCTTGACGTTTCGACCGGTTAGTGCTGCTTAAACCTGAGCGAGAAAAGGAAGAAAAAGGAAGAAATTCATAAAACATAAATGTAGTCAAATTAGTGCATTATATTACTTTGATGTCTTTATACAATCTGAGGCTTCATAGTTCACAAAACAACTATCTTGAGAGACAAGTTCTCATAACAAAGTTAATGTCCTGACGGGTTGAGATTGTTGTGAGCTGCAGAGCTGACTGATGTTTGATATCTTAAATGATTGAAAATCACTTTTATTGTATTATCTTTGCTGAAACGTTATAAAAGTTCTTACTATGAGCTGAAGCATGTTTGACTAAAACCTGAAAGGAGTCTGTGCTGCACAGAGTGTTAAAGATGCAACGGCAGTGAAGGATTTTGTTACATGTTCATAAGTCATGCAGTGCTCATCATGTTGAGCTTATTAATGTGTGCGCCTTACTGAGAGATTTGAAACTGATCCACAGTAGAAATCATGAAAGTGTCACTAAAGTACTGAAATTCAAAGTGTGCTTTTTGTCATAATGAGCTTATTTTCAAATTCTAAATACTTTTAACTTCCAAATACAAGCTAGTCTCCAATTTATTGTTTAGTTCAACCTGTATGATCAAATAATGGCAAGTCCTAAATCATAACGGAAAAGAAGGGGAATTGCTTAGTTAATTGTATAGTATTAATATAAACAGTGCTGGAAAGTGAAGAGGTAGATGTTAGAGAGAGTTCATGCATATGAAACCCTTCAATTGATGCAACATGTAAGTCTGCAGACAAACAGTATAATTATGATGTACTTCTCGTTTGAATAAAGGATGCCTTGCAGTTGTCAGGATGATAGTTATGAGGTGTTTTAGGTGCTACAAGGTTAATCAGCTCTGCCAAAGATTTACATTACATGCACCCACATATTCTCATATGCATAAAGAAATGAGTTCTGTCACAGTTTCCATGGCACTGA
Organism: Clinocottus analis; assembly: GCF_023055335.1. Taxonomy (NCBI): domain Eukaryota; kingdom Metazoa; phylum Chordata; class Actinopteri; order Perciformes; family Cottidae; genus Clinocottus; species Clinocottus analis. The sequence continues at coordinate 4,036,020 of NW_027176042.1, read as the reverse complement.
CATCAGCCGCCTTTTTTTCTCCACCTCATAGTATATTTTTCCATCTTTTCTCTAAATGTTCTTCCACTTTCTCATTATCCCATTTCACACCCAAAGATTAAGTGATTTTCCATAGCTGCTTGTTTCAGCGTAATGACATCCTGTACATCCAAAAAAGGTTACCTTTTTTTAAATGAAGTGTGGGCATTTGGCCATTAAGATCCCCGGGCATGCTGCAGCCATCCAGTTGTTGTCAGACATACATATTTATGGATGTACTCTTGGACTGATAGTCATGATATTTCAGGGAGAGAATAAAAGTGAGGGGGACGTAAGAGAGGGCATTCATGCATGCTTTCCTGTAAAAATGTACTATAAACAAGCGCACACTCAGAGAGGCAGACACCTCCACCAACGTGGGACAATTCTCCAGCAGTGCTGTTGTTTATCAGTAAATAAAACAGTTATGGAGGCTGCCTCCTTTTAAGTTGCTTTTGGATTGGATTTCTTGATGAAATGACATTAGACTGTTTTACAAATAGCGTTTGACTGCATTTCTGCTCGCCTGCTGGTGTGGAAGTGTGTAATGCCAGACTCTCCTACTAGCCAGTGTTTAAAAACATTGACATATCAATCACTCATCATTAAACGTCTTCCAACATCATTACTTAGAAAGAATAAGCCTGTACAAGCTAAAGAAATCCCACGTTTGCAATCTTTGTTTTAGCGATTGTTATGCAATGTGTCATTAGGTTGTCAACCTGAATGAATCCCAACCATCGTTGTTTATATTTACAAGGTTACGCGGTTATTTCTTATCATTATTTCGGCATAAGACTCTTCTACATCATTTCCATGTTAGTTGCATGTATTTACACATATAAATTGAAAATACGCTATTTTCAAAGCTCCTGTAATGTGGTTTTAAATCTTTAGGGACATTGAAAGCCTTATAAGCTTTTTATTCCACACATACCTTGAAGTATTGCGTATGTTGCATATTGTGTCTTTGACCTGTAGCACGCAAGCATCCTGATATCACACATGCAGTTTTAAGCACAACTAAAGAGAAATATCGGCCCTTTTTAGATTTAAATAAAAAAAATGTCTTCCATTTGCTGTTTTCATTTGGTGTTTAAACAAGCTCAACACTTCCTCCACTTATTTCATATTAAAATGCTTCCAGCGGTTCAGCGGGCATTATCTTATCAGCAGAATTATTTTTAGTGAGACGGCAACAAGTAGGGATGAGTTTCATGAACAGAGGCTTCACACTGAGGAACAAACAGCGCAAGTCGTGTCTGTCAGAATGAGCTTGAGATGATTTATTGGATATCGTTGCACTGATGACAATACAATATGTATAGGTAATGAGATCCTTCAATAAAGTATTAATATATTTATGCAAAAGTACTCATAATAGTAAACTTGTCAAGCTTTTCATTTTAACCATGGATGAAATTAAATGTGTGCAATGCAAAGATGGTTAAGCTAACATGTAGTTCATGCTCTCAGCTTTGGTGAGTATTTTTGTGTCTTTCATTGTTTCAGTTCATCTGTGCTCACTCTCTCATCCCAGTTTTAAGCAGCAGAAAGAAAAAGGCTAAAATCCCTAAACTTTACCTGTTCAGAACCAAACCAAACAGCAAACAGTTAAAACTAGCTGGGCAGCAAAATGGAGCATTGAGCAGCTAACGAGACAGCTTGTTTTGTGTGGACCAAACCAAAACTAAAAGGATCAGGTGGGCACAACAAAACGCCAGATGTTGCTCTGTGCCTCCTGGATATGTACCGAGGCAACAGGTTGCTGAGACATTGATCACAGCAACACTCAGTAATAATGTGTCAATGTTGTGATTGCTCTTTGTTTTGCTGCTGCCAAGTGGCCATAAAATGTATAGATTATAGAAAATACACTAAATACACTAAAGCTTAAATGGAGTCTGTTTGTGAGAACATTTAGAGGTTGCCTGCTAAGTCATCCCAGCTCCACCCAGCCAACGCTCCATCCTCTTTGCCCAAAAAAGGTTATTTCTGGTCTCTAGACAGCAAATTAAGAACCCAACTACAGGCTTTTAACATCCCTTTAGGAAGAGATGCTATATCTGTGTTCAAGCAAGTACAGAAATATACAGAGAACCCACGACTTTATTTAAACACCATTTATTACTGATGAATTGAGTATAATATACATATAAACATACACATTTTTTGACGGTTTTGTTATGTATGATATATGATTCTCCCGATGAGCTGATGCAGAGCTGTACATATGGATCTCTCCCACCTTCTGCACCACTTTCAGTCAACCTTTCAGATCAGATTGCCCTCATTCACCTCATGTGTTCAGGATGTGATTCACGGTGAAAACTCAAAGGAGCAGAGGAAAGCACTACATCACTGCTCTAAACAGACACCGACACTATTTTCAGCCCAGAAAAAAAAGTGCATCTTGTAGTGCATTGGCTGTTAGGGTTAGTGATTTAGTGTTGCCCTTCCAGTAGGGTCTTAGAAGAGACTGATTTAGAAAAAATAAGACAGCAGCAGAGATGAGATGCTAAGATACCCTGACCAGCTTAAACAAAGTTCCTCTAGAGTGACAGAGAAACATTCTTCATTACCACACTTCATTAGCCAGTGTAATGTTGCAATAGTTATTAACACCAGCATTAAACTGTAGATCCAATACACAGTCCCACAATTTGATTTGCCTTTACACGGTTCAAAATCCACTACAACGGTGTTTTAAAGGAAAGTTGACTGCTGGTTTTGAGAGCTGTATTGACGCATCAACTTTTGCTATTTTTCTACGCATTAAATGCGACAGGTTTTCAGTGACGTCTCAATGAAAACAGCTTTCAACAGCTCGCGTTTCGTCCTCCACATCCCAGAGATCAAGTAGTTTCCACTGTCAGGAGAATTATAGGTCGGTGCTGCTCACAAAGCTGCTTGAATGGTAAATGGTTCTGAAGCAAAGCAGCTCTGCGCACAACACAAAGGAGATTATCTAAACGTAGAGCAATTAATTAGAGCCGTGTGGGCACATTTCTAGGTCCTCCATCTGAGGGTACAAGTCAGAGACAGGTATGAGTCACAGACAGGTATGAGTATGTAGCCACATAACCATATATAGAATAGTCCACCAGTTTGTAAAGCAAAATCATCTTTTTTAACGTTTTATTCTGAAGTCTGAGAAAATACAAAATTCTTTGTATATTTGTTGTTGTCAGGCTGCATGCAGGGAGTTATCAGAATCAGAATCAGTACCATTTTTTGCCATGTATGTTATCACTTACAAGGAACTGTCCTGGCGGGAGGTGCATAACATTTAAGATTTAACAATAAATGTAGCAGTGTGGTTCGTATTGAGTGCACTGTTAAAATAGGATACAAATTGGTCATGGCAACGTTAAAGGATGGAATGTTGTAATGAATATACCAGCAATGACAAATGTTAATATATTAGTAAAAACCTCCAATAAGATTGTAACAGCTGATATGTGTAAACCTCACAACAGCAATGAACATCATCACTTCAGCTTAAAGAGCAGCTGAAAAACAGCGGAGCAACTGAACTCCAGGGTTTGACCACCCTGCCGTGATGTAAAAGTGTACTTCGGAGTGTCAGTACAATGTGACATCACTGTCAGGCGCAACACAACCAGAATAGGTCAGACAATGTTTGCAGCTTGTTAGACCCTTTATAAAAGCTTTTTACAACTTTACACATGCAAAACAACAATTTGTGAATAACTAATGCATTTTGGAGACAATGAAGACAATGTGCAAATGTGTCCCGTTTGTTACATTTATACTTCACACACATTGAGTAACACCACTGACATCTTCAGCTGCTCTACTTTTCCTTCTTAGTAGCTACTTCTTGAGCAGGGCCCTGTGACATTTCAGTCCTGGCCTTCCCTATGACTACCTATAGAAAGTCACTGTAATGCTCCTCTGACCTGGCTAGGATTCCCTGTCAGCTAAGCAGTGTTGGGCAAGCTACTTGGAGCTAAGCTTTCAGTTACTCAACATTAAAGGTAGTTTAAGTACACGCCCCAGAAACATGTAGCAAGCTAAGAAAAAAGCAGCAACAAAAAAAAAATCTTCATTTTAAGTCAATTCCATTATTATAGAAATGTAAAGTATTTTATAGAAATAGAAATTGATATATAAAATGTGCATTATTTACCTGGCTAGGAAGTTAATTTATTGATTTTATCACTGTGTGATGCAGAGATGTTGTCTGAGGCATGGTTGAGAAAACTTAAAGATAGAATGCATTACTGCTAATGTAACAAAAAGCATCATGGTCTCGTGATAATGACATTTTACAATTCTCTATTCACCACATGAATAAAAATGTTGTGCTTTTTCAGCAGCTCCATTCGTTTGAGGCTCATTATGTTTATTCTGCATATTTGTTATTGGAATACAGATGACTTGGCAATGCACACTGTCTCTCGCTGTTTTCAGTGGATATGAGATGGTTCTAAAATGTCATTTTCCTCTGATGTATCCCTCGAAAGCCTACTCAGTTTTACATCAAAGTGTGTCCTAGTGATGAGAGACACTGTTGCATATCTTGTCTCCCTCAGGTATATATGGACCGGATGAAGGTTGGGCATCAGCCTACCCAGAATGCAGAGAAAGAAACCAGTCACCAATCAACATTGTGGACCAGGATACCAAAGTATCCACAGAGTATCAGGAATTGACACTAGAGGGCTTCGATACGGAATCTTCTAATAAGACATCTATGAAGAACACCGGCAAAACAGGTACATTAAAGCCAACACAGGCTCCTGTTGCAGATTGGATTTATTCTGGATTATTATTTCTCAATTTATGTGCGATAAGCGTTTTTCTACACTCATTCTGACCTAAAAGTAGTGAAATGAACGAGTCAGTTACATTTTGAAAACTTAAGAACTAAGCCTATATAATGGGCCATTCAGGGAAGAATGAGAAGCAAATGCGTGCTGGTAACGTTTGTTTAGGAACACGTTTAGGTTCACCCAGTATTTCTTGTCGCCCCACAAGTGCCAGGTCCTGAAGGTTGTGATGATTGACAGCTAATCTATTACTTTCTCCAACACTTTGATCTAGAGAAAAACATCTTGATATCTACTGGTCTTCAAATATTGTAGGAAAGTCATCAGTTTATTAAAAATTGCAACCCAAAAAAATGTCTCCACTGCCACCCTCATCGTCAAGTTTGGACGTAAAATATCAAATTACTAGCATGAATCTAAATAATTTCATAACCCCTGTCCTTTCATTTCAGAACAATGCTCAGTCTAATGTCTCCACAAGTAACACTTTCATGTTGTAGGATCTATTCATAGTTGTTCTGGTACCGATAGCAGTACTGGATCTGATGGAGCCTATAATGCTGGACTGGGTTTGGCAATTACACAAGTTCATGCACCAATCTCATATTATGTCATCATGTGATTCATCAGATAATTTTAGCTCCACAAGAAAAACAACATGTGTTATTCACAATCCGCAGATTTTCAGGCAAACCATAGATATATTTATTTGTTAACTAAGGTGGGTGACTATACACCCCAAGACAACCAGGAATGGTTCCAGCTGATAAGTGGCTGTGGCCTGGCTGGCCACGAACAAATAATGCCCAGCGGCAGAGAGAGATGATTTTTCACTTATCACTGAACATCACATTTACCAAAGCTAAGACACAATATGTAGTCACAAACGCTGTGACAGAACACAGTGCAGAGAGAATGAAAAGCTGAAATATGACACTTCTAATAACCCCAGCTCATATTGGCAGGTGTCTGCACGTCAAAAATCTGTTGCATCACATTCCAGCACATGAATATAAAACCAGACAGGTGCAATACGCAGCAAGTCAGTTATGATGAAGATTACACATCACGTTTTCATTGAGACATGCTGCAGCCATATTAGTACAAGTGCCATGGCAGGTGTCGCCTCTGTAGAGTTCAGCACTGGGACATCTACATTCGGCTCTTTTGGCATCTCAAGGACCCTCCCTGTCAGCCACAGGTATTTTTCACAATTCCAGGGTGTCAGTAAGATGGATGATCCTTCACCCACAGTGAAGAAATGGAGTTTAAAGGCTTCTGAGAGGCAGAGGCCACAGATGCTTGGCATCACTGTTGACAGCACACTGAGTGCTGCCCAGAGCACAGCTGTGTATTTAGCACAATACTGTTTTACATCCCAACATTTGGTAGATTTAGGATGTGAGAATGGTCTGTGAAGACACATTTGAATAAATTGCCAAATTGTCTGTAGGTTAACTGTAGCTTCACTCAGCACATTTCTTCGTCTAAAATCATATTTGCCTTGATGACGAAGGGAGACGGCAACTAATATAATTCCCTAGTGTCTCATTTATAAAATGGTGCGTAGGATCGGCACTAAATAATTGCATTCACTCAAAGGAGGAAATTCACATACAGCAGACAATATTTATATTTACAAAAAAGTGCAGATACCTGCCAGTAAACCATTTCATTTAATAAATCTAACATCAACCTGTAAGTGTGAGCAGCTGGTTCAGCCTCACATCCCTCTACATGCCCACATTCAAACGATCAATGTTCATGCATAGAAATGAGCTGCTGAGTGGATCTTTATGATGAATCACAGAAACTACAAAGAGGAAGAGCACATGTTCTTATATAATTATTTTATTTACTCACTCCTAATAGTCCTAACAGTTCCAGAGTACCTATCGTACAACATAACACATCACAAGCCTCACCGTAGTATTTATATGTTCACAGAAATCAGGCTGATTGCTTCCAAAATGATTGTGATGATCAGTGACCACCCTGGACATCATTTAGAACAATATGTGTTATCTGTGAACACGATTTATTCATTTACTTGTGTTTTTTTTTCATGGCAATATGATTAGTGTAGTATTTACATGTGTGCACTGACATTTAATTGTCTAAGTAAAAAAACACTCGGTACTCATTTGAGCATATAAGTGCATCCATCTTTATTATTCCATTCTAACTGTGTTACTTGATGACATCATCAAAAAGCGACACTTCCTTGAACATGAAGTCAAGATAATACAATTAGGACTGACAATAAGGATATGGCGCTATTGCGAGCTGTCACTGGATGTATTTCAGCAATCGTTTGGTAAAGGTGATGAAGATGAAGGGGTGGTGACTGGAGAATGCTGTCACCATGGTGGCTCACTAATACAAGCACACATAACACTGCTGGTTTGACTGTTTCTGATTAAAAAATCTATAAGTGCAAATAATGTGTGATATGAAGTGAAATGTAGTGTTTGGGAGCCATCATGATACTTGTAAAGACGCCTGTAACGTTTCCTTTCTACAGTCTAACTTTAATTCACCACCTCTCCATCTGTGTTTCCAAAATGTTTGTTTCAATAGTCCACAACGATTGCGTGTGAAGTGGCGTACGCCTCTTTCCGGCCTTTTTGTCCATATTCAACAATTATAAATGAGGCCCCTGATCCTTTTTAACACACAATATCTCAACAGATGATATTTGCTATATTAAAAAAGTATGTGGACATGGATAAGTTAGGACACATTAGACAACAAAAAGTGATGAAAAGTGTAATATTGTAGATCTTCTACAGACACCGTGAACATGTAGACCCAATGTTTGCCCTACTAGAGGAACAGCAGGGCACCGCCAAAGTCAGTCATCCAATAAATGGGACCAAGAATGTCGACCTAAATTGTAAAATCATCCCATCGGATCAGGAAAAGCTCCCCCAAATAAAGATAGTAAAAACCCTTTCACAGGGAAAAAAGCGAAAAAACCGGATGCAGAGCAACAGAGGAGGATCCCTCTCTCTGGACCGGAGCAACAAATGTCATGTGACCAAAATGAATAACGTAACAGAGTTACAGCACGATGAGTGAATTCAATGAATATGACAGAAATCATTCATATAATGAGTAGTAGGCATGGACCACGATCCAAATAACCACAATCCACATCAGCAGAAGGAAATAAAGAGTGGGGGCACTATAAATTGACCATGCCTATGTAATTCTGATTAAGACTTGTGCCTGTTTGAAGTGTTGTGATTGCTTGGCCCCTGCAAGTGCTGCTTAAGAGATTCAAATATATAATAATTAAACTATGATGAAATATCTTTCATTAAACTATCCGTCATTATATTAGAATTTAAAGTTCCACTGGCATCATAGGTCGGGGGGCATCGTTTTTGGACGTAATCGAGGTGTCAGCTCGCCAGGATACGTTATGGGTATCAAATGAAGTACTCCCATTGGTATTGGTATCACTTCAAAGGTCAATCATCTGTCTATTGGTAACAGCATTGTAAGTTGTCACTAAAGGCTGGGATTCATATACCAACTTTAGTTCCTGCTCTTAGAGTGCGAGAGATTCATATTTTGCTTAAAAATCATACAATGAGTTTATGAATTGTGATTCATTATTATAGATATTTGAGAAGTTAAAATTAGCCGTCAAACTACACATGAAGTATCAACATAAATAATAAGTAGTTTCACTATAGATATTTAAAATACATGTTGTTTCTGTATTTCAAGTCAAAATTTGAATTCAGAATTTATTTTAATTTGTAAAGGAGTGTGTGTTATTGTACATTATTATTTTAATTGTATTAAGTTTCACCTCTTGATATAGCACATTGTGCTACACAAAACACTGTGATTTGAAAGCCAGAGAGATGATGCAAAAACACTATTCCATCACTGAGGAAAGGGCTGTTTGGGACAGGTGGTTTCAAGCCTGCGCTGTCCTCTCCTTCACCCTATTGTTGTGATGTGTCTTCACTGGAAGTCAGCTGACAGCAGAAATCTGCTCAGCACAGTGGACAGCATGCTGGAGCCCATCCTTGGAGGAGTATGAATCCAAAGAAAGACAGTGCACGATGGTACACATTAAAGAAACAGAGCAACACTTTGGAACATGCATCTGATGGGTGTCTAATACCAATATCAATGTAATAGGTTTGTGTGAAAGGTACACACCATAACACGCTGTGACTATTCAAAGAACAAGGTCTCCTTCCATGCTTGCAAATTCCCTCAGCATCTTTGTTGCTGTGCGTTTTTTCCCCTCCCAATTTCCAGTGACTGATTAAGGTCACAGAGAGCGAGTAAAGGCCCTGTCCACCTCCCAGTCACTGCATCGTGAGCGTGTGGCGGTACACCGCTGGGATGTGAGACATCCGTTTGTCTGAGTGCAGGTAGCTCAATCAGCCGAGGCGGACACAATGTGTGCTGTCATGCCCGGTGGGAGTGGACCGACGAGCTGACCTTCAGGGAGAGGATCACCAACGCTGACACCCGCCAGCACAGACTGGTAAGATGAGCGTGAGGGACACAGGCAGAGAAAGAGAGGACCCTATCATCGCAGTCAGGGTGAAGAATTGCCTGACACTCTTGATGCAGAGTGTCCCCAGGCCTTCAGCAACTCAAACTACCTCCCGAAGGCCACCCAGCCTGCACACAGAGAAAAAAATAAAAAGAGAAGAATATGATGGGGATGGCCACCTGCAAAGTAAGAAACACAGCAGAGCATCATTTAAATGGATTTGGGGTGCCACAGTGTGTAGAAAGCCATGTGACAACGCTAACACAAACAGCAGCTGTGAAACAAAATGGCGCGCAGCTTCATGCTCTCCCCCTACTACATAATGCATAATTTACAAGACAAATGTCCTTGTATTTTTTCCACACATTATGCATGATTCTGCGCGGTTTCTCATTGACAGATGAGAGTTTCAGCTGCGCAGGGATCACCATGGTGAAGATGCTGCTGAATGCTGTGATGGAGGGAGGATGACACCGTTGTCACAGTAGTTTTCTTCGCAGATCATTTATTCTAAATAGTTCCTAATTAAATAGGAAAAACACCTAAATGAAGAATTCAGAAACTCGGAAAGTTTCCACCTCAACTGACTCCTTTATGCGTGAAGAATGGAGGATTACTGGCTCAACGCCAAGTTCTGATGGTCAAACTCCTTACCCTATCTCGAAGGCCAAGCACGACCACCGAAGAAGGAAACTCATTTCAGTCGCTTGTTGTCGCAAACTCGTTCTTTTGGTCGCATCCCAGAGTTTGTGACCATAGGTGAGGGTCCGAACTTAGACCGACCAGGAAATTGAGACCACTGAGCTCCCTCTTCACCAAGACGGTCCACTGCAGCCGCACCGATCCGCCTGTCGTCCTCCCGCCTCATCTTACCCTTACTCGTGAACAAGACCCCAACAGAACACCATGGCCCCAGATTTGGAGGTGCTAATTCTCATTCCCACCCCTTCACACTCGGCTGCAAAACGCAAAACGCGCACAAAACGCGCCAGTGAATGCTGGAGGTCTCTGTCTGAGGAGACCAACAGGACTGCGCCTAGATATCCTGTCCGTGAAAATTCCGAATAGGACCGGTGATAAATGCCAGCCCCACCGGGAACGTGTCTGACTTATTGCTGAGAATATGCAGCACGTACTGGATAGCACCCCCCACAAACACTCCCGAGGGGCCGGGTCGAAAGCCTTCTCAAGTCTGTGCGGACCGGCCATATGGGATACCGGGGAGATCCCCGGTGGGCCGACGGGGTTGGGGCCGGCCCACCTCCATCGCCAGCCCGACTACATTCCGTGCTTTACAGAATTTTAAATTTATTTTAAAACCTGAAGTCAAGAAATCCCTGACTGACTTTTATATTGCTCCTCACAATCTGTATTCACAGTCATAGTTTCCACACCCAGCATGCAACACTACTGATCACAATTCACACTTGGATGTTGCTTGCAGGTTTTCAGAACTTTTTTGTCATTTTACAACTTTGTGCCTTGATTTTAATCCAGAACACCGGCACTCCGACAGACTTAAAACATACATTTAAGTTTAATTTTTTAAGCAACGTTATCGCGTAGCCTCTTCACATGTGTCAAGACTAAGAGGCTCAGATGCGCAGATGGATGTATCCAGTCATTTTTCAAAATAAGACCGGCCTTAATTTAAAAAAAAAAAAGAAAACGTTTTTTCATTCTTTCTGTGCGGTACCAAGAGGACATTGCGTCACTCGCTCACAGACGAAGCCATTTTTGAGCGTAATTTAACAGCATGGCACCACACAAATTCTTTGAAAGAGTACACTCATTTCATTCCCATGTCACTATTATGCACCTGGGCCGGCAAAGTTAGTTTGGGTTCTGTTACTTATCTTATTGTTTTGTTATGCACCTTCAACATCACTACAAACACACACACACACACACACACACACACACACACACACACACACACACACACACACACACACACACACACACACACACACACTGCATTGAGTGCATGTCGTGTATTGAGTAGGCCGGTCTGACAGTAACTCCCGGGCCACTTTTTTCCCCCAGTCCATCCCTGGGCCAAGTCCATTTTTTGGGCAAAATCCCAGGACCCCTCCAGTTATCTTGTGAGGGTAAAGAGCTGGTTCACTGTTCCATAACCCGGACAGAATCTACGTTTTTCTTGTTGAATCTGAGGTTCAACATACAGTTGTTGCCTTCTTTCCAGCACCCTAGCATAAACTTTCCCCCGGAGGCTGAGTAGTGTGAAACTCTAATAGTTCGAGCAAAGTCCCTCTTTTTGAAAATGGGAACCTCCACCCCTGTCTGCCAGTCCATTGGCACTGTTGGCACTGTTAAGTCAATGCTTAACCAATACCTTACACAATACATACAATACAGGGAGAATAATACAAAATAAAAGGCATACATTGTAGTCCACCAGCTATAACAGAGTATATTAATAATTTTGTTATATTAAGTCATAATATAATAGGTTGCTTCGAGTTATATGTGGATGTTTTAATACTTCCTGACTACTGTAATTCAATTTAATGTTTTCTCAATTTAATTTTATTCCTATAGCCAAATATTATCACACAATCTGCCTCAGAGAGCTTTATAATCTGTGCAACATACGACATCCTCTGTCCTTGGACCTGAACTTGGACAAAACTCCAAAACAGAAGTGCAGTGGATGTTATGTATACAGAATCAACAACATAATACAATTATATTATTGTCAATACACAGAGATGAGACATATGAGAGTAGTAGTAGCACTAATACAACATATTATAATAGAACAATGATTAATCCTTTTTCTAGGAGAAGGATTCCTCCTCAATTACTCTCCTCAAGGTTTCTTCCTTTTTTTCCTGTTGAACCTTTTTTGGGGGCAAGGAGTGGTCCGTAAACATTATTTTGGCCATGATAGTGCAGCACTATCTACCAGACTATCAGCAGAGCGATAACATCATGCCGAGCAGACCATAAATGGCAGGAAGATAATACTCCTAAAATGATTCTAATATTTTCAAATCTTTAATCTCAAAATGCTGCAAAAGTCTTCATTTGCGTATTATTATAATCACAAACTGAAATTGTAGTATACTGTACTATTAAGAGTTTCAATTGAGGTCACTAGTACTGTTTTAACTGTGCATTTTAATATTATATTTCCTGCTCACGTATTATGTAAAGTTAACGTCTTGTATGTGATCCTTGATGACTCAGAGTCACGGCCAATGCGTTGATGAAATGATGAACCGTCACTCTCTTCACTTGAGTGCTTCTTCTATAAATGGCACGGATGAAGTACGGTTGCACTGGTTAATGGAACACGTGATTCCTTTCAGAGCCATTTATGAAGGGACAAGTAAGGGGCCTCTTAATTCTCTCTACATTTCAGAGAGATGTGACGGAATAACAAAGGATCCTGCAAGGGCAGTTTGCACTGTCTGAAGAGAACAATTTGCTCGGAAAATTAGCCCCTCATTTGACTTCCTCAGAGCAAATGGAAAAGATAAATACATATCTACCTGTGGCATGTCCTCTGAATAAACAATTTTGTTTATCTATATTTCTATAAAACCTTAAATGAATGTGTTCTCACACATGTTCAATGACTTCATGATCGATTTTTGACATTTGCCTTCACATCAACAACAGACGCCAATTTTCTGTCGTCTTTTTCTTTGAGCGACATGATTTAATATGCATGTACTTTGAAAAAGATGTTGAATGTTGTATTACTCTCTGTCCTCCTGTTTTTCTTCCAGTGGCCATCATGTTGAAGGATGATTACTTTGTACGGGGAGCAGGTCTACCAGGGAGGTTTAAGGCAGAAAAAGTGGAGTTTCATTGGGGTCCAAACAACGGATCTGAAGGCTCTGAGCACAGCATTAACGGCCGCCGTTACCCCGTGGAGGTAAGTGCAATCTACCACAAGCTGATATAATCAAGGGACATGTAACAAAGAATATGTGAGCGACAGAATGATTACATTTCTTACACACACACATATATATATATATATATATATATATATATATATATATATATATATATATATATATATATATATATATATATATATATATGACTGGATGTATCAGTCATATATGCAGCACGTACTGGATACGTGCTGCATATATATATATATATATATATATATATATATATATATATATATATATATATATATATATATATATATATATATATATATATATATATATGTGTGTGTGTGTGAGACCTCTTTGAAAAGCCCTTGGCAGTTACTGAAGTCTGGGTAGAGAGCAGCAATAGGATGGAAGTCCATAGTTGGTGTGAAAACTGTCATAATTAATCACATAGAAAATAACATGATAACAGCTGTTTTTCTACTCTGCAAAATTCCCTGATATTTTCAGAGGATTGTCATTTCATATGTAAGAGCAGTGTGAGAAATACCCCCAAAAACACCCCAAAAACTGCTCGGCCTTTATAAGCTTCTAAGAGACAATTTAGTGACAATTGAAAGTGACACATAAATTGCCTTGTGGTTTTAGAGGCCATTGCGGCTTTCATGAGGTCTGAAGGGTCAATCAACCCTGCCCAATGTGCAAGAGACATGAATAATACAACACAGGCAATGTAAGTTCTAAACAAAGTGCTTCTTGAACAGGAACTGTATGGGCCAAAACTGCAAATTCTATGAAGGTATCGATGTTTATTCATGCACAGTAGCTTCTAAACACATGACAGCCAACCAGTGGCTATTGACAAAATAAATACACAAATATGTGGCTTGCTTTTTTGATCTCTAACTGTGTAGGGAGAAATTACTTTAGGTTAGGCTTATTTGCTACCAAGAGACCACTTCTTGGTCCAGCGATCAGCTGGACTAGATCCTGCATTGGAGGCAAGAGGGTTTGTGATGAGGTGAGCTGTTATGCTCCGTGAGCAGAGCTGGGGGAGTCTACTTTTGCTATGTAGCCTGCAGATAGGGTGCACCTCAAACACCTGGCTTGCTTTGACAATGCTCCTCATGTTGGTTGTGTCAATGCAAGCTCTTGAAAAGATGTAAGTAAGGCTCTGTTTCTCCATGTTTACACAGAGTCACTAATGACCATCAATTTAACTCTAAAATGAGTTTGCCCTCTGAGCTCTGTCTCTCATGTTTATGTAAAACTTTTTCCTTTATTAGCATTTTTTTATTCAGCAACAGCACTGAGTGCCAATCCAATTACCAAATGCACTTTAATAACAGGACCACATTACATACACTGTGCAAATGAAGATGGAACATAAAAAGGTGCCGGTGAAAAAGGTAGTTAATGTCTGACAGAATCTTTGAAGGCATTGCAGCTCAGTATGGTGAGATTCATCTAAATTGGTATCCAGTGTAGATGTGGAGGTCAAGGTGTGAAAGGGTTTGTCTTTCGAAGCCTGTCTCATGCTAGCAATCAGTGCAACTATTATTATTATTTAACCCTGACCACCACTTTTCTTTGACCTTAACCATGTGGGTTTCCATGCCTGCTTTTACCTATACTCACACCATACTACTCTGAGGGATTCTGTAAAATGCTTTAGATCCAATTAGAGTTTGTTTCCAGAACTGAAATCAGTTGTTCTTTTATTCCATAATCCGAATGTTCCATATTTTGTCAGTTTGCTAGCGTTCCCATGTCTTTTTAATTGGCGGCTCTCTGTTATGTGGTAGAACCGCGTCACATGGTAGCACATGATAGCACATGGTAGCGCATGGTAGCGCATGGTTGGATGACTTTATATGATATTTTTTACATCCTTATTGATTCATGTTACAAAGGAAATCTTCATGAAAAAACTTTGCACAGGTGGCATTACCCAAAAGTAAGTGAATGGTCTTGTCTGTAAAGACCACACCTCACCTCTCAAACTTGATTGTTGGCATTAAGAGATACTCTTTTCATCCAGCTTCAACAGCCCATTGCATGTGTGTGAATGTGTGTGTTTCTGAGCGGTTCTGAGCGTGTGTGTATTGCATGTTGTTTACGTGCAGCTGTCAGTCTCTTGAACGCTGAAATGTCAGCCAGCTCTGTTTGGACTTCTCCTGGAGCTCTGCCTCTGTACTGTGGCTGGCCAAACAGATGAATATGTATAGTTTGACATTTGGTAGATCAGCACACTGACAGGTCAGCTTGATATTGTGATCTTCTCCTTCCGCTCCAAACCCTTTTTTTTTTTCTTTTCAAACCTTTCCAGAACGTTGCATAAAGGTGCCTTTGTGTCATTGGTTGATACAGCCCTGTATGGAGAATATGCATTTGTCCTCACTCCTCAGTTTAGAAATATTGCTTACCTGTCTGCCAGAGAATAAGTCAAAGATTATGCTGAAAGCACAAAACCTCCTATATGAATGCATGAAGCTCCGTAGGACTGCTGTTTTTAAATTGCTAGATTTATAATATGCCGTCACCATTGATTTAGCAGTGAGACATCAGCGAGGAAAAGTTCCCATGTAGCACTTTTACAAAGTTCCAGTGAAAATCAAGCCTGTTTTCTCATATTGACTGAGCCTCTCAGTCAACTACAGTATTTCCCCAGAGACACACACACACACCTCTGCCTTGTGCCAGATTCAATATTGGCAGTATGGCTCAGCTGATCTGTCCGTTAAGGCCACTACTGATACTGATATTTCTGCAGAGAAGCTGCAGAGAGACAAGATTTTGTGCATAATTTGATAGTTTCATATCCAAATAACAAACATGACTATGATACAAAGTCTGGGTTGTGTATCCTGAATAATTGATAATTTAGGCCTAATAATAAAAAATAATGCATCAATTATAAGCCTGTATGTGAATTATTTTTCAATATACAGACATCCTTTTACACATTAGTTCTTAGTGATGCAACTTACTGTAAATTCATCTATAATTCAAAAGCACAGAGCAGATACAGTGCATCAGCAATGCCCGACACTGAGTGACTGGCCTATCAGACTGCAAAGCCCTCTCAGCATGGCCTCTGATGCTGGATCATACAACCAAAGCATCAGCAGTGAAATAGGAGCATGGTTTGATTGCTGCCTCGCCTCCCTGGGTTAACTTCATTGCCTGCCTGCTACATTGAACAATTTGATCTCAGCAGGGAGAGAATGGAAAACTAATATATGGACACACAGTAGGCACAGTTAGTTCATAGTAGACAAAGGACCTCCATTGTGTTGGAGCTGAACCCTCAACAGCACATATTCAAAATAATCTGCAAATAAAACCAGCCATCTGCATGGTGGGATGCCACCAGAGGAAGGTGGAATATTATTCTCAAAGCGTTTTTGTATGCGTTCCAACATGGTCAATAGGAACTATGTTTAGGGAGCTCACGCAGAACAACACACATGCACGGGCCAAAAAAATAAATTAAGTCACAATGATAAATAATAAAAACAAGCATTCCAACAGCGATCAAGTTATACTGTAAACTAATGCAAGCAGTGTTTTACAGATGGGAATAATAACAGGACTAGGGATTTAGGCCTCTGTGTAATGCTGTGTTCACACCGAACGCAACAACATTTTTCACGTCGCGTCTACCGCGTCAGTTGTGTCGCGCGACAAAAAAAGGGTGTTCACACCAAACGAAACATGACTAATCGACCCGCCAGGAAGGGGGCGTGGCTTATCTCTGTAACCTTTCTCCGGGAAAATAACGGATCTTTTACGCTACAAACTATGGAAGAAATAAGCACTAGTTCTGCTTTATACTTGTTGTGGAAGTCACAAAAACGTGGGAATATCAATCAATCATAAATACCATCTGTAGCCGCACACAGCTTGGTGAATTTCACCGACTCCAGGAACTGCCTCTAGCTTACGACAACGATAACCAGCAATCATCCATGATGGAAATAACCACTAGTTCTGCTTTATACTTGTTGTGTAAATTCCACATACGCCAGAACATCAAACTCCATCGTGTCTGGGTTCATAATATCATCCGCAGGCCCACAACAGCTTCTGAATGACGGCCGCTATCATCGCTAGAAGTTTGATTCAACAACAGGACGGCGGTGATGAGCGGAACATCTCAACACTGATCGGCTGACCAACTATGACTCACGCTTTTTTGTCGCCGGAGTTGGGAAATTTCAACTCGTGCGACAAGCTGTCGCGCCCAACGCTTTGTTCGCCCTGTGGCGAACAAACTTGCTGTTCGTGTCGCCTCAAATGCGTCTGTCGCTTGGCTCGCCAGAAGAGTCACGTCTACACAGCTCCTACGCAGTTGTGCATTGACTTTGCATGTAATCTGGTCGCGCGACCAAATTTTATCGGGTTCGGTGTGAACACAGTATAAGTGCTGCTGCAGAGTGAGAAAAGTCATAAATGGCTTCGTGTCCCTTCTTTTGAAGTTTAATGGTGCAGATGTCAGCGAAGGACAGTTGCTCCTGACCCATGATGTTAAGGGTTCAAGGGCAACACTGGACAAGTGACTGCATTTTTTTAAATTATTTTGCATTGGGAGGCTTTACGTTACACGGCATTGATGTTGCGCATTGGCGGCGCATATGAGCCTCCAGACGCTCCATCGTAACGGAGGAAACAAGTTGTATGACTACATAAGTGACTGTTCACTCACTGAGACTACTGGACATCGCTGTAACACAGTTATCTCAGAGTTATAGTGTACCTCTCCGACAGATCTACGGTCTTTAAAGACTTTAAAGCCTACACGTCACACTATGCTTTTTCCGTTTCTATGTCGTTTCTCGACTTCAAAATAAAAGCACCTTATCTCAAAACATGAAACCAGATACATTTTGCTTAAGGCAGACAAAAGGCGACCTCCGTCTTACCGGCAGGGTTTCACTGTTTTTCAACCCTCTGGCCGTATTGTGGAAGTGAAGAGCCTGTGGAATAACAAAGATTTATCGGTCACCTCAGTTTGTCATCTCTTGTGGCAGTCAAAATTAGCTCTTTTCGTAAATTGTAAGTTGCTTCATTAAGTTTACATGGTTAAAATCCCCCAGCAACAAAGTCTGGGTTTAAGTCGATTGTGTCCAGCTGTGGCATCAGCCTGAGGAGGAACATAAACAGTGATCAAGATAAAAGATGCAAATTCCCTGAAAAACAAAATGGTTGTTATCTAATAGTCAATGTCTCTAATTCTGCAGTGAGTATTAGTAAACCACCTTTGATTAACACGGATGCAGACAATACCATCCCGTTATTTCAGCAACTTTCAGAGCGCTCATCTGCTGCAGCTCAGTGTCAGGTGCACTGGAGTTAGGCTAAGTGTATGTGAAGCACACAACTGAACAGTCAGAGCGGTCCTTCCTTCGATCAGATTGAGATGGTGCCCTCGTTCATTTTGTCAGCTAAAAATTTCACATTTGAGTGTCATGATCAGTAATGGAATGCTGTGCCTGCCCTTTCCGTGCAGCATAAGAAAGGCATCCCTTTTACCGCCTTCACTGGGTTCATACATGTGGAAGGTGGATCGTCTCAGGGAGTGGAGAGGTCTGGTTTGGAATGCTTTCTTAGAGGATGGATATATGCAACGTCTCAACAAAACACATTAAAAAGTCAGACACACAAAGCTTGACATAGTTCACCCATTAGATTTGATGCCTGATTGTGGCATAATGATGTCACTGACTACAATAGGATTCCTCCTCAGGGTAGCACATTTTGTAAAAACACATGACCTTTGAACCATTTTTTTTTCTATCTTTGTTCTGTCTTTCCATGCCCTCTTCTCCATTACTTGTGCCTTTATTTTTCATCTCCAGTACCGGTTCAAAACATACGGGCTGATTGCTTGGCCTCCTGTATTGCTGCTCGCAGCTTTCTTGAGAACCGCTCATCAAAACAACTTCATATTCGACTCAGCACCTTACCAGGACCTCAGCAATATACCTGCCAAGTGTGAAATCGATCGGGTGAACGGTTGTCGGGAAGTAGATATGTCCCGTAGATCTCTTCTGTTTTAAAATGTACCATATCCAGCGACCGAGCGCAAGCTGTACCCAGCATGCCGTCAGGTAGAGTAATAGTTAATAGCTGCCTCCTCTCAATACACTACACAGCTTACATATTTACATATGTCCCGTAGATCTCAAGAGCTAAGACTCCACACTGCACTTTCTTAGGACATACGTACAGTATCTACAGACCGAGACTCCTTCCATTGTGGTTGGAGTTTCTTCTTTTAATTCCGTTTTTTTTCTGACTCCTTCCATTTCCGTTTCGCTCCGCCCTTTACCTCTCTTACCGTGTTACAGTGGGCGGTGGATTAGAGGAGTGTTCTTGTGCTTTCTGTGAGCGCTCCACATGAATGATGTATGATTTACAAGCCTTGCCATTTAGTAATTGTGGCCTAATAGGGCCCTTGAATAGCATGATGAAGTAGGGACCTGCTGCTCCCTACCTGCTGTTTTAAACAGTAATGCTCTGGTTGATATGCCAGGCACAGCACTGCCAGGCAGCACTGCACACGTCTCTAGTTGGAGTGTGTCACTCATCCTGTGTGTGTATGCACACCCCTGTGTCCCGTGCATTCATTCCATGGTTGTGTGCCCTGCATCGAAGGGCAAACGTGTATGACTTTCCCCTCAGGTATTCTCAAGCAAGAGGTTGTGTGTTCAATTCTGAATTGCCCAACCAAGACCTTGAGATTGCTCACTTCCAAAAAATAAAGCCTTCCTTTGTTTAGAGGATAGTGCAAAATATGTTTAAGAGTAGATACTCTAAATACAATATATACTGTTTCCACTCACTAGTATATTATAGTAAGTGTAGCTAAGTATGTTGCATTAAAAAAAAAGATTACACAGTGAGGGACACTTGAGGTGAGGTTTTCCCACAACAGAAATTGAGGATATATAATAGAGTTTTGGGACAGTTTCTGCTAACAGGCTTATTGTAAATCAACTTTTTATTATTGAAAATAAAAAAAATATATTTGCCAGATAATCACACTGACCACATTTCATCAAGTTCATGTTCCGAGGAGGTGTATTTCATACCTTCAAACACGGCTACGCTAGCTGTTTTCAGTGTCTGTGCTGAGCTCAGTCTACAGCAGGACTGGGCAATTATTTTTCTCAGGGGGCCACATGGGAAACAGAAAATATTGTGGAGGGCCAGGACAAAAGCCTGAACTCATTTATGTATAATTATATTAATAATTGTATTTCATTGTAAAAAGCAGTAAATTGGATTGTTTTGACAAGCTGTGACTGGTAAGAGTAAATGTTATGATTATTAAGCAATGTGAAAGTGAGATTGCCTTACAAGAAATGTCATTTATTCAATCACAAAAAACAATGGTAATTGAACAGAGTAAAAGATCACGACACAACAGTTTGGTGACGGAAAAATACAAGTAACTGGGCTGTGTCACATACATCACAGCTCTCATCCAAAGCTAAGGAGAAAAAGTCCAAATTTGCCACCTCACGTTGCAGCTGAAGCTCCAGATTCCCTGCGATGTCCTCGATCCTTTTTGTCTCAGTTCGCCTGAACAGTGGGACTTTCTCAAATGCTTCTCTTTCTTCGGGGCATATTAGCACCGCAGAGTCCACCAAGCACTCTTTAATGAACTCCCCCTCTGAGAATGGCTTGCTGTTTTTTGCGATTTTGTGGGATATCACAAAGCTGGTCTTGGTTGCTGCATCATTGGATATTTGAAGCTTGGTAAAACAGCTTTGTTGCTGCTGTAGCAAAGCTTCTGATGTCCAAGCACGTTCAGCATCGGTCAAGTTTTTGTATTTCCCCGCATGTTTCGTATCGTAATGCCGATTCAAATTGTATTCTTTTAAAACATCAATATGCTCTTCGCAAACTAAACACACAGCTTTACCTCCAACTTGAGTAGAAAAGTACTTACCATATTTTGTTGAAAACTCCGCATTTGGCATCAATCTTTGTTTTTTTAGCATGAGCGGACATTTTTGGCTATCTTGTGACAAGGTGATGGAGGTAATGTCATGTAACGTCAATCACCACGTCTCATCATCACATAATGATTTACGACATGTATCGCGTCATTCGACGCTTTGAAAAAACGTATAAATAAAATATATATATATATATATATATATATATATATATATATATATATATATATATATATATATATATATATATATATATAGAGCAACAACGTTTTAGTGCACGTATTAGGTAAAATTAGAAAATACAACTATGCTGTTAAGTTCAAGTTAAATGCTGTGTGGTGCAGATGCTCTGCAATTTCCTTCTGTTCTTGTGACATTTAATGTGTTTCAGAACACGGTCAGGCACGGAGTGAGGGACACACATGAGATGTGATTGTGTATGTGGCAGCGCAGATGGCGTGGAGAGCAGCCGATAGCCTGGTTAAAACAAAATGGCTATATTATAATTTTTGGGCGTGGTTAGAGCCGGCAGTAACCAGTTGCAGTTCAGTAATAATGCGAAGTTGAGGGGCCGGTTAACGCGGGCCGTGCCTCGTCCAGGTCTGTTCTACAGGCTGTTGGCAATAGCTTTTTGTTTTAGCGTAATATGAAAGTGGGATCAATTATTTCATCTAACGCTCAACTGTAAAGCAACTGGTGGTGCTTGGGATTTATTTACTGTCTAGTTAACGGCCCTCATCAGTTCATCAGTTTGAATGGTGGTCACTTTGAACACACTGGTCACTACAACATGGCACACAAAAATCGGATCCATCGGCAACAATCTCATGAAAATCCCACATCAGAATGGACTTCACTTCAATGATGTTGCAAAGGCATCCACCATGAACATGAACTCACTCATGACATTTGGAACCATTTGCTGCAATAAATTAGAGACCGACTGATATTTGTTAAAATATCGGCCCAGGTGTATCTGTTTAAGACTACCTCCTGCAGTGGCACTACCATGTCATTCCCTTCTGAGCAGGTGAGAGTGCTATCAGGGCTAGCTGGCCCGGGCGCTAAGCTATCCATTCTCTTCACCCCCCCTGAAGCCTCCCTGACGTGATAAACGAGGAGCAAAGGATGGAAAGATGGAGGAGGAGAAAAGGACTGGTGTGTGTGTGTGTGGCTCCAGAAGTTGCTCCGCCAGCTTTTACCCACCTGCCTAGATAAGAGAGGCACTGTAAATTAACACGCGATAGGGGGGACGAGAGCATGGGCGGTGTGTGTCTGTGGATACTGGGATTCTGTGCACTCATTCACACACGTAGACACACACTACCTCTCTTTGCTTTGCCGCAGGTATCGCAGATAAAGATGTGTCATTGATGAATGGGATCTTATTTCCCATCAACCTTTGCTGTGTGGGAAATGGAAAGCACATCCAGGCCCCTAAATCATCACATGAATAATGATAACGCTGTGCAGCAGTTTTCATTTTGTCGCACTATTTGTCTGCAAACTGTTTGTTTCTATCCCCGCTTGTAATGTGTGCGTGTGTTTTTCTTTTTTTTCTTTTTTTTTACATTGCAGCTAAAAATGAACACTGAGCTTCCACAAATGATGTGGTGCTGATGTTTAAAGCCATGTTTTTACCTTGTTTAATCACACCAGAGGGCAGTGGGCTGATCATTTCCTCCCAGCCACAGAGGCAGAATTACAAGGAGGAGGAAATGCATTGGTACATTCCCTCGTTTTACTTACAATATGGAAATTGCAGCACCTTTCTGACACATAAAAATAAAACAACTCGATTCATACTCTCTATTTTTGGTACTGCTTGTTTCCCTGCAGTCATTTCCTGACTGCATTCCAGCAATCAATGTGCTCAGCACGTACAACATTATTCACTTAAACTTGTAAACTTACAACATAAACTTTTATTTGGCATTTATTTGTCAAACAATCAAGAACACCTCGGTGAGCGAGCACTCGGAGGATTTTTCAACCGCTGTGACGGTGCAACACATGACTGCTCATTACATCAGTTCAAATCACATCAACACAGGCATCAACGCAGTGATGAAGGGCGGTCCATGAGGATATAAAAATAGACATATTTAAGAGGCAGGACGTTAAATACATCACAGAGTATTCCTTGCTGATATGGTAGCCAAAAGTGTTACATTCTACTTAATGATTGATGCAATCTATGAAATTTAGTCAAGCTGTGATCATGCCCAGATTAACTTAATAGGGGGGAGAAGAACGCTTTGGCTGCTATTAACTATATTTTGATATATACAATTAAAATATCTTTTGCTGTAATACTGCCTTGGCTCAGTTGTGCCATATGTCAATTAGTCTGTTGTAACTTTTTTAAGCTACACTCATCAGTATTTGTACATGACCGATGGAATAAATTAAGGGGAAGTGGAAGCACTTTGACAACTGTCATGTGAGCAGTAGCCTGGCTGTTCATACTATAAACACATTTCTCTGCACAGATCGAATAGCGATTCGGCTCCACTGCTGTTTTCCATCTCTTGCTGTCTGCTGGCAAATTTGGAGGCAGCGGTCCTAGATTTAGATATCAGAAGCATTCCGGTTTCCATTTGTAGTCCGAGTTGTTGTATTGACCTACAACATTTGAGTAGGCTTTGGTGGAATGCAGTTCAACAGTATGCGTGGAGAGTAAAAGGGACAAGATATAATCTGGGAACCCACTGCTGTCGTCCAACGATGAATTAGATTTTTATTGGTTTAGAATCAGCTTGTAAACTGGCTTCTTGTGAAACACATTGTCTTTCAACTCCAGTCTCACATCTAAAGATGCTAATTCTCCTGTAAACAATGAACAGACCACAGAAAAGAGTCTTGGCCCAGATATCAGCCAATTCCACCAAAACCACATAGCACATTTTCCCCAGAAGCCTATTGTTGTCAGACCGATAGATGATGAGTTCCAGGATCTGATCATTTGGAATAGATTTTCATGTTTCAATGTTCTTTTTCCTGACTTGCTTGTGGCACTGAAACTATTGCTAAAGATCGCAATCTTGTATAAACAGCCTACCTGACAGCTGAGCAACAATTATTGCTAAACTTTTGTGAAAATGTAGCATGAATAAAGGTGAGTATTAAAGTCAGCAAACTGGCCCAGTAATGGCAGTTAAAATTGCTGGCATGAGTGTGTTGAACTGTTGATACATGTAACATTTAATTTGCTCGAGGAAGTTGTGTGTTTGTGCCCGCAGTGAATTTCAATTGACTTTGAATTAATTTGAAGTTGTCATCTGTTTCAAATGGAACATCCGATATTTTAAAATCATGTTCCCTAACAGAACAGAACATAACCTATTTATTTTCTTCCAACTGTGAGTGGCCTCTGGGAAACCTTTACCACCTCAAGATGGAAATTTAAGGCAGAAAACAGTTGCGGTGCTGCCTCAACCCCACTTAGTGTGCCGTGAGACTGGACACAGCAGCTTGTGATCTTCACATCACCTGGGGGCCTGACACATCGGAGGCAGCACAAGCAAGATGTAATGTGAAAACAGACACCAGAATACACTGTTTGGAGCATACAGTAAAGTCAAGTTATGACCTTTTTCAAAAAATGCATCTGTATTTACACATAACGATGGCAACAGAAAATGATCCCAGCTTTCTCTTCCAGCTGGCATTTTTGTTTGGGTCTATGAAACAGGTTAAAGTTCTGCTTCATAACAGCTCATTTTCCACATGTTTTAGAAATAAAACTACTTTGTTGAGCTCAGGGAAATATTTCGTTCAGAAACACAACCTCAAGTCAAAGTACACTATTAGCTTTAACACAAGAGCTTTCAACCTTCTCGCACAGTCTACATCAATAGTGTCATTAGTCAACATTGAGTCTTGGTGACACGTCAGAAAAAGCAGCATATCAGCAGCATGGCAGCGTCTTCTTCATTGTCTCAAGACTGGATACATCCTGCCACAGTCCTGCTGTCCACAGTGTTCTAGCGGTGTGCAATGCTGAATACAATTCAAATCAGAGGAAAAACACTCAATTAATATTTGGGTGGCAGTAACGAGTGTGATGCGCGAGTCGAGCGTGAGCCATTTCACTGCCAACGCAGGCGCTATGCTAATGAAATACACTCGCCCCACATTAACACAGAAACATGGCGTCACCCCTTGCAATCATATTACGCTGCTTGGGCCTTTTGCGTAGTGTTAAGGCAGACGGTCAACATTGTAACACATTGTTAACATTATGAAGCAGTCTCAGTAAGTGTTATTGTAAATCAGTCTTAACGGTGTAACATGTGTTTGATGTTGTGAAAGAGTCACGGCTAACATTGTGACACATGGTCAACTACTTGATTAGGGTTGAACACTTTAGGGTTAAGTCACCTATTGATATGTCTTCAAAAGTGTGTTTTGTTGGATCACCTGGAGGGGTTTTCTTTTTTGTGTGACTGGAACATAATCATGGACACAAAAGACCTGCATATATAAATTAGTATTCAAATAAAGAGCACTATACCATGAAGACATGCACACAAGCTGGGGCTAACCACAGCTTGTGTGCATGTCTTCATTGCATATGAAATGAAAGGTGAGCAGTCAGCTGTCTGGTATCATATTGAATGGATGGATGCAGAGGGACTGTGCTGTTACACTGATAGACAGACAGAGCTGATGAAAAACAGCATTTGTTTTGTGCTCTGGAGCACAACACAAGTAAGTAAATCAGTGTAACTGGATGTTGCAGGCTAACACGTGGAGGTGCTCTGTGCATAACCATATTATGGCGATGTAGCTTGTTTTTTTCTCTACCGTTGATCTTATTAGTAATGGTATCCTTGGAGTTGTTCTCGTCTTATTGTTATATCCAGCCTCTCAGCTTTTATGCCATTTGTGTTCTCCTCATTTATTGCCTTCTCTTTCTTACTCTCTCTCTCTCCTTTTTGTTCTCTCTCTCAGCCAGCTACATTCCATTAAACCTTCAAAGATAACTGATGACTGCCAGGCTGCACTCCCTTGTTTTTTATATTTATTTCTCTTTTATTTATGATTGGCCTTCCCTCCGGATAGAGAACACATGCCATTCCTAACATAATGTTATATTTCCCGGTGCCTGTCCTCAATGACACCAAAAAAAAAAGTCATTCTTTAAAAGCCCAGTGCTACCTAGAGGGCAAGTAGATGCTGCCCCAGTTGCCAAGGCTGTTCCATACCATTTTTAATAATCTGGCTTGCTGACAGGGGCGGGCCCCACCACCTTTTTTGTCTTTTTTTTTTGCTTTGCAAAAGCAATATCCCCCCCATCTTGCTTTTATGAAAAAATAACACTCATGAAATTGAAAAAAAGCCACAGCTGACTTTCAGGGCCATTTCTCATGTAATGCATTTCAATTGGGTTTTTAAGATAGATTGCATGAGGTCACAGCGTGCGCTAAACATATCTCATAACCCAGATTGTACAGCCCTGTCCGCATGTCTCCGATCTGTTTTGCAAAGCCGCGGCAGTGTGTGTGTGTGTGTTGCATCAGTGGCCAGCAATGCTGCATCGCATGACCTTCTTTGATGGACGCCCTTTCTCCAGCTGGGAGAGGGTACGGGGAATTCACAACCCCCATAGCGTGGCTCAGATCGAGACAGAGGCTGTATCATCAACCCCTTCTTCTTGATGTCCTCGCTCTCTCCTCTCAGCAAGGACGTGCACTCCATGCCGTGCATTCTGTTGTCTGTTTTCACACAAAGCACTGCTTACGTCGCCTCAGATCTGTCAGTCCCACAGGGGGGATCACAGGCCGCCTTGCCCGGTCTTGCGGCTCTCTCTGCGGGGTCGCGGCGGCATCTCCAGCCCCACAGTAGCTCCTGCATTGTCATGCTGAAGCAACAGCGCTGTCCCAGGAGACACTTGAAGGTGGATGAAAAGAATGAGTTCTCAGAGGTTTCTGTCAAGACACATGTTTTTGAATCGTAGTTAGAAACAGATAAGAGACTTCCATGACATTTTCTTTGAGCAGAGGTGGGTTTCAGATTGATTTTGTTCTGATGCTACTGTGTAGTCTGCGACTGCTGAGCCTGTGACATATGTCATTAACATGCCTGCTGGAGGGCCTCAGTCACATTATTTAACGTAGTATTGGCACAGAATGTTTTGCATATCCAACATAAAAGCTGATGAAATTAACTTTCCGCGGCTCTTTGAACTTACAGTTGTGCACATTAAAAAGTGCACGGACAATGTGATAATTTATTGATCAATTGTTCAGTAAAATGATGATTTAATGATATTAATTTGCCATTTCCCAAGTAAGTACAAAGCCTCTGAGTGTCCTATATGTAAATATTTGCCTGGGATTTCCAGCCTTATATATATTAAATATGTTCTGCATGTGGATCAGCGCAAAACAATATTGTTGGATATTTTGTTAAGTATGCGCAGGAGTTAGCCATAATGGGAGATATGTCATGGGAACCATGAGATATTTACAATTGCTATTCACATATGAAACATTTAAGTAAGCCTGTTAGTTGAAGTAAGTCTGAGAGTAAAACAGACTTTTAGGTCTAAAGTTTTAAGTAAACACATACCAACTAAAGGTTGATGTTCACAATGTAAGGGTTGATTTTTTGCATTTGTTTTGGCACATTTGTTTCGGATGACGTATGGTTGTATTTTTGATGTTTTATCTGTAATGGTGTCTTGCCATTTAATGAGGGATGGCCCACATGTCTGGCATGATCAGCGGGTTCTTCAGCTGGTTCCAGCTTCTGGAAGGTTTTCAGTCTATTTTTATTGCAAATACAAAGCGTGTGGGTTTTGATTAACTATTTTATATTACTATGAAAACATTTCCATCAAACAACTGTATTTATCCACCGTAAAATACATTTTACAGGATTACATTTGAATACATCATGATAGCTCATTATCACCTTTGCTGAATACTCATTTGTACTGAACAGAGCATGAACACTTCATACTACTGTACCCACTGGAATCTCAGTATATTAGCTGTTTGCTCTAATGCTGCCAAAGTTACTTGCTCTCCTCATGCTGTAGTATCACACATATCATATTCTGTAGTGTGTAAGGAAATAACTTTCTTTTGGTGAATGTGGGCTATTTAAATATCGTATTATATTTAAGTATCTGTCTTCTTTGTAAGATCCTACCTTTCACGATATATATCACATTAAGGCTGAATATTCTAAAAGTGTTTCTCGTTAATATTCTGATATCATATTAGCGGGGAAATGACAATAAGATAATCTTTATCTGTGCCTTTCCCCATTACTTAATGAGAAAGAGAAAAATCTGCTGACTCCCTTTGGCTAGAAGTACTCTATTTAATTTGATAAGAAATGAAGGAAAAGTTATCTGCTCACTGGAGAAATTTTACTTTCTGTTTCTGTAAGAAATGGTGAAAATGTTGCTTTTCTCCAGATAGATTCACTCCCTCTATAAGAAATAGTGGAGAAGTTGACTTTTTTTGGAAATGTTCCTTTGAATCTTACAAGAAATTGATTGTTGTTTTCAATCTCCATTCACAAAAGAAGTATTGAGTTACTCAAAAATATATAGTCCATTTTTATTTGAACTGCATGTAAGCTCATTACAGGACTTTTTCTAATGTTGTTCCATGTCCTGCTCCCAAAGATTAAGAATGAACATTCATGCTCCAGAGGCAGTCTGGCAGTGCTGAAAAACGTAATGTCCAACCTCTTCATAAGAGGCTAACTAACCAGTCGAAATAGTCCATTTGGATATAGATAGCACATGGTCCCTGAGAGCACATGGATGTTGTTTTCAGTTTTAAGACATACCTTTCCATATTAAAGTGTCGTATGAACTTAGTTGCCCAAGCAAGAGGTATTACTAGACTGCTGCTTAATCAAAGCCACCAAGGCCCCATCATTGAGCGGAGATTTGGGTGGTACACTTGAAAGTTCTAACACTTTTAAAGTGTGTAAAGGAGCAGTAGCGGTCCATGGATTTTGTAGCTACGCCTGCTGCTGGGAAGAAGAATGAGAAGCATAAAGAGAAACTGAGGTGCAATCTGATTGGACAAAGAGCCTTAGGCAGTGTGTTAAAGCCCGTGAGCAGAAAGACAAGGCGGACAGACAAGGCAGCAGCAACAGAGGAAGACATAAGGGAAAAATAATTATAATGTAGTGTTTTTGTGAAAAACAATTACATTATAAAATATATCTAACTTTTAATTATAAAAATAAAATGAAACAAATTTAAACATTAAATTATAAAAACAGCTATAACTTTGTGATTCTGTTTAGGCTAGCAGAGAAGGCTTAGCAAGTTCTGACGACCGGCCATGAAAAAGGTATATTAGTGTATTATTTAGCCAAAAGATGAGAACGTCACCATGTTGAAAACAGTCTAGCCACAAACAAAGCATCGCCCAATGGCAGAGCTCGGGGTTCTGCAAGTCTTTCCGTTTTTTGGATGGATTTGGTTTAACTCCACAAAAATAAAAGTATTTTTTTTAGCTTAGTATTTATGCGTTTCAATATTACACCCAGTGTTGACAACTTACATGTTTAACCTCAACTCCATCAATGCTTCCAACCTCTGTGACCAAATTAGAGTTTTTTCTCCAGTAAATCCAGGCTTCAAAATTCCAAAAACCTGGCAAAGAGCATGTTTTTTGACCAAATTAAATCCACATACAATGTCTTTTCCTACATTCAGTTCACTGCTGCACCTATATGTGTGGGCCCCTTCAATTTCCTGGCCACTATCTTGGCCTAGACAGGCAGTTTGTAAAGTCTGAAGGGTCAGGGCCACAGGGTGTACCTTAAGTGACTGATCTTCCTCATCACCTTCAGTCTCGCCATAGGTAACCTCAGGGCTGGTATAGTTGGAGTGAGGACGAGTTAGACAGCAGAGTGAAATGAAGTCGGGCCACTGTTCATTCGTCCCCGTTCGTCCCCTCATAATGCCACTCAATGTTTGAGCAATTTCTGCCTCGCAGGAATTCATTTATATGTAAAACACAAAAGCCCAGACTACAGCACTGCCAAACATTATAAGCAGCCTCGGAAGTCCCACAGGTTTTATGCAATTGACCAGTGTATTGAAAACTTTGAACTTGGCAACATAAGAGACAGTCTGTGATGTGATTGGAGTTAACAAGGCAGCACTGTGCTTCCCCCTGGGTTTGCTTGTCATGCTAGCTTTATGAGCTTCAAAACGAGATTTTCAGTGTCTGATTTTCACAATAATGGGTGCACAAAACAAGAGCCAGGACTTTCTTCTATAGAAAACAAATGCCCCCTCCACCTCTCCTACAAAACTCAAACATGTTTATTCATAAATTAACCATTTTGACCTCTGACTGAAACTGACAGGATTCCTCACAGGAAATCTCTGAAGCTTAAAAAACAAAACAGTTGCACTTTCAGTGAACTGTCTCTGCTTTTCCCGTCCTTCCATTACACAATCTATAAATCTCTCACCTTTTCTCCTCTTATCTCTTCACACTCTTGTTTACATGATTCTTTGATATCACCCTGACGTTCTTGAGGTTAACAAGAAAGCAAACACTTCTGGATTCTGACAATTTTTTGACAAAAAGCCATTAAATAAATAAAACAACAACAAATAAATCTGGACATCCGAAGTTGAATTAGTAAACCAGTAACTGAAATGGACTCCAGCAAACTTTGACCTTGCCAACCAGATCTTAAAAGATAGTACACATCTATCCTTTCGGTATTATATCCTTATCTCCCATTATTTGTGTTCTCGACCTAGTGTGTTAGCTGTGTACACCCAATGCCAACATACAGAGCAAATTATGCTTGTGTCAAGAGTAATTAAATACCCAACACATTTTGAGCTGTTATCACATTCATATCCAGTGTATATCAATTTAATACAAACAGATTATATCAATATTTGGGCGGCCCGGCCAATAAAAAATATTTTTGCACTTTTCGAGTATGAAAATCTAAACACCCTCTCCTGGTTATGGCAAAAACATGACCCAGCCTACTCTGACTCTTATTGGCGTATTATCTTATTTGCAATCTCACTAGTCATGGCTAAACCAAACCTAACCAACCCAGACAATGAGTACTAGCCAATCAGAGGCAGAGAAGGGCGGGACATGTCTTTACCATAGCAGGATTTGTAAAATGAGTTTCCTGGTTTGAGATTTTTACCACCTCTGCCCCATTTGATGATGTCATACCAAAGTTATTAAATAGGTCTGACCTAAGAGGGTAAAACCTGATTACACCAACCACTTAAACAGAAAAGTATGTTTGTCATTGCCCTCCAAATGGACCCCTTTATTTCTGATTAGACGGCCATATTGGGAGGACTGCATCATCCCTCAGTTTCTTCCTGTTGACCGCTGATTTGCCACCTCTGTCATTATGGCACACTGTCTACTTTGTATGGTGGGGGATAGAGGTCATAGTCAAAAGAGAAGAGTGCTGGCTGTTGGTGGGAAACGGGAAGCAGAAATGATCCTGTCACAAGCTGTTTTGAGCCATCCATCGACACCAACCTCCTCCCTAAAAGGTTTTTTGGCACCAGTAATGTTACACTACTTCCACCTTTGTTCCAAGCGAAAAATTGTCATAATTCACACAGCAGCAGGGTAAACACAAGTTGTGTTTAGACAAACAAATAACCAATGCTGTGGTTCCATTACATGAACAAAGCAATGCCAATTTGTTACTCCTATGTGGTTGTATACAGTATTTGAATTAATAGGTAAACTACAGTGGTATCTCAAGATAATATAAACAAAAATCTGCATTGCATTAGTAACACAGGCTTTGTTTTATGATTTAACAAGATCCTTTCTATCAAAATAACAAATAGATGAGATGATTTATTTGTTGGCTATGGAAATATTACGTATTTAAAATGTTGGCTGTGGCAATAATATGAGCAGATGTTTGATATGTTTTTAATTAAAAGGGATGTGCATTCTGTCCTTCAAAAACAACGCTGCTTACACTGAGTAGTCACATAAATTGTGAGGCAGAGGGTTGAACACACGTTTTCGTTAACCAGACATTTTATGTTTTACTTCCAAACCATTATTTGAAATTCATGTCGTCTTCCAATTTAAAGAGTGTGAGGATTTGGCCAGTCATGACTGGTGCAGGCTTTGTTCTCGGAGTTGCTGCTCGAGGAGAGTTATTTGCTGTGATAGATAATACAATCTTGTAACATCACAGAATGAATGCATGTACATTTACTTTTCTGGTGGGTTGTTAGTTTTAAATCAGCTCTTCCTCCCCTCCCTCAGAAACCACTTAGAACATCTATAATAATGATGCATTAAGGTGTCAGCAGTGCAGGCTGCCTTATTCATCACTGCAGCCTGTTCATGGCGAGAGTCTGTCTCCTGTGCTTACCTTCCCACATATTAATGCTTCATTGAGTACATTACACTACATCACATCTGTGTTTGATGATGATGTCACACACATACAAACACACACACACACACACAGACACTGCGTCAATCTCAACCACAGTTGTTGCCTGTTTTGTGATGCAATTTTTTTTAAAGGATGTAGCTCTATAGCTAGCAACCTGTGTAAAAGTATTAATCCTACGAAGCTCTCGATTGTTTCTCCAGCGCCACATCCGTGATACAATCTTTGGTACCGACAGTCATGCTTTCAAGGCAACGATTGCCACCAATTGCGGTGCTCCCCGGACTTTTTCATCTCGTGCCACCAGGACCTCATTGGGTCAATTAGAAATGTGTGAACAAGATGGTGGCACTAATGACAACGGTAGAGATGCAACAGAAGGATATTCTGATCCTGTAGACAGTTATTGTTAGCGTAGCACCAATTACCAGCTAATACTAGAGTTAAATAAATAGCTTGGTTAGCCACCTACATCCATCTTTGACCTTAACTGTGATAATAATTAAAATCAAAATTTTGGGTAGCAAAACATTACTTAAAACAAAATGTACTCAACAAAAAAAAATGAACATACTCTTTTGAAATCTAACTTCCACTGATTGTATTTGAATCATCAGCAACTCCTAAACATTACAGAACAGAACGGTTACTGTTTATTAACACTGGGGCACTGGCACAATACTCACAGCTATACATAAAAGAGGAAGATTTAACAATTGAACAGTTGTCAACATTGACATTAAAGTGACATGTGGTTCCAACCCTCTAAAGGTATTCTGTGACCAGAATGTTTTCTAGTAATACAAGAAGGCTCTGAAAATGTGTCCTGCAATTTACATTAGTTCTAGCAGTTAGCTGCGTTCTTCATCAACGCACGAGCCAAGTGATCCATCGCTAAGAGTTATATATTTATTTTTAGAGTTCAAGTCTTTCGTCTTGGGGAGGCCACACTTCCTTTTCACTGTTTTGTTTTTCTTCAATGTGTTTGAGATGATTTTGATTGTCTGCACTAAAGGATGTTGTTGAAGACATAACCCCCTCCTGTTCATGCTGGGCAGAGGAGGTATTTTTAACTAAGACCTTGACCCGCTCATCAGCCTTCCTCTAGCTCTGATTACAGGTTGCAGCTCAGTCCACAACAGGCCTGGGTGAGGGATGATATCTTTTGACCTGATGTGAAGATGTAAAAATAAGAAAGTGGACCCTGCTTGCCTCGGGAGCGGCAGGGGGTTCCCCTCTCCTGTGTGTTTATCTGAGGAGAACATAAATCAGTTGTTAGGTATTGAGATGGGTTGCCTCCGGGCTCAACAGTGTCTCTACCTCTTGCTCTCAAGCTTTTGAACTCCAGGAAGGGAGAGGTGCTGTTACAGGCCCCCTGAGGCTGATCGCCGAGAGGGAGGCAGGCTTCCTCCTCCTCTGCCTCACTACTCCTCCCAGTGTACTCACTCTTGGTCTGTCTTTTCCCACTACAAATTATAGCTTTTCCTACCTCCTGTTATTGGTAACTTTCAATATCCTGGTATCACAAAGAGGTGAGAGCAGAGAGACAAAGTGTTCCCATATTTGAAAGTCTTATTATGGTGCCAGTGGGGATTATTGATATGCAAGGATACACAGCTCAAAGACATGCCAAAGACAAACAGGAACAAAGTAGTGACTGCCACCTCACAACGTGATAGAGTTCACTACAGAAGGAGTCGATCCTGAGCCACACAAATGTCTGCCTGCGGCTGGATTAATAAATAGCACAGCAGAGTGATTGAAGACTGCTACATTTTTGATGACACATTTATCCAGAACAACTTATGAAACAACTCCTTCCTCTTCAACTCATGCTGTGACTCTGTGTGTGCTCAGCACTGATCAGAGCTGAGTTATGAAGTTGTTTCAACAAGAAATTGATCACTTGTAGTGCTTTTTCTTTTTGCTCGTGTTGCATTTGTTAGAACTTTACAAAATTGGATGTGATAGAAGGGCGTGTCGACAGGAGGTCGACGTTGGGGAGACTGTGGCTCAGTGGTAGAGCATAGTCCTCCTTCATTCAGAGGATTGGCAGTTCAATCTGTGGCTCTGAAAATCCATGTCAATGATTTAGTTGGACAGGACATTTAACCCAGTTGGCTACATGTATGAATGTTAGACAATTCAGATGGGCAGTTGGCACCTTGCATGGTGTCTCCTGGTACCAGTGTATACATGTATGTCTATGGCTGAATGATAACCTGTAGTGTTAAACTGCTTTGAGTGGTTGGAAGACCAGAAAAGTGGTAAACAAGTAGCAGCATTCACCATGAATGTCAACAAATGCTGCTTTTGCTTTTTAATGATTGCAAGAGTAAAAAAAGACTTAATTCGAAGGCTTTGCACTGTTGTTCCTTAATGTCATTATCTTCTGTCTGGATCTCCGGAGGATGTGCTGGTTCACTTTCACACTATGATATGTAACTGTATAGCTTCTGTCTTTATTGTTGTAACCTGTTTACATTGCTGAACCAGTTTGATATCCTGGATATTCTCTCTGAATTATTATTTTTTATTTTTTTCAAAAGTTAGATCATATTTCTTTAGGTAGTGCAGTTAGTGACTGTATGGGCTCCATGGAAACTCTGACAACTTGACAAAGAAGCAGCAGGGCGTGAGGCTTAGCGTTCGGTCACAAGTGTAAGCGTGAACTGTGCACAAAGCAAAAAAGTGCTTGTTGTGGATTATTCTTTAAAAATAAAAAATATGTGCTACCTATCATGTAATCTCTTCATGTGTCGTGACCCAGCAGTCTCCCAAATCTGGCATGCTTGGCCCTATAACTACACACATTATCACAAATGATGATTGTTAGGCCATTGTCATTATCATTTGGGCCTACTCACTAATTTGACCAAGTGGGAGTAAGTCCTATTCCGTTTGGGCCAGTTGTTGTTTAATGATGCCACCCGGGACCTTGAACCTCACATAAAAGAACACAAAAAGGGGAAATATAATGGTGTGCCATGAGACTGGGAATTGTTTTATAATCCAATCAGGTTTCAGTGCTAAGTCACCATCTTGTTTCAAGTATATATGTTTTTTATACCTGTACCCGCAGATGTAAAACACAACGACTTTATTGAGCAGACACATATGGGCCCATCTTCATCTTTGTATGCAACATAAATCTATTGTGATCGTTAATTTGCTTATATAACAGCCTCCACTCTGCTAGTTTCAGGATTTCCATCAGATTGGAACATTGCCTGCAGAGATTTGTTTCTCCATTCATAAGAATTCCCACAAGAGCATTAGTGTGGTCCAACACTGTTGTTGGGTGATAAGGTCTGACTTGCTTTCCCATTCAACTCAAAGGCTTGCCTAGTTCTTCATCACTAAAACCATTTCTTGATGGAGCTGGTTTTGTGCAATGCAAGGAAAAGGCAGAAAGGGGCCTTTAGTAAGCTGTTGCATTTATATTTCAGTCTCCCAGCAAATGATTAAATTCATAGACCTATACCACCATTTGTATGTTGAGTTGTTCAAAATTTAGACATTTATTTATTTATATTTGGTTAAAATAAGCCTCATTATGTACTAATTTAACTAGCCATCTGCAGACACCCTGTAGCAGCAGTGATATGGCCCATCTGTGCACAGTTGGTACCACAGCTCGCCATCGTCAAGCAGCTATTGACCAATCAACAGCAGTGCAATGATGTTGTCACTGGCAGTCTGAATCCTCCTCTTGCACCGTGTGTCCTCAAGTCTTGGCAGACAATCCTGTAGTTGTGTTTGCATGCTGGATCCCTCCCTCTCTTATGAATATGGAGAAAGTGGTGCAGTGGGCCAAATGGTAAATGAGCAGTGACATATCCACAATAGGTTTGTTTTGGCAGGGTGAAAGCTCAGGACGGGACACAACGCAATGACTGCTTCACAAGTAATATGTTTAACCTGCTGTCTTGATCCAGAGAGAAAGCCGGAGGGTTATAGCTTGCTTTAGAAAGGACATCAATAAGTGAAATAATAATGATATTTAAGTTAATTCATAATAAGTGAATGAGAAAAGGATGTCTCAGTTTTATGTTCAACTGATGATGGTGCTTGTCCGTTTTTGCAACCAACATGTATCAAAAGTTTGTCAGAGATCGCTTGACATTCTGAACGGCTTGTAGTCTTGATTCCCCCTTAATTGTTTTATTTTGTTCAAAAAGGAACAACCACAAGCATTGTTACAGTGCATTACCGCTCCCAACTGGATTGGAGAGTGCATCATGAAATTAACATGTGTGAAACGCCAGTCAGACGCAGACCCTCAATTGTAGAATGAATGGATCCATGTGTTCATGCAACCCATTCCAGTTTGCAGGACTGAGCACACGTAATGTGTGTTCAGTGTGTCTGAGGCTTAGAGAAGGTAAAATTCAATTAGATTCAGTTTATTTTGTATAGCCCAAAATCACAGATTACAAATATGCCTCAGTGGGTTTTACAATCTGTACACATACAAAATCCTCTGTCCTAAGACTTCACATCGGCTCAGGCAAAACTAGCCCAAAACAAGACCCTTTCATAGGGAGGGAAGAACCCTCAAGGAGAGCAACAGAGGAGGATCCCTCTCCCCGAATGAACAGAAGTGCAATAGATGTCAAGTGTACAGAATGAACAATGTAACAAAGTTACAACACATCCAATGAATATGACATGAAATTATTCATATAATGAGTACTAGGCTTAATGAAAAAGTTGCAACCACCAAAAATAGCAGCAACAGGGGATATACATAATAGAATAATAATGATAATAAAAGCAGTTATGGTATTGGCAATACTAATAGCAATGCAACTAATAATAATAATGATAATAGCAGGAGGTGTCAGGCAGGACCACGAACCAGATAACCACAATCCATTCAAACAGAAGGCGATAGATAGAGGGGTCATCAGGAGAGCCATGGCAGGAGGCAGGGCACAGCAGGTAGGGCACAGTAGGCAGGACCAGCTCCAGACACAGCCACAATCCATGTTAACATGTTAGGCAAGAAAGAACAAAGAAAGTAAAGTTAGCAATGTGGATTGAAGAGACATGAATCCATCCAGAAAGAGAAGAGGAGAGAGGAGCTCATTGTAAACTAAGATGACCCCCAGCAGTCTCGGCCTATGGCAGCATACTTAGCGTGAAAATACGGTCCAAGAGATGACGAGAAGTCCCATTCACGCAGAAGTTTAATCCTGGAACTGTCTAAACATTTAAAACCAAAGGGCACAGTACACAATACTGACAAACTTAAAAAGTGCTTCAAAGTCTGATTACAAGTTCAACCCTTTTCCCTTTTCTTTTTTTTCTATAGAAGAACTGCAGTTCCTCAACAGGCCGCTACGACAGCTCTTAAAAACTCAGATTATGTTTTTCTTCCTCAAGCAGTAACAATAATTCACTTCTACTGAAGGACGTCTTTGTGGTTTTGGGAAAATGTTTTCAATAAAAATAATGCTTAAACAGAGTCATATTGAAACCCTGAAAAGGATTTTGCATATACAGGTTTGTTCACCCTTCCTTGGCATTCATGGTCAGTTCATCTACAGTTGTATAATGTCTTCTGTTACTGTTTGAGAAATTATTCCCACAGTAGAACTTTTTGATGAAGAGTTTGAATGATTTGGCTGTTTACAAGGCGAAAGGGCAAATCGCCCTTTTGCCTTCTACTGTGGAATATAATAACACATTTTTGGAGCTTGACCCATTCTCGGTACGAGGTGTGATTTTTGTGATTTCCCCAACTTTATTGAAGTGTCATAATAAATCATTGCAATGGCTTTTTAAATGATAGATGCCTTTTTAGGAGCTGACCAACAGCAAATGGGCAAATATTTTTGAATAATCTGTCTGGAGTCTGGAGTTGTTGGAGTATTACATGGGGTGAGGTATTTTGATGGAATGACATCAAAACTAATTGCTTCATAACGCATTTTGCAGTTATTTTCAAATCAATTATATGACACTGAAATAAAAACCTGTTTACGAGCCTAAAACGCTCAGTGGCCGGCCGTGCGTTTCAGACTGAGGCCATCTGTGAGTGACGTATAGTCCAAATCATAGGCGGATTGCGGGTAAAAGTGTCCCGGTAGTTACTGTCACAGACCGACCCACTCAATACACGGCGCGTTCATACAGTCCACCACCCTCTCAGCCACACGGCACCACCACGACCGACCCGCGGAGCCGCTCCAAATGACGTGAAAAAGAAGGAGATGCCGGCATGTGTACCAACCCACGAAGCCGTGCCAGCGGACAGCCTCGCCGAGCAACGCACAATTACGTAGCACTTCTCAGTCGAACACCTCCAACCTTGCCTCAGCGATGTTGTGCGTCCTGACCAGCCCAACCCTGTCAAATTTTCCCGCATCAACAAGAACCACATTTAGTTATAACACAACGCACAATTACGCAGCGCCTCTCGTTCGGCTGGGCGCATTGCAACGCAACCCCAAATTAGTCCAAATTAGCAACCATCCACATTCAGTTTTAACAAAACAATTCAACAAAACTGAGCCACTGACACTCTGCACAGTGCACCGACAAGACATTATAGCCCATTTTGGCGCAGGGAGAGGGCGCGGGAAGAGGCACCAGTAACCCCGGTGCTGCAGCACCAACAGTGCTGTGGCTTGTTTATGATCAAATACAACTGCAAATGTAAAAAAAAAAAAACATAACATAATCATCATTTCACTCACCAGACGCACATAAGCCTCTGTGGGAAAGGGGTCAGCAGTAAATCCTGAGATTCAAGATTCCAGATGAGACGCTAGCTTCACTGACCAATCACAGCGCGTGTTAATGGTCACACGGGCCCTGTGACCAATCCCACCTCCAGACCCTCCACAAGACGGTTTCATGTATTTTAACCAGGCTACTCTTGCATAGAGAAAGACAGGTGAAATGTGATTGGATAAAAATGCTGTTAACCACGTTCAAAGAAGCCATACCAGAGGCCTGAAGGAGCAGATGAAGGCTGTGTAATGAGAAAATAAGCTAATAGGCAAAAATAATTAGAATACATATACATTTTTTTAATCATAAAATAGCTATATTTTTTTTGGTTCTGTTTAGGCCACCAGAGGAGGTTTAGAAGGCCCTGACGGCCCGCCACTGAATACACTATGAGCTTAGTAGCATAGTACACACTATAACTTCAGTCAGCTTTACCTGTCACAGATGGCTGGGTGTTGCATTCATATCATCAGCAGAATAAAATGCAGTCTTTTGTCCATTTTATGTCATCACTGTCCCATTTCACGCTGCCATCATGAGGGCAAATACTGCAGTGTTTGAACAGATTCTAATTGCTTCGACTGCTACATTCACAAGCCCAATCGCCTATGTTGACTTTAATTAATTCTCCACGTTTAGGAGAATGTGTTCTTCCAGTTGAGCTGTCTCTGCAATACATTTACCAAACAGACTCTATATCAGGCTGCTTGACAACTGTTTACTCCACGAGTAGATGAAAAGGCGATGCACAGGGCTCTTTATGTGAGGATTAGTAAACTGCAACCGATATTGGCAGTGTTGATCTTGGCGAGGAAAAAGACCACAGAATTGCTCTTGGCATGCAGGGAGGCAGTGTTTCTAGATACTGCAAATGATGTTAACACATGTGCATAAGAACACAGTTTCAACAAACATGCAGACACACATAATGTGTTTTTCATTTCAACATTTGCTGTGTGCCTAAATGCATCATGCCTTCATATCACCATGACAACGAGTGGTGCCTGACTGTTTGACCAGTTTTCTGAGCGTTTGTTTTCATTGCTTTTTACTGCAATAACACCAATCACATATCACCAAAGTCCATTTCACAGTATTATTGACTTCAGGCTGCACTTGCTTATCTGTTCAACACAAACAGAAGAATGACAATTTACTCTCTATTCATCACTTTTACTACATTCGGCTGTTTCTGGAATCTCGTTACATTAGATTATAATAATTATTTTTTCCAGTTGATGAAAATAGGAGAATAGGTTTCGAAGTGAAGAATTCCATCCCAAAGCCACAATACGGTTTATTTTTACTCAATCCCACATACTCTTCAGCATCCTGCTATTAATAAGATATCAGTCTGGACCTCAACATGAAAACATGGCATTCAAGTCAGAAGGCTGAAGTCCATTGCAGTTTTATTATTATTTTCTTTTTCCTTATTGTAAATGATTTAAGTTACAATCTGTCCGTTACATTTTGTGTTGATTTTGGCGGCCCCTGTGGAGAAAAGCAGTTTTGTTGCAGGGAACAAACTTTCCCTTTTGAAAACCTTTAATTTTACTGCCTGACAGTCTTCCCTGCTCAGTCCTGTATTTTTTTCTGGTTCTTAATCTTCCATGTCTCCCTTCCCTTCAAAAGGGCCAAACCAATATGGTCCGGGTCTCCAGCAGTGTGGTTTCGGTCTTGGCTTCCAGAGGGAGAGAAAGAGTTGTACAAACCATCACTTTTTGTGATGACAAGTTTCTTGAAAATAAGTCATTCAACATGAAAAGACATAAAGTGATGATCAATAGTTTAAGAAATCTTCGTGAATCAAGACTACGACAGCTGATTAGTCTGTTGGTTAACACACAAGTTTGCACCACACATTACACTGGAGAGGTGGTGTGTTATTTTGGATAACATGATATATCAGGATATAGCACATTTTCTGGTATGTACAATTTTGTAGACTCATGTGAATGAAAACAAGTATTTTTTTTATTTAATTACGGTTGTTTCTGCAAAATTAACATCACAGTTTCCAGTTAAATTATAGAGAAAAAATTGATACATGCATATTTCCAGCTATACTTTGACTATGATACTGTACATGCCTGCACACAAAACAGAGGGTAGCAATAAAGTCAATAGTTTAATTTAAATTTGAGTTAGTCATTGACCGTGGTTACATGTATTTAAATTACTGGCTCGGACTGAAATAGAA
This sequence comes from Clinocottus analis, assembly GCF_023055335.1. Lineage (NCBI taxonomy): Eukaryota > Metazoa > Chordata > Actinopteri > Perciformes > Cottidae > Clinocottus > Clinocottus analis. Next base: position 3,994,477 of record NW_027176042.1, on the reverse strand, counting down.
TTATCCCTTTCATGTAAACCTTGCTCTCCGTTTGCCATCTTTCTCAAAATGTTGATGTTGTTGTTGTTGGTTGTTGTTGGTAGGGGTGAAGAGGTCAAGCGGAAATGGCCGTATCACCACTAGTTGTAATGAAAACAGCGCCACCTATCGTATCGGGGCGGCCGCTGCTCAGTGGTCATCCCTTTAAGGTAGCCGGTTCGATCCCCAGCCCCCCTACAGTTTACACGTCGAAGTGTCTCTGAGCACGACACTTAACCCCTCGTTGCTCCCCGAGCGCCTCACAGGGCAGCCAACTGCTCCTTCATCAAGGATGGGTCAAATACAGAGAAGAATTTCCCCAAGGGGATTAATAAAAGTATATGGGTTTTTTTTTTCCGTATTGGATATGATATGCTTTTGGCCAATGATTTGATTTATTCACTGCCATGTATATTAGGATAATAGCAGTTGCCCCAAAAGATAGTACAGTCCGACAAAAGCTAAATTCGAATTGATACCATCATGGAAACGCACTGATTGTAATCATTAATTCAGAAAACTTAATTGTGTATCACGATATCTCGATACATGATTTCATCACGATACATTTCTATTCTTTTCTCATTTTAGCTACATATACTAAATCCAAGTGAAATGGAATATATAAATAGTCTGAAACATTTGATGTAGTGTCTTTATGCAGTTTGGTGGGAAGGTTTGTTTCAATGTGTGTCCTAACCTGTGTTTTTCTGTCTCTCACAGATGCAGATCTACATGTACAATTCAGATGACTTTGACAGTCTCAGTGCAGCTCTGAGGGAGAAGAGGAACATTGCAGCCATGACCGTGTTTTTTCAGGTAGGAGCCTATTTTTTCTATATTTGTTTGTATTTGAGCATGTGTAAAGAACTCTTATTAAAAGACGAGGACCAGGCACATTTGGAAGATTTGCTCTTCATGGTTTGAGAGATCACCCCTAAACTACACTTTCTTCATAATCTGTTTATCATTGTGTTAGTTTAATTGTTGTTTGTGACAACTAAACAAAACACACGGAGTGAGCTTTTACAGTTCTGCCTCGTTATCTTCCAGGGGAAATCTAGGCCATGTGGACACACAGTGCAGCTGTAGGGCTTAGTATTTTGATGTTCTTTTGTGAAAACCTCATTTAACTGAAGTCTTATCAGATGGACGTGAGCTCATTGTGTAAAGTCTGTGGAGGCTCAGCGCACAACGAGAGAAGATATAATGACATATTCTCTATTAATAATTAGCTGTTGCTAAGATTTTAAATTGTGATTAGTTAAAATATTGTCTGGGTTTGACTGAGCACAAATACATTGATCAAAATTGATTTAACAATACGGCTGAGGGTTGCTATTAAACACAATTTACTCTGCATCTTAATTGCTAAAATTAAGCAATTCTTATCATTTAAGTAATAGTTAAATTGTAAATAAATACATAGTACTCCAATACATCATCATAATTGAAATAAAACAACCACATACATACACATATATATGCGTGTGTATGTATATATATATATATATATATATATATATATATATATATATATATATATATATATATATATATATATGTGTGTGTGTGTGTGTGTGTGTGTGTGTGTGTGTGTGTGTGTGTGTGTGTGTGTGTGTGTGTGTATGTGGTTGTTTTATTTTAATTATCCCATTTCATTTATTTACATAAATTTAAACCAATGAAGTGACTCGGAAACATCTATTTCCGAGTCATCTGGTTCCAATGTTTAAGAAGGAGGAGCAGATTTAAGGTCAGAGGTCAGTGTTTGTGTTTGTAAATATCCTCAAAAGGGTGAATTGTAAGTCTCGTCTCTCGCCTCAGTTTGCTTTTAGCTATCTTTTTTTCCTGGAAGCTAAGCCCCTGATGATCAGTGAGGGAGTGGTGTCATATTGTGTGATTATGAGCTGTAAAACCTGTACATCAAGACCAGACTCCTGCCAGAAGTGGTCTCAGGCCTGTTTAGTGGTGCTGTGGGGGGACTGGGATCATTGTCAGCTCTAATACTCTCAATTGGCAGGAATAAAAAGTTAATTTGAGGCCATCGATTACCTAAGTGGGCTCTTACTTGGACCATTAACCCCCCATTAATATTTCCCCTTCCCACTTCAGTCTCTCTCACTCAGTCTGTGTCTTCAGTCTCTCTTTCACTCCCTGGCTATCAGCTGTGTATATGACTTAGGCTGAAGTGGCCCTTATCGTTTTTCCTTTTCAGCGTGACTTGTGAGCATCACAAATCACTGATCTGGTCTTTATAATTTTGATTTGTATCACTTTCATGTGGTCAAAAAACAGATACAGGTCGGTGACCTGACTGAACAGTCATATCGTAATTTATGCGACTTTTACATCCCTCTAGAATAGATCAACATCTGTCACAGCTCCGCTGTGAAGTATTCCCATTATGATTCCTTCACCGCTGACTCCAACTCTGCATCCTCGCACACCTCTGTATAGAAAAAAAAGCTTTTCTCTTTTCTCGTTCTCCTCCCCCTCACCATCTGCTCACATATTGTTCACCCTCCAGAGACTTTGACATTCTTTGTACGTCTCAGAGCCGAGCAGAATTTGTGACTTTGACCGTACTCTTTGGAATAAAAAAGTTTGTTTTCCAACAGATATCCAGACACACATGTCAGACTCATGAAAGCTCTGCTACCTACCATACATGAGCTAATGGTCAAGTGTGGTTTCATTTGATTGGTACTGTTAGCCCCTCATCCCATTTCATTGAATAAAGTCATTTAAATTATATTTACATAACAGATGTAATACAAGATATGAATTTCAATACATGAAGACAAAAACTAATTGGGGTTGTATAAAGTAAATGTATAACAATAGATTAATGAATTCATTATTTTTCTTTTATTATTTCCTTGATGAACTCTTGTGTGGGGAGTTCAAACTGAACTGAAATGTTGACTTTTGGGGGCCAAAAGAGGAAAGTGGAGTACCTGGAAGTGATAATTATCTAAAGGACCATGTGTTGCCAATATAAGGACTAAGCACTTTGAATGGATAGCTTTGCAGCTATAACAAAACAGGGGAGATGACTGGGCAGATGGAGAAATTGCTTAGCCCGAAGCAGCCGATGAAATGGCATGAAAAGACTACTTTACTTTGAAAAGCAGCCAAAAATGCTCCTTTTTACTGAAAGGTAAAATCATACTCGTCCTCCAGCACAGGAGCCACTCTATCTGTTCTTTTTTTTCTCCCTCCCTCCAACAGCATTCTGATTTATGAGATGGTTGTACACACACATTTCCTCTGAACCTGATCATATTGTGCAGTTGCAGCTCACAACCTGAAGATTGATTTGAACCTATGCCCTCAATAACTTGTCTCTCGCAGTTGGATCTCAACTGTGTGCCGGTTCCTATGCAAAGAGGAGTGTGTGTGGGCACCCGCTTTAGAAGTGCATTTTTCTTTATTCATCCAGGTGCCGCTCGCTCACCTGCCCCACTCGCATGCTTCAGTTTGTCTTTGGTGACCTGAGAACACAGACTCAAACTGAGATTGTGTACAGGAGGCACGCCGAATATTTGTGTTTTGAAAGGAAAACACAGGTTGTGGGATGCATGCCAAATTCTAACTCAAATACAGCACCCACATATTCACACACGTCTCTGAAGGTATGTGTGTGTGTGTGTGTGTGTGTGTGTGTGTGTGTGTGTGTGTGTGTGTGTGTGTGTGTGTGTGTGTGTGGGATTGTCCTCGCATGAGTGTGTGTAATTATTTCAATTTACATGAAAGCGTTATCAAGTGTGCAGACATTTTTTTTTTTTGGGGATGCCTATGCTTTTGTAAATACCTTTATTGAGTGTCTATTTGCAGCCAGGTGAGAATCACATCGTCAATTTACCACCGGCAAAGTTGAACATAATGAATTATTATTTATTTAGGTATTTCGACAAAAAAGGTTGGTAGTAACAGTTGTTGCAGTATAATGCGTGGCACAGTATCTGTAGGGTCTAGGTTGTGCATATGTCAAACTCAGGACTACATCCAGGAGAGAGGAGTTTGAGACCCATAAAAAGTACTTCATTATCTTTAGACAACACAATTAGTTGCTAAACGTTTGGCAACAAAACTAGTGGATAAGGTTTAAACAACCACAGTACTTGGTTTGGTTGAGGCAACAAAAGTATTTGGTTAGGTTTAGTAAACAAAAGTTCTTGATTAGGTTTAGTAAACAAAAGTACTTGGTTAGGTTTAGACAACGTCATTACTTGCTAAAAGTGAGGCACCAAAAGTACTTAATAGAGTATCTAATGGGTGACCGGGTCAGGTGCAAGTTGGCTCCAGGCAGCAGGGTGCTTAATGCATTTATATTACTTCAATAGTGTGTTCCTTTATTAAACTGTAGATTGAGCCCCTATATGTGAGAGGAAGGGTATGCAATGTGAACATATTATATAGTGAAATATGACTGTCTACGCATGATTCCTTCACAGAGAGATCATTAGTATCGTACTCCAGTGCACAGTCTATTAGTTACAGTTCTATGGCTCCAATGTTTTCCCAGCATACAGCGCCACGGATGATTTTTTTAATATAACTCCGCAGTTTGAATTGTAATAAGGCTAAATTTAGGCATAATTGAGGGTGGGGCCACTGAGTGACATGTGAGTGCTATGAGGTTGCCACCCACTGGCTCCTTGGATGCGTCACCCAGGCTTCAGCTCCACCAACGACCCACCTCTTTACCTATTTTTAGAGTTTCATCCCTCAAATAGTTTTCTCTCTGTGAGTAAAACAATCGACTATACATTTTAGCTCTGTGAGCCAGTATATGTCTGTTTGTGTGTGGCTCCTGGGCCTGCTTGTGTTGACACTGATGAGTCCTGTTGAGAGAGAAGCTCTCCTTCTGGACTGATGAGCTTAAATGTGTCCTCTCACAAGCTGCACTGTACTACAGCAGCCGCACACACAACACTCCATAGAGACACTACATACTTCATGTGTGTGTTAACTGCTAAGCGGTCGGAGCTTAGCAGTTCCTTTTTTCCCCTTCCATTTTCATTAAACTGGACGAATTACAAAAAACAATTCAACTAGAAATACATATATATTTCTAAACTTTCAATATTGCACTATATTTCTTGACAGTAACAAATATTTTTTTGGTATCCAAAATCTTCAAGCTGTACTCCTGCTCTATATTTGGTGAACCTTGTGTCACAGCACAGATTGCAGTCAAGTGCGCCCTCAGTGCGCCTCCCATGCACACTTTTAGAGCGTCGTGGCGAAGCTCGTCGGGCACACTGTCGCACACAAGCACACAGGGTGGGATGAGCAAGAATATATTATCATACTCCATAGGTGGGAGCGTTGGAGGGTGTTGCAATCATTGCAGATTACATCTAATCCCTTCACCCCTTTTAAACACTGGGCTCAGCCCATGATCATACAGTTTGAGAAGGAAGGGGCTTTCTTATCAAATGCGATCATATTTAAACATATTTCTTCATTTCTAAAATTATTTGAAATGTTTGATTTAGGTTGTTTCACCTGCGAAAATAATTGCTGTCAATATTGGAAGGCAATAGTTACATGACTATTGCTCAAACAGAAAAAAAAATAGAAGGACTCTGAGATTGCAGAGCTCTGTCCAGGCAAATCCCTCCAAAAATGTAATGGGTTCTTGCTTGGATGGTGCTTGACTCTTCCACCAGGTTTCATGAAAATGAGGCCAGTGGATTTTATGTCCTGCTGAAAAAAAAATTGGTGATCACATCCCCATGTCTACTTGTACTGTAATTAAAAATGTGAACCTCCAGGTCAGAAGATTCCTTCCAGAAGCTCCCCAGGGTTTTGGATGAAAACCTGGAGGGAAGACTGAAGTTCCGATCAGGAGGTCCTGAGGAACTTATTAGTGGAGATAATGTGTAATTTGCGAATACATTTTGTCACAATTTTGTTTCACAAAATGATCGTTACTAAATCGCTAACAGTTGAGAATTGTTGTCTTTGCTAGAGGCTCTAGCAACTACAGTTGCTGCACCCTACCAACTGTAGCTTTTCAGCCAATGACACATTATTTGTTGACATACCTCATGGAGAGAGCAACATGTTGCGACACTGTTGACTTAAGGAAAGAAGGAGGATTTTTTCTCCATCATCTCTGACTCCAGGAGTTGCCATGGTGTCTCAAAAAGTGCTGCTGCAGGCTACCGTTAGGCTTCGCTGTGTCGTCTTTGAAGTGTTGGTGGTGGAGAGAAAAAAAACAACTGTGCGATTCCCCAATCCAGCCTTTAAGTTTGAAGTTAAAAATCAAACCCTCATCACAAAGCCTTTTTTGGGGTGCTGGACGGGGGCAATGAACTGCACTTTTGTTCCGCAACTTGTTCTGTTACTTAATTTTTTTGCTAATCCTATTCAAGTACTTTGGTTGTCAAAACCTAAAGTTGTTTTGTTTGAAAGTTGCATTGTCACCTCCCCGATGTGGGAGGTGCAGATTGTCTTAAGCATTAAAATGTTAGTAATAATGTCTGATTAGTTAGTCAGATGATAAGAATCGAAGTGGATGCACCTGCAGTTGTCAGCCACTGAATAGGCAGCAATGTAATCGCTGGGGGGGAAATCCTCACCTCCAATGTATCAATGAAATCATCACATTCGTGTTACAGGACAAATTGGACCATCATCTCGGCTGAACTTGGAAATCACGCTTTATGACCCAGCATTGGATTGCACCGCAGCCTCTGATTGAAATAGATGGCAGTTGCAAACAGCCATTATTGCCTTTTATTTGCTTATTTACGGCACTGCCTGCCCCCACTGTTTTCATCACACTCAGCTAGAGGCAGCAATAAGCAACAGAGCATGGACAGAGGCATAAAAACAGCACTCATGGACTTATCATGATACATTTTGTCTGGAATAACATGTGTGGGCCAAGTCTCTAAAAGTGTGACAGGAAATGTACTGATTTAATGACACGAGTCCGTGCTGCTTATACACACAAAGGTTAAAAAAAAAAAAAAACACTTCTCTGATTACAATACTTCCACACGCTTCAGGTTGAGTAGCCCTCTCGGCCAAAGCTTTGAATATTCGCTCTTGATTGCTACTGAGGCTCTGGAGCCCAGACAATGGTAATCAGGATAATGCTAGTTTTCATATCATGAAAAGGATTTGTGTTTTAATATTATGATGGTTTTGGAAGGCACAGAGAAATTATGTTTTCCTGTCGATAGAGGGGCATCAAATCAAATGAAGCTATGTGTAGTTTAAAAAAGAGTGTACAAACAACATATTTTGTTGTTTGATTCGGTCGACTGTTGTTTGTGAAGCCTCCTTGCCTTAAAGTAAACCCTTACCTCAGAAGAACTTGCGGGTCCTTTTAATTTAACAGTTGTATTGTACAATTGTATAGCGTATACAGTAAATGTAAAACAATGAAAGCAGTGTTTGTTAGCAGTCTCACTTTTGGCAATATTGGTACAAAGGCTTTAGCTTTAAATTAAGGGAATCTTTTTTGTAAGTTACTGAACTGAGCTTAAATATTTATGAACCAGGAAAACCTGGCAGAAAAGGATTCTCACTTCATAGACATTGTATTAGGTGCTCTGTTTCTTAAAAGTATTCAAGGCAAATTACAACAAATTTGTCATATACTTTTAACTTGCACTTTGTTGTACTATGGAAACCAAGTTTCACAAGCACCATTTGACTCCAGTCATGAAATACTGTCAAAAGTTCAAGAGAAACCCATTGGCCTTTCTTTTTTTTTTTTTTATCAAAAAAAGATTAATAGCACGAAGACACCCTGCGTAAGTCTCAGTCCTGAGCGTATTCATTTCTGGACAACCTTGAGAATCATTTGAATTGGTTCCATACTTGAGGGCTTGTTTTTCACATTAAAGGTGGCAATGTCAAAGTGGAGATACTCAGCAGGAGAAAGAACAGCATGATGAAAGGTATGGTTTCAAGACATAGTAGACCTCATACCACTGCAGTCTGCTCTAAATCCAATACCCCCAATGACGGTAATTAGGCCGACACTGCTAAACCACCACTGAGCTGCTTCCAATCCAGCACAGTGCACACCACTTGAGGAAACATTAGCCTCAGCAGTTATGCAGCAGAGCCTAATTCATTAAATTCAGACATTGTGAGACATTCAGTCGTGTGTTAGTAATTTGAGAGGAATTCTTTTCGGTATATTTCATTGCTAAATATTAAATCTATGAAGATTGAGTTTGTCTCTGTGATTATGAGTGATAAAAGACAATGTTACCTTATGCTTTAATATGGCCGTCCCCTACCTGGATGAATTTACGAAACATCGCTCACACTAAATAATCGACTGCCACTGTCATTGGCCTCCACAAAATAAACCCCAAAAACAGGAGCCCTTCATGCTTATTTACAGATTTGATAGTTTTCCGATGCAGGACAACAGCGGCACAGAAACTAAATAATGTCCATGTCTGCAAATGTATAATGCTTTGATGGAGATACTGAGGTATACTGAATACCCTATACAATAACCAGCTTTATGTGCTTGAAAATCAGAGGAACATGTGAAGACATGTTCACTGTAGTGATTACAATAAGCAACAACTAGTTTCAATTGTGTGATATGTGTATAATTACAGTTTACCAAGAAGGAGAACAAGAAGAAATGCGACATCTTTTTAGCCTCTGCTGCAGCCTCTGTATTTAAAGAATCCGGGCAGTGGGCAACTATTGAGCAGTTTAGTCATCCGCTGCCTTGCTCAAGAGCCCAGTCTCTTGAAGCCTGGGTTCAAGAATGGCCACATGGCTGAGTCTCTTGAAGGTTAGGTTTAAAAAAAGGCTGAGTCTCCTGAAGTCCAGGTTTAAGAATGGCTTCAAGCCTCACGCTCAAAAAGCTTTGGTTTCAGAATGGCCACCAGGCCCACTCTCCTAAAGCTTAGGTTTAAGAATGGCTACAAGGCCCACTCTCCTAAAGCTTAGGTTTAAGAATGGCTACAAGGCCCACTCTCCTAAAGCTTAGGTTTAAGAATGGCCACCAGGCCCACTCTCCTGAATCCTTGATCTGGACCTAGCAATAAACGGTAGCTCTAACTGCTCTCGATCCATGGCAGAAAAACACAAAATGCCTACAAGTCTAAATCTAAAAATGACACGAGAAGCCAATATAATTTAGCTTGGCTCTAAAATTAACCGCAAGGACCCTAATTGTTTAGTCTATATTGACATAAGATGACCGGTCGATTGTAGTTTTGCGTGGACAACTTCCAGAAGACTATTATCCTTTTGTCTAGATCTTAGAATGACATGCATGACAGTTCTTCTTGTGTTAGTTCTGACCAGGTAAAGAAAATCAAAACAATGCCAGAGTTCCTTGTCCTCCACTCTCCCTGTCTACTGACGAATTGGTCTTCGATTCAATTAGTAACTCTGCACTCCGACGTGTCTTCTTTGAAATAAGTCCAACAATTACATCCATTATACCATTGATTTATCAGCAGTTAGTGCTGCCAAATGCTAAGAGGGTAGAGTCTCTGTAAGACACTGAAGGAGGTAAAGGAAGTCTGGAGAAAGAGTATACATAGTGAGTGTTTTTGGATGGATGACAGTAGAAGGAGAGGGAGAGAGAGATAGTGAGAGAGAGAGAGAGAGAGAAATATGAGGACATGTCACATTGTACCACGGTATCTTTTTTCGGATTTGTCACTGCAGTGGCCTGTCCCAGGAGAGAAAGAGGGAGATGGAGCTGTGGGGAGGAATGACGAGAGAGAGAGAGAGAGAGAGAGAGAGAGAGAGAGAGAGAGAGAGAGAGAGAGAGAGAGAGAGAGAGCGACGCAGCAGGATTTGAAGGGGGATAAAGGGGTGGATAGAGAAAGAGTAGGACATTGTGATGTGAGGCCCGGTGGCTGAGGATCTCGGGGGACGAGCCTGTGGGCTTTTCAGAGACAAACATTAATAATGAAACGCTAATTCCCTCTGTCCTCCTTTCTTTCTCTCCTCCTCGCTGTCTCTCTGTACGTCATTTTCCATCTGTGTCTCCATGGCCGCCTTTATTTCTCTTAATCTTCTTTCTTTTACACACACACACTTTTTTCCCTCACCCACTTTCTGTCTTGCCTTGTACCAAAAACAAGCTCTTTATTGCAGTTCCAGTTATTAACTTCTGCTATTTGGAATGATTACACAGTGTGTGTGTGTGTGTGTGTGTGTGTGTGTGTGTGTGTGTGTGTGTGTGTGTGTGTGTGTGTGTGTGGATGGGGGTAAGTTAGAAGCTGTGTCTGGCTTTGCCACAATTAAACTTTTTCTCTTCCCCTTAGGTTACTTTATAGTTCAGTGTTTCACTTTCTTCATCAGCTGTGTAAGCTCCACAGGGGGGCGGTCACATAGCGACTAGTGGAGAGAGAATTGTTTTCTGATGGAACACCACCTGGCACCACAGTGGTCACAGTCTTTTGGTGTTTTTTTAGCTGTGCATTACAGTTTAAATACTTCAAACTGCCAACAGGACCCCCCGCTTCTCCTGAAAGAAAGAAACTAAATATTTTACTTACCTAATTTATGTTCGCTCATTTAATTTCAGCTCAGTGTGAGATGTTTTATGTGCGTTTTGTCGTCTTTACTGTCGTGTGAGTTTCTCTCTGTCTTTATGTTTCACAGAGGGTGGGGCTTTGCACCAGACAGCCTTCAAACACTTGTCAGTCTGCCTTCCACCGTTAGAGTGCTGCAGGGACGCTTTTTTTGTAGACTAACCCCAGAAGTTAGCAATGCCGTGGTTCTTTAAACAAAAAGCCAATGGGATTTTTCTATTGGATTTTAGATTATTGCATAGAGTAATCTCTGCGGCAAACACACGTTTATGATACTTTTGTTTTGTGTCATTTCATTTTTTATTACAAAGAACACAACCTTTAAGACTATTGTGTGACTTCAATGAGCAGGAATGGAAAAAGCCACTGGGCTAATTCATGCAGTGTAAAAGGCCAGTGGATTATTGAACATAGCACAAACCACCATAATCACATCACTTTCAGTGACTACTCCCAGCAATCGTCCGGTAATTACCACTTTTGCCACTTACTGGCACTTTAGTTACAGACATAATCAGCGCACCTGCAATTCTTTTGAAAAAAAGAGTGACATTGGGAGAAATTAGTGTAGATATAAATGCTGTTATTCAGGGCACTAGTATCTCTAAAAGTAGCCACAACACTTGTTTTGGTAAAGGCAAGAATATTCTGGAGCATGTCACCTGGTCTTTACCAAAGAAGAAGAGTGAACAGGCAATACCTTTACATTAGATTAGCATGTGCTGCTTTTGTCCAAGGAGAGCTGCTGTTCTGAAGGAAGCAGCAGTTTTCCTGGGTCAACAGCCAAAGCAGAAGTTGGAAGTGAGCAGCAGGCACAGGTCAGGCAGCCAGTTCCCCTGTCACCTCGAGGATGTAACTGCCTCCATAATCATCTTTTGTATGCATCATGGCTCACAGTAATGTGTGTGTCGCAAAGCCATGTGAGTAAATCAAATGAAATGTATTTATTTTTTCCTCCCGATTAAGGAAATTATATCAAATCCCAGAAACCTTAGCCAACGTGTGTCTGTTTCCAAATCCAAGAGAGAAGAGGTTGTGAAGGGTCTAAGGGAGGAAGGGAGGCATGACAGCAGTCTTGGCAGTCTCTAAGCTGTTCATGCAGCATGTTGGATACGGACGCTGGCACTGGCTTTGCTGTAGTTTAGGTTAGTTTGGATTATACGCAAGCAGCTGTTCTCTCTGTCTCAAATGTAGCACCTTTACTGATGACGAAGGAAAACAACGACATTCATATTTGTTTCCGATATGCCAAAGCTTGAATTTGTATTGCAAGTAATTTAAAGTTATCCAACAATGTTTCATGACATTAGGAGTAAATGTTGTTGATTGTAGCTGTACGTCACCACCAGTGGTTGTTGCAACGTTGTAGCAATTTCAGAATGTAAGTATTCATGAAAAATAAAAGTATATCAGTAGTAGTAGTAGCAATAGTCCCAGGGTTTATTCAAGCAGTAGCATGTAGTGAATAGGTTGAGTAGCTGATTTTATTTACAGTATAGCACCTTTCATTTAAGGGAAGATATCGTGTTTTTAAGATTAAAGAACATGTATATTCTCTGCAGTATATGAATGAATGAATGAAATGAATGAAAAGTACTTTATTAATCTCCAAGGAGAAATTTTTTGTCGTACTAGCAGCATCCCAATGCCATAAACTAAGTTAAACACACAGATGATAAAATAAAATAAATAATAACAGGAACAGCGGGTAACAGATGTATGCATAAGTAAGAAATAAGTATAAACATATATATACACATACATGCAAGCAAGCGGAATGGATACATATATATATATATATACATACACCCGCACACATATACATACACACATACATACATATCTACATATGCACATATACACACATACATACATATACACATACATATACATATATACAAACATATACATATACATATATACATACATACACATACCTACACATACACACCCACCCGTGGCCCACGCACATACATGTACACATATATACATACATATCTATATACATACACACGCATACACACATACATACATACACATACATACATATGCATGCATGCATGCATGCATACATACATACATACATACATACACACATGTACACATACATATACACATACACATGTGCAAAACATACACAACAAGCAAAACACAGCAGTGTATTCGGAGGATAAATTAGTGTATTCAGTGTATTCAGTGTATTCAGAGGTTTGATTTAAATTAAATGTAAACTGAAATGTACAAAAAGTGCAAAATGCAAAATATATGTATGCAGCATACATAACATATATACATCAGTATATCTATATACATGTACAGTGTACAGTGTGACTTAGTCCACGGATCTGGACTCAAGGGATTTATTGTGTAGCCTTATGGCCGAGGGTAGGAATGCCTTCCTGTAGCGGTCCTTGTGGCAGCGGAGCGTGATGAGTCTTTTTGAAAAAGTGCTCCGCTGACCCTGCAGGAGCTGGTGGAGAGGGTGGTCCGAGTTGTCTAATATGGACAATAGTTTCTTTAGTGTCCTCCTCTCCACCACCTGTTCCAAATGCTCCTGCTTGCAGCCGATGATGGAGCCGGCTTTCTTAACCAGCTTGTTAAGTCTGTTGGTGTCACCGGCTCCAATGCTGCTCCCCCAGCAGACAATGGCGAAGTACAAGACGCTGGCCACAACCGACTGATAGAACAACTCCAGCATCTTGCTGCACACGTTGAAGGATCGAAGCTTCCTCAGGAAAAAGAGTCGACTCATCCCCTTCTTGTACACAGCGTTGATGTTGGCCTTCCAGTTCAGTCGGCTGTCGATGGAGACACCCAGGTACTTGTACTCCTCCACCATGTCCACGTCCTCTCCCAGGACGCTCAGAGGTCTCGGAGCTGTTGTCTTCCTCCTGAAGTCGACCACCATCTCTCTGGTCTTGCTCACGTTCAGAAGCAGGTGATTCTCACCGGCCCACTCCACAAAGTCACTCACCACTGCTCTGTACTCCTCCTCCCGTCCATCCTTAATACACCCGACCACTGCAGAGTCATCAGAATACTTCTGCAGATGGCATGACCCCGTGTTGTACTGGAAGTCATTGGTGTACAGGGTGAACAGGAAGGGAGACAGAACAGTTCCCTGTGGGGCTCCAACATCACTGACCACCGTTTCAGACAGCACACGGCCCATTCTGACAAACTGTGGTCTGCCTGTGAGGTAGTCAGTGATCCAGGAGATGGTGGACGAGTCTACCCCCACCCCCCGCAGCTTCTCACTCAGTAGCAATGGTTGAATGGTGTTAAATGCACTGGAGAAGTCAAAGAAAGTGACTCTCACAGAGACACCGGTTCCATCCAGGTGCGACTGAGCTCGTTGCAGCAGGTAGATGATGGCGTCATCCACTCCCACATGAGGCTGGTAAGCAAATTGCAGAGGGTCCAGCGACGATTTCACCTGCGGCCTGAGGTGGGCCAAGACCAGTCTCTCCAGCACCTTCATCACGTGGGAAGTGAGGGCAACTGGTCGGTAGTCCTTGAGGCCAGATGGCAACGACTTCTTTGGGACAGGGACCAGGCACGACGTCTTCCACAGCACCGGGACTTCCTCCTGCCTCAGGCTCAGGTTGAAGAGGTGCTGCAGGACACCAGACAGCTGGGTGGCGCAGGTCTTTAGGACCCTGGGGGTGATGCCATCAGGACCTTCCGCCTTGCCCTGTTTGAGTTTCCTCAGCTGTCTTCTCACCTGGTCAGTCGTCACAGAGAGAGGGGGGAGGGGAGGTGGAAGGGTGGAAGAGCCCATTGATGTTGAGGGCTCAGTGATTGTGCAGCTCAGCAGGGGGGGCATAGAGGGTGGTGTTTGGGGGGGGTGTTGGATGGGGGAGACGGAGACGGGCTGTGAACTAAACCTATTGAAGAAACAGTTCAGCTCGTTGGCCCTCTCCAGGGAGCCTCCTGGCTGTCTCCCTCCAACTTTGAAGCCGGTGATTTAGCCAAAATATACACATGTGATACATAAACAATGAGAATACTGATACACTTCGATCCTCGGGAACAAGTACACACCTGAGCTAGTTCACCTCACCGTCCTTCATACGTAATAAGTAGGTCAGAGAGGTAGTGTCGAGCAAGGCTTCTTGAGGTTTATAGATAAGGAGTGACTTTGTATAATTTAATTCTGGAACTAACGGGGAGCCTATGCCCAGATGTGAGAACAGATGTGAGGTATTTCATTGCTTCATGGGATAAGAAACACGTTTACTTTATTAATGAGCAATAGCAAATGTATAAGAGAAAAAATAAGATTGAAGATTGGTTGAATTTTTTGAAAGAAACTATGTACAATAATATTATCTGTAAAAACTCAAACCCATTTAACGCCCACCTTTGACGTCTGAACGATTTATTTCTTCAGAACACGTCACTGTGACTTGAATCACAGGTCATGTTTTTTTCATTCGAGCAGACACAACAAACATAACAAAGGAGACCGATCAGAAAAGACTCAAACTGCCTGAATCCTCTTGAGTCATATGTGGTGTTTTTGAAGGGCATGGTGGATTTTGCCTTCTACACATTGTTTTTATATGCTTTTGTTTTTTATTGATTTCAGTCTCCATGACAGCAATGATGCACTAATTGAAGACAATAAAAAAACACGTTTGTAATTGTGACATCCCACACTCTTGGAGCTCAGACGAAGAGGACTTTCAAGAGCTTGTTGATTGCCGCTGTCTGTTCTTCCTCGTTAGATTGCACCTTTCTCCTCTTCCCTGTGCTTTGCAACTCCTCCCCCCCCTCCCACACACACACACTCCACACCCACCTCGATTATTCCTATCGCCCTCTTCTTTCTTTTGATTTAGAACAGGTGCTGAGAACTGTAATATTGTTATGAGTTGACATCAATCAAGCTTTTTCAACCACACATATTATTCTTTAAAATCAGTGGTTCTCAACCTATTCGAGTCGTGACAGCAACCTGCAAAACATTTTTTTTTTTTTTAGATTTAATGCTTTTTGGTGTCAAAACATTTGTGCATATGATAACTGTAAGCGCCACTGCTAATCAAGTAGGCGTTTGTTTGTTCTATGAAATGAAAGAATGTGAGTAGGGCTATATCGGGAGGTGTGTGAGTAAGTAAGTAAGACGCCGTCCATGAAACTGGAACAGATTGATAGACACGTCGCAGTTTCTTTGCCTATTTACTTTTGGGGTTTTTAATATAACTTTTGGCCCTAACTCCATTACGCCCATTCTAGCACTGAACAGGAAGTGAAGTGACAGTAAATGGGAGAGGGATGAAAACCAGTGCATCAGCGGTTTCTACATGCATCCCCTGCTGATTTTGAGGGATTATTACACATTGAAATAAATGTGAAAAACGAATGCTTTATTTGTGATGACATATTAGTTTTTACAGTTGGCACCCAGGCGTGAAAATGTGATGCGATCCGTCACTTTTTCTCTTCCCCTGACTCCCCCTGACTCCCAGGATACCCCTTCTCACAAAAAATAAGTGCGAATGAAAAGTTTAGATTAGTGGACACTTCATGACCGCAGCAGCTGTCATGAGGTTTATTCACTGCAGCAGCAGAAGGTATAATATACACGTAGTCAGTAACACACAAACACAAAGATATGAAAAAAAGGTAAATCATACAGTTGTTTACATTACAAACATTTACATTTTGAAAATGTTCAAAAATGTTCAAATATTCAATATTTAGAGCCTCTTACTAGAAAAACAACAGAAATGTATCATGTCTGATTTACATTCCAGATCATATGAACAGCATTCTTAACCTTTAATGTCTGCAGCAATGTTTTCTATATATACTAATACTGTGTGATGACCACTGTGTCGTTTTGTGTTCCCCAGGTCGGGGGCAAGGACAATCCTGCTGTGGACCCCATAATCCACGGCCTGAAGGGAGTGGTCCATCATGGTGAGTGGCAGTCCTAGTGCCCTATCACACAATGATATTGTCTCATAAGAGACCCATTAGCCTCTTCCATAAAGACCAATACCAGTTCAGCCACTGGGGGCTAGAAGATGTAGGACACTTCAGCTTTATTGCTGTGTTAAAGCTTCTGTCATCACCCTTGTCGACCTACAATCACACATTCAGTGTTAAAATGTGGATTTAAGTTTGTCATCACTCCAAGATTTCGTTCACTGTATCCGCAGGGACACACACAGTGAGTTTGTCCAGTCAGGCCAGTTTGCAGCTTTTAAACTGCAAAGTCTTGACTCAGCAGGTTAACCTCGTTGACTGGAGTAACTGCTGCTGTCAGCCAATCAGGTTCCAGTATTGTGAGGACTTAAGATTCATTCAGCTTAACTAATTCAATTAAATTTGCTGCTTCATTTATCTGCAAACTATCGCAGCAGAAGAATATTCCTGTCGAGTGCTTTGATATATTTGCAAAATGAACGTCCAAACATGAGTCTGGACAGGCTTTACACACTAATGGGGCGTAGTATCCAAACTGTAAATTTGCTTTGCTAATTTTCTCACTGTGCTCAGGAGTGGAGTGAAATTAGCACAGTAAATTAGTTCTGCTAACAAAGGCCTTATCATTCTAAGCCGTGGTGGCTTCATGGAAGAATTTTCTCGTTTTTGTTCTTTCATTGACTCCAAAAGCAAAGCGAGGTTACATTAAGGTCATGGGAAATTGTGATCAAATGATTTCTGGTAAAAAATTAAAATAAACTTAAATTAAACAAACATGTCACCATATTGTATATCAAATCATTAGTAGTTTATGTATGACAAAATAAATGTCAGCAACATTCCGATTCAATACAATTTTGGTTTTATGTTCAGCCTTATCTGTAAAAAAAAAAAAAAAAAAAAGAGCAAACTGACTAAGTTACTATGAATATACTTGCTTTAGTTGGTTTTTGTTTGTACAATACGGGATTAATACTGTGATAGATGCGCTCACTTTCATTTTCCCTTTCTAATAAAGTGGTTTAGATAATCTGGCTAAACGGTTGCAAATTCTTGACATACATCCATTTTAAAGGCATACGATACGATGACTATTTTGACATTTATACTGCAAACTATATATACTATTTTTTAAATAATTTTCATGACATAATATGTCTTTAATTTACCATGGTCCCCCATCTCACTTACTTTAGTACAGTGGTTCTCAAACTGTGGGGCGCAAAGGTATTACAGGTGGAGCCCGGGGGGTAGATGCAGATTCTTAAAAAAAACAAACCTTTATTAATCTCACAGTGGGGGAATTATTCTCTGCATTTTACCCATCCTTAGTAATTAAGGAGCGTTGTGCTGCTGTGAAGTACTGGGGCTTCAGTGTCTTGCTCAAAGACACTTCAACATGAAACTATGGGGAGAAAACAGGGATCCAACCGGCTTCCTTGGTCATCTTTTTAGCCAAATATTAGTTATTTTTTTGCACATATATAATTTTATTTGCATTGCTTTAACAAAGTGATTGCACATGTTATTAGTTTTTGTCAGATCTGCGATCTGGGATCTGGTTTCCTTTTTTCAATTTTCTTTAATCTATTAATTAAAAAAGCATGAATGGAAGAGTCTCAAAAAGTTGGACCATTTTGTTCCAATGTTGTTGGGGCGGTGAGGCCCGAACATTTTTCTTCCTCCAAAGTGGTTTGAGAAAAAAAAAAAAAAAGAAAAAAAAAGTTTGAGAACCACTGCTTTAGTGGGGATTAAGTAACCCATGAAAGACACACTTTGCACACACGCAAACAAGCATGTGCGTAAGTGATGAATCAAGTCAGCCCGTGTAAATTCTAAACACAACATTTGTGTTACTTGTAATCATGTCTGGTGTGAAAACGCCTCAAATCTTGCACCCAAACATGGCTATGCAGTATCTCAAGGGTCAAAACTGCAGTAGCTGATGTTTGTAAGAACAATAATATCATGAGATGAGTTCAGCTGGGATCCAGTCCCAATGCGTCTTCTAATCAGTTCTACAAAATAGACACTCTGGTTATCAGAACGAGAAGTCAATAAGAATTCAGAACTGGGCGTCTTACGGCTCTCCCAGTCTGTCCTGCGTGAGAGCAATTCAAAATGAAAAATAAATAAGATGCACGCCATAAATGCACACTGCTTTTACTTTGAAGGTGATTTATGTATGTGCGCGTGCTTACGTAGCCTCACCGACAGGCAGTGTTGACGGCTTGTCGACTTGAGCCTGACGTCCAAGCACATATTGGTATGTAGTTTCTGTGCTCAATGAGCAGCGGGTGCTGCCACGATGCCACTCCGCCTCCCAAAGTTCTCACAGGTGGTTAATTGAAAATGAATCACGCAAAGCTCCTGACATGGATCGATCTGAGATGGCAGAGCACTTTAAGTCAGTATCACTTCTGGATCTTTAGTCTTCTCTCAAAGAGTTGTCCACACATGAGGAGACATGCTCAGAAGATTATCAGTGCACTTGTTCAAGCAAACACAGACTGGACTTTTTCTCCCTGAGTAAGAAATACTGAACTGAACTGGAAAACATGAAAAGCACTTATTGCTTTTGTATAAAGTGAATCAATTGCTGGTCTTTAACATACACCTTTAAGGTAAGCAACAGACTGAACATTGATAAAAAAAAAAGGAGTGGCTTGTCCCTCACAGGGACCCTTACTACTGAACAAATTGTTCATGTTGTTCCCTGATAAAATACCAAAAAACTGATTCATATATATGTATGTATTTGCCCAGTCCTACTTTATATAGAACATCAATCTGCTCATCTGCTGACCGTCAATTACAGGAGGCAAAGTGAGTGCCGAGTCACAACATGGGCTGTGCTGTAGAGAAAGTAAATCTGCGCAATAGATACATGTGGGGCAAAAAGTAAATTCAGGCGTCATTTTTATTTACAAGGTCTCTATGAGGCCATAACATGATGTTGTAATCTGCACTGAATAGATGCAAGGAGCCTTTGGTAAAAACATCTGATGTATAATATTTTATCATACTATAACTGCGGGGTACTCTAGCTTTGATTGTACTCCTCATCAAAAAGTCTCAGCCTTTTGCATCATTTAGTGCCTCACATAGAGTATAACAACACAATAATTTAGGACTTCTGGGACAATTCAGTGTTTTTTTTTAATCCCTTCCATAACAAATTAGAAGATTTTACATTGTGTTTTGTTAGCACTGCATGCCCTCAGTCAAAGACAGTTGTCTCCTGCATGCAGCCCTGAAGTGCATCCCTGTCATGATCAAAACATTTATCCTGAAGCAATGTTCTGTCTTGTCCCCCCCAAAGGGCCCCGCTCGCCTCGCAACAACATAACGGCTTCACAGTGAATTTTAGATTTTCAGCATACACAAATAAAACTTTGATAAAACCCCACCGCATGATACTTTATCTCCTGCTCAGCTGTCTTAGAAAAACTACTCTGCCTCCATAATTAATCTTACACAAATACCACTCAAGTTCAATCCAGGCCACATTCCTATCTCTCCCACAGGAAAGGTGGTTGGTTAATTTGCTCTGTCTCCACCACTGCTACTCTATGGAGCAGCGGGTGGTTACATTTTTCACAGTGCTCTCTTCTCTTGTTGCCTGGCTTGTCTAGTGGACACGCACCGCAGGTCTGACTCTTTCGTCTGACTCTTCTGTCTGACTCTTCTGTCTTTGTATCCCATGCCTTGTTGAATTTTACATGAAACCTCGCTGGAACAAATGCCCTCTGACTAGTTAACCAGTGAGCGGCTCGGCACCATCCCTGGGAATTCAGCCCGGTAAAAAGGCTGAGCCTGATTTACATAGCGGACTCATGAAAGGCTTCGGTGGCGAAGAGAGGAGCCCATTGTCTACACAGGGTTTGTCGGGACTTTGGAGGCAGATGTAAAGACTGATAATGATGTGGTGGGATGATGGGAAAGATAAGCTGCAAAGGGAGGAAGACCACAGTGATGGCTCTCTCGTGCTTTTCATTTTAATGTGGATTCCAGTGAATTTTGTATAGAATCTAGATATCGTCACCACTCTTGCAAAGATCATAATCATTGCTATGCAATTGTTCAAACACATATATGTACATATCGTCAATACTCATGAGTTTTTGAAAAGATAGAGTAGATACAAATTGTCACACTTTCTTTCTGGTTAACGTCATTCACAAATAACTTACTTCACAAATGCTCAGTTGTGAATAATCCTAATATCAAAGCAGAAAAAAACGATGTATAGTGTCCTCCAGGTTTGGGCTCAATGCCCCAGGCGAGGTAGTTCCACATATCTCGGGGTCTTATCCATAAGTAAGGGTGAAATGGAGCAGGCCATTTGGTCTAGGGGTTGTGCTGGACCGTCTTGGTGAAGAGGTTTCTGAGCCAGGAAGGTAAAGCTCTGGATTCACCATTCCATCTGCATTCCAACCCTCACCTATGCTAAGAAGCTTTGTGTAGTGGAGTTCGCCAATACAAGTGGCCAAAATGAGCTCCCTTGGTTTGATGGCTTAGCTCAGTCTTAGAGATGAGAAGTTCAGACATCCAGAGCGAGCTCAGAATAGAGCTGCTGTTTTTTTTGCATTGGAAGGGGCCAGATTAGGTGGATCTGGTATCTGAACAGGGTCACCCTTGGACACCTTCTTTTCGAGGTTTTCTAGGCATGTCCAACTGGTGGAAGGCCTCAGGTTAGAACCAGACAGGAGAGATCACATATCTGGCCTGGTTTGGGACACGCTGTTTTCTGATTTGCACGACTTTGCACAACTGTGCAAGTAAAACATAATAATACTTTGAACACATTTGTATGTTATCCCTTATTTTGCATTAATTACATGATCAATATCATTGAGACCTTAATTATCTTTTTTTTACGGTCTTTATTATCCACAGCAAATTATTGTGATACAATATGTTTTTGTAGAGAGAAGCAAATGTCCAAAGCGTTAATTTTTTATGATGAACATGAATATGTTTTATCAAATTCCACCGCCACCTGGAAAGTAGTTATCGAGTTATAGCAAAAGAAATACCCTAAGAAAAAAAAGTTAGTCTTGTTTTTGAAGAAAAGGATGAAGATTCTAAGGAGGGCACATGAGATTTATTCTTAGAAGTGCAGATAGTTTTCTCATCTCATCCAAACTCTTCTAAAACAGCAGGCCTTTCAAGAGTTATCCTCACATTGACATAATACACAGCACAGCTTGAGATGAGGCTTGTTTAAGATGCAGTGCACCAGAAAGTCTCAAGGAAAGGTGTGCTGACCAAACCAAAACCTATAAATAAATGATGTGACCTCTAAAAGCCTACCTGCTATTCCAAAAAAGGATGATCTTAAAAAGTCACAGCATAACTAACTAGCGTTATGCCAAACAGCTCTAGTACACACTAAACGCAAGATAGAAGATGAAAAAAATATGTCATGAGAAAGAAAGGAGGACAGATACATAGATGTGCCTGCCCCAAATTTCGGGAGATCCTATTGAGGAGTGGATGAAAAAGAAGCTTAACATACGAGCACTGCGCAGTGGAGCCACATCAGATCTGATGTGAAAGAGAGCGCTTTGGGATTAAACCGACATCAGCAAAGGAATAGTAGACATACTGGTACAGTAGTAGAGATGGAGAGAAAAAAGAGGGAAACAGAATTTCTCTTCGATTTCCTATAAAAGTGCCACAGGGTAGACACGGTACCTCAAATCAGGAGAAACCACCATAAGCCTTGTACACTCTTTAAAAATTAATTGCCAATTCAGGGTCTCACAGTGCCAAGCCAGTGGAGACTTTGTGCAGTGAGTGAGATAGTGAATTAATGGACTTGTAATATGTGCCGGCAAGGAGGAATCGCTTCAATTCAACAATGTGACACGAGAGCAGCGGGAGCACAGACGCTAGAGTAGATAAACAGAGGGAATGACACAATGCTGACACAGATAGATGTGTAAATATACAGCTATATGTAGCACATTAGCAATGGCCACATAAAAAGCCTATCTTTCTGTACATCTATGACCTGTAATCTGCATTCACTTTTTGTCACAGGTCTGACCTAAACCATTCCAGATCAATGACTCACCTTAACCATTAAAGAACAATGTCTCACCTTAAGTATGAGACATCATTATATAACCTCAACCATTCAAGGTAAATGCCTAACCTCAACCATTCAAGAATGTTGCATAACCTTACCCATTCAAGAACATCGCCTTAGCTTAATAATGAAAGAATATTGCCTCACCTGAAACATTCAAGAATAATGTCTAACCTTAACATTTCAAGAAGAAGCCTAACCTTAACCATTCAAGAATAATCTGCAATGGTTTTAATAAGGACAATTTAAGTTGTCTTTGAATAAGTCCCTTGTGAAGTACTGCGTTTCAAATTCCATTTAAGGTCAACACCAAACCATAACTAGTCAAGGTCAATGACTTACCTTTAATCATTCAAAGTCAGTGCCTGGCTATTTGAGGTCAATACATAAGCTCAACCATCTTGCAAAAGTTCTATAAATTGAGGGATAAAACGTGGAACACTTTATGTCTTGGATTCAAAATACAATGCTAGCTGTCAGAACAATCTGAGTCCATCCGGGCATAACGTCAACACAAACAGCACAAAATACTTGGATGAATATTCCATCAGACTCATTGTTGTTGGATATTGCAGGTTTGCACTAGCCAATCAGTTCCCACTCATGATAATTTAATCGACACAGATAATGTAGCAGTTGCCAAAAGTACACCTACCAACACCTCGGTTTAATTAGCACACAAACAGGCAATTAAATCAACGAGTTCTCAGGACCATTTCTTAATGAACAATTACATTTCAAAGATTGTATTTTCTATCGCACAAAATCACAAATTATGAATTTTCCTCAGAAGGCTTTACAGTCTGTACACGTACAACGTCCTCTGTCCCGGTACCTCACATTGGCACATGAAAAACAACCCCCAAAAGCCCTTTAACGTGGAGAAAAAGGAAGATCCCATTGCAGCATATCTGGGGGCCAGACAACTTGATAACTGAAGACTCTGACTCCCATCCTACTTTGTCAGACTCTATGAACCACAAGTAGCCCTGCATTCAGTGAGCACAGCTCTCTAGTGGGCAAATATAGTACTTTGCACTCTTTTAAGATGTGATGGCGCCTCTGCAATATGACTAATACGACTTTGTAGGTGAGGAGAAGGATTTTAAATGTAATTATTGATTTTACAACAGTGTATCCATCTGCTTACTCCTACTGTGCTGGTACGAATTGCACAAACAAGACATGCTTAATTGTTGTTGTTGCTGTTTCCTCCTGCTTCCAATTTTACAGAATAAATACACCAAAAAGTATTGTTTAGTGTATTTAAATGGATGCAGTGATTAAAAGATGTCTACAGGTGTTTCCAAAACACAGTGTTTATCAGGTGGCTCCTTGGATTACCAACAATATATTAGACCCTAGATACACACTGTTAGCTGCTCTGAAGTCTATACAGAATATACTTTTTTTTGCAATCTTTGCAACATTTTAGGAGGACAATAACTTGAGAAAAAACATTTGAAATGCCTAAACATCTTGGTTATCCCTTTCCCCGCATACTGAGAAAAACAGTTCTTACGTCACAATGTTCGCATTTACCTCGACCATTATGTAAGGAAAGGAAAATCTTGTGAAATAAAACGATTAATCTGTTCAAAACTAAAACCATGGCCAATGTGCTCATGCTGATAGAAATATCATTCATGAACATGAAGCACAAAAAAGTATTCAAACATTGTTGCACAAAGATTTAATAGTAGGTTCAAGCAATTATATTAAATCAAAAAGACAACATTAAAATCGTAATGAATCCTCACAATAAAGCCCAACATTTCCCATCTGTTGAAGACAAGATAGGAAGTCACGAGCTCAGTGTTTTGCAGTAAAAAAAAAAAAAATTGAAATATCTTTGCAAAACACATAACATACCACCTTATTTCATGTGCAGACGTAACACAATGCAGATAAATGAGTCCTTGGTTTGTTATTCTTTAAACAGCCCTCAAACACTTCAGGATTTAGAGCTGAAATATCTCTGCTTGAAAAAAAACACACATCCCTATCCCTGTATGACTTTTAATACTAACTTTCAGAGTTAAAAAATCAAGGATACAGCAGTTATAACTCTACTGTATTCACACCCTTTCATTAAAGATGCTTAATGGTTGTGTGCTCATGGTAACCCAGAGGCAAATAAACACCTAACTCATTCTGACACCACGGCTTATTTTAGGCTGCGAACAGGGGCTGTTTTAGATGGAATATTTATTATTTTCAGCCAGGCATGGAAGTGTAATGCCCTTCCGAAAATGGTCAAAGAGAAAAACTACATGTTCATAATAATTTTCACACTATTTATATCTATTAAGTACGGATGTAGGCCTTATTCGATTACTGATCCTGGAATTATAATACATAATACGTTGTTTTTTACAAGGTATGATGATCAAAAATGTACAATAGTTCACTTCACTCAATTCCCACATGCCGGTGAACAATGCGTATCAATATTACATTACATTCAGAACAACAACAACAATAAGAAAAAGAAAAAAACAACATGACATTTTCACTGACGGACAAAAGAGACTCAAATTATTTAAACGGAAATTTAAACTGCATGGTTTTTCCATAGATTTTGAGATATTTCACTGGCTAACTTTAAAAGCTCTGTGATCATGAATGCAAATAGGATGCATCATCTGGGTATTATGCATATCTAAAACAAAAATGTGACATACCATCCAGTGGATGATATTAGAAAATTGTAGCAAAGTAGGGACAGACACACAAACACTCTCCACTATGAACAATAAATGCACTACATACTCAACCTCCTCAACCCTTACTTGCTAACTCTCTACACAAGGGGAACTCTACTTCCTGCACTGGCACTGAATACAAGCATTGGACATAAACCCTGAGCTGCAGAAATTATATACACAATTCCTTGGATCCTGGTTTGTATGGTTTGACCATTTGTGTAAAATGGGTCAGCATGTAGAATACAATGGTCTTAACGACGTTTAAAATTCAACATATGTGGCTAACAATGATTGTAGTCTTTTATGTTAAGCCCCACCCCTGTTATCCTTCTTCATCTCAAGCTGTCAAATCAGTCGTGGGCACAAGCTTTAAAAATGGATTCAATAGAACAGTCGTAAAAAAAGTAATCATGTTACCAAACATGTTAAATGATGTTCATTTTCTGCAGGAAAAGCAAACCCTCAGGTTGCCTTTTCTGTATTTATCTTGGAAAACAATCTCTTTTTCAGCTGTCTGCCAATTCTGTGATCTCTCCTTGTATTACAGGAGCTTTGGAAACACACTGTAATCTTTAAACTGTCATGTCCTTAAGCTTCTTCAGGAAAAAAAACAACGTTATCAACAGCATATGCACAACATATGTCATTTTTCAATTCTGGCTATATTGACTTGCTTCACTTCTGGTACATACTTACTATACACTGATGGAAGTACTGCACAGTCTCCACCCTGGCATCTATTTCAGCTATAAAACCACACATTAACTCATTAACATCTTTTCAAACATTTCATGATGCTTTTATGAAATTGTGTGTGTCAAGGAATGGTGGGTAATACTTTTATCTTTACAGGATTAGAGAAAAGATTATTATTAGAATTTTGTTTGTTGCAGAAAAAACATTGTTTAAGTGTTTCGGAATTCAAAGGGTTTCATTTTTTAAAAGACCATTTTTTGAGAAACAAACATTGATCATCTTTGATGAGATGTTATTGCACCGAGACAGTTGCTGCTCACATTGCAATAATTCACAACCGGTATGATCCCATACAACAGATCTTACTCTGTCATGCTCCCTTCACTTTTCTAAATTGTAATCTAACACACTGTGAATATCATAAAACTCCATCTGTCTCTTTCCAGCTTGAAAACCATCAAAAACGGGCCCTTTTCATTAACTTTTACCGCAGATGGACTTTGGCATTAACCTGACCCTCCAGATGGTTTGTTGCACACAACCATCTGAGAAGCTGTCATTGGAAAACTGTGTGGAAAAGGGCAGGCACTTTCACAAACTACTTGGCAGGTGATTGGATGAACCATCTGCCATTCAAACTTTTGAGAAAACCAACATCGCTCCAGCTCTGACAGAACTGATGCTATAGTAGCATCTTCGCTACTTCGGATCATGGTAGAAGCGTTGACGTTCGCGATCTCTGTCAGGTTTAAACAAACATGCAAATTCTACCGAAGACATTGAAGCCGAGTAAAGAAATGGAAAACCGTCATATAACAACCACGTTTCAGTGAAGCTGAAAGATGGAGCATCTTTATGAAACTCTTTCGAAGCCGCCATTGTTGCTTTGAATGAAGAGTCGTCTCTCTGTTTCGTCTCACACACCGAAGCCCCGCCCATAGCTGCCAGTAGCTCCTCACAGGATGCTGATTATTCCGGACACAAATACATTACTTGAAACCTGACAAGATGGATTTCCGTGTGGTCTTGTGCTATCGCAAGACCGCAGCTGCCATGTTAAGTAACATTGGCTTGCCTGATTGGTCTCAATTAATCTAGTCGGTCAGTGAAATTAACCTAAAGGGGCAGTCACTTTATACTTCAGTCCTGAACATTCACTCCATCTCCCAGGCATTTCATGACCAGACTACAAAGCACAGCATTTATGGCTCTGATCAATATTTGGCACACTCATCAAAGTGGTGACATGTCATTTAGGAGACCAGTAGTTTCTGTTTGACTCATTTGTTCCTCAACAGAAAACTATTGCATTTCTTTGAAGGTTTATAATGATGTGGTCTGCACATATTATCTCCTTCATTGATGTATTCCATCCATGACCATGACCTTTTCACAGCCATAACCATGTAGAGTGAGAAAGTTTACTCTTGGAAATAGTAAGGTCCATTTTCTAGCATGTTACAGAATTTCCATTGCATCTTGCATCTTTTTTTCCGCTGAGGGAAATTGGTCAGTTGCCATGGCGATAGCCTAACTTAGGTGGGAACTTTGTCGCTCTACTTGGTTAAAGCTGGAGTGTAGGACATTTACATATAGATAAACATCGGGTCTATTCAAGCCTAACAAGTTCACACAGTGTTGATTGAGCTGATCAATGCCATGGCAAGCTCTCTGCTTTTCGCACAATACGGGAGTTGTGGCGTCTGATGTCTTTGGCATTTTTCACACGCTGACGCATTGGAAGTGATGCGCTTCACATTAACCAGCCAGACACCATAAAGACGGAGCAGTAGCTGGGAGTATTACAGAAGCTATATCGAAAAAATCATAAGAACCATCCAAGAAAAGTGTCTCAATGCTTAAGATTATAAATAAACTCAAAATTTAGAGGGAAGACGGCGAGGACTAACAAGGGATCACCATTGTTGTAGCTTTTCATCTTTGGAGGAACTGAAAAAAGAGAAGGGACTAAGGCCAGTAGCAATGTTGTGTTACTGCTCTTGGACAAGCTGGTATTTATAAAATATTTGAGCTGCGCCTGTTCAAAACATGAACGTGGAGGCTTGAAGTGAGTGCTTATGGGGGCGAGAGAGATGCAGCGAGCTCACTTGCAGACATGTATCATGAGCACATGTTAATAGGTTTGGGGGAGCCACACAATAGTCAATCTTCTTGCTGATGTCCTCTTTCACTTTCCTCATATAGAGGCATTACGATCACATTGAGACGGCTTTATAATCAATTAAAAGTTAAGATTAAAGAAAACAGCGTTGACTCTGATGGAAGAAAACTAGCATAATGTGGCCTTCAGGATCAAAGTCAGATGTGGTTGAAAGTACCAGAAAAATCTGTTACTGTTGTGTTTTGGAAGGCAGTGAGAAACAATGTTGTTGTGCTAATAGGGCGAAACCTTCATATGGGCCATTTAGACACGTCTTTTGTCATATAGGTTGCAAGAATTGTCAAACCAAAAGTGACAATGATTTAAATTACCATAATCTTCCCAACACAGTGATGTAAGTAAACTTCACTTGCAGAAACTATGCTATTTGGCAACTGTGATGTGTAACTTGAATCTCTTGTGTTTTCTTCTCAAAGTTTTAAATGCAGTACAGTCAATTCAGGAATGTAAATCAATACCACCAAATATCACTCACAAACATTCAGGGTTCCTCAGTGCTGCCAATATGAAACTTTGTGCTAAATGTCTTCTCTTTCCCTTCACTGTGCAATGAAATATTGAGACTTGAAGAGATTAGCTTTTCTGATGCATTGCTGGAGGCTCAGAGCTTATAATACATGCCGTGCAGCCTCACTCTAACTCCAACTAATGTCAGACATGCCGGACCCGTCTCCAGCCGTCGCTGCTGCTGCCTCAACCGCTGTGGCTGCTGGGAGAAAAGAAGACGCACAGGCCGTCACTGCACGGGCTATCTCCCCATGCTAAATCTTCATCCCGTTCCTCTTTTAGGTGCTGTGATCTCCCATGTGGCACAGAGCGTGTACGAGAGGAAAAGAGTTTGTGTCTTGTGTGTTTTGACATTTCCGGAATTTTGTGTTTAAAACGAGACGTGCCGAAGCGTGCATTTGGCTCTTGATAGTACTAATTCAGATGCATAACTCTCGGGGAAGACCTGTCCCATCATCTTCCATTCCCCAAACACACACCCCACCAAATTCCTATCAACTCCCTCTCCCCTGTATCCTACTCTTTCTGCTTTTCTGGCTCGCTCTGTCGCGCTGATTCGACGGAGCTGAAAATACATCTCTGAACTTGGCGTCTGGGAGGCAGCGGGAGACGAGGCTTGTCAGCGGGAGGGAGAGGAGGAAGAGAAGGAAGGGGGAGTTAGAGGAAGAGGCGGGGATAGGGATAGGGAGGGAAAGGAGGCGGGGGGGGCTTCTGTTGCCGATAAAGACAGTGCATCTCCCCTTTCTGCCTTTCCCATCCCTGTCAAGTGACCCGCCCCACTGCACACATCACCCTCAGCTCAAGACAGTCGTACACACCTTCTCATCCCTTATTTTCATTCCTGTCACCCTTCTTCCTTATATGTTTTCATTGGAACAGTGGATCGAAAGCCTTCTCCTCCCCCTCTTCCTCTTGTGTGTCTTATTGTAATTTCTTTCCCTTTGTTGCCAGCTTCTTAGTCTTCTTTCTGCGCCTCCTTCCCTTCTTTCCTCTTTGCGTCACTAGTCAATTCCTCCTTTTTCTCCCCTCTGATGACACCCTCATCCTATCACACTCTCTCCTTCCCCTCCTCTTTCTCTCCTCGGCTGCAAAGCTTTTTTCTTTCTCCAGGTGTTGATGAAAACGATTTAACTACTTTGTATTAATTAACTGTCAGTGATTTGAACAATTACTTGAGTAACTATACATTAGATAGGACCATCTCATGAACATTTTTAAGTTGCACCAGGTAATAGATGGTTTCCTCAAAAACAGTAAGAAGTAACGCTTTAAATGTGTATGTGGACAAGCTTCTTCCACAAATTGCTCTTCAGGAGACACTTTGTAACTAAAATGTATCATTTCAAGCTGCAATATTAATTATCTTCTTATATCCGGAATGAATTAAAACACTCGTGGATATTGGGTATTATTTGTCAGTAACACGTCTCCAAATCAATGTGAACGTTAATTTGTGTATTTGTAAAAAAAATCCCTGATAACGTGTCAGATGTTTTCAGCTTGTGCTATTGCAGACAAAAATATCAATACATGAAGATTGAATGATGATTTTCCAGCAGCAACCGCATCTGATTCCCAGGTGTATTTTGTGCAAATGGCATTTTTCTATGCATCGACGCAAAGGCGAGTGAGGGGTTAAACCGATTGTGCAGTTGATGGTTAGGTCTCCATATTGGTCCATGCTGTCACACTTTGTATCATGAAACTGTAAACAAAGGGTCAAATATGCATTCAATCTGTTGCGGATGATGAATGCCTAACCATTGAGATTTCCTTTGGCGCCAGCATTCGGAAAAATATATTCATGGTAAAGACATATTGAAATCACAGTCGGGATACTTCCAAGAATGTTTACCTTTCTTTTAGTACCCAGTCGTTCTGTCCGAAGCATTTTTATTGACAAACAGCTTTGAGAGGTTTCTTACCAGACTGTACTTCTATATTAGTCTTATTATTGCAACCAAATGTATGAATTCCTTAGCTTCTTTTGCTTCAGATGCACGGTAGCAACACTTTTACATGAGCCTAAAATTGTCTCGACCTGCGTAGTTAAGACATATTCCAACTGAAACCAACTAGTTTGAGACCTGAACTCAAATCAAGACACTGAGACAAATCTGTGATTTCTGGCTTTATAAATTAAATGTACTTGACCTGTATTTCATTTATCTGTGATCGTTAGCCTGCTTGGTTATTATCCACACCCTCTCATACAGGGCATTGAGTATACATTGAGCATGTTGCACTCAAAGAGAAAAAAAACAATCTTTATGAATATTTAACATTGAAAAAAGCTTATTGCATAAACAGCTTGGCACATCGTCTTGCTTTCCGTTCAGTGCTGATTCTTTTTTATTGTCCATTGTAGAACACAAATTAGCATCTCTTCTGAGGTCAGTGGTAGCTCAAGGCACACCACTCAGCGAAAGATTTACTGAAAATGTGTTTGTTGGATTACTTTAATTGTTCTGTTTGAAATGCCCATTTCTGGATTGCTCTCACTGAAAGTAATATAAAAAGGAAACAGACTTTCTCGCTTTAAGCCTTCTTTATCCTTTCATGAACAGCCTTATTTTCTTTCTCTACACCGACCACAATGTGCTTCTTATTAGTGATGATTTTGTTTGTCAGTCCGGGAATAATTCCAGTGTTAACATTTGGGCTTGTGGATGTGATGTTGATTGTATTGTGTATGCCATCCAACACCAACACAGGCATAATTATAGGTGTTCAGTGCAATTATGTCTGTCAATACGGGGACATTGAACGAGGCAGGCGCAATGTAAATTCAATCAATAGCATAAACCTAAAGGCTGGGAAACAGTAGCACCTGGATCTGCTCCAGAAAACCTGGTCTCTGTAGTTTGCAGAGAAATAAAAAAGTGTTGTGTGGATCATGTTGTATTGATCTGTCCTGCCCTCTCTCATATAGAAAAAGAGACTGTCCTGGAGCCGTTCGTGCTGAAGGACCTGCTGCCATCTGCGCTCGGAAGTTACTATCGCTACATTGGCTCTCTGACCACCCCGCCCTGCAGTAAGGTGGTGGAGTGGATCATCTTTAGCAGACCTATCTTTGTCTCCTACAAACAGGTAAGAAGCAGAGAATACCAAGACACATGTCAAATAAAAGTGCTTGTTGTTTGTAATGCTTTTATAACATTTGAATGTCAAAAAGAGGTACATTTTTTTGTGCTGTTTTGGTTAAAAAACATAGAACCAGTCTATGCAGTCATCTTCAGGCTTGCTATCTTAAGCTCATATCTGAATCATCTTGATGAATGAATAATCAATGATTAGACTGAAAATACATTTTCAGAAACTTTTTTCAGTGCTTAAATATGTTGTTATTTAGGGATGCAATTAATTAATATTCCATTGTTAAAGGGAATGCTCGCCTACCAGTTTAACAAATTCCTCTGTGTCCCAAGAATAGGATTTGCCATATTTAGAAGATTATATAATCAAACGGGCTAACCTTGATATTCAGAGTCATTGTGACGGGGCTAACTTCCCACAGACATATAGCAAGTTGAGAAATCACTGAGGTGAGGTTTTGAAGTATTGACTGAAGCCAGCAGTAGCGTAGTAACGTTATAAAACACAGAAAGCTAGACAGGTCTAATGTTCCCTCAGCATCACTCCCCAAAGAATTTTAAAAGAGACATATTCGGTTGCCAGCACTTAGTTACTATCCATGGTACTGAAAACCAAGGTCCACTGAAGAGTTGACTTGAGCAAAATTGATTTGAAGATAAAATTCTAATCAATATGTTGAGCGGCATATCAACAGACCCTCCAACAATTCCAGAGCTCTTGGTGTTTGTAATAAATGACCATTTTTCAGTTTGTGCTATATTTAGGTACAGGAGAAGTACAAGCGATTTGTACTTTGTGAACTCAACTTAGAGTTTTCCCTTTGTTATTCATAAACACTTATTGTCACGGTTAATGGCAAAAGAAAGCTTGTCAGTGTCAAAAAGCTGCCATACTGCCTTCATGTCCTCCATGAACTCTCCATCATAACATGGACCTGCTGTTCTGGCTTCTCAGCGTACTCTTTTCATTGGGTTGCTTACTGACTCTGAATTGTAGTAATTGTTTAGGTTCTTTACATGTAATGCGCATAAATGAGAGCTTAAAAATCATAAAACAAAACCGCTTTTCTTCTTCCCTCTTTTTATCTTTTCTTCTTTCACTCAAACATCTCTCTCTCTCTCTCTCTCTCTCTCTCTCTCTCTCTCTCTCTCTCTCTCTCTCTCTCTCTATATATTATTAGCGCCTTATTAGCGCCTTATTAACGCCATCAATTTTATTAACGGCATTAATGCATTTTCATTTTCCAACGCCGGATGTAGCTCAACCAGATGTAGCTCAACCAGATGTAGCTCAACCAAAACCAAAATAGTAGCAAACATTGTAGCAAAACAATAGGCACGCCGTTTGTCATTGTGAACTGAGCTATCATCGTAGCTATCCAGTCTGAAATACACTCGATGGCCGAGCACACAGCTGATGCTAACTCTGCGCCCCCTCGTCAGAGCCAGACACGAATGGATGAATTTTTTTTTTAACCGCCCTGTTTGGTGGTTGTTTTGTTTCAATAAAATAAAACATTTGCATAAAGCAAACCAATCCACTTTTTCATCTTAAGAGCATTGGAATGAAAACCAAAAACAAAAGTGATTAAGCGTGAGTTAACTATAACATAAATTCCCTCGCACAAACAAAATATGATTACAGTTTTTTAAACATATCTCACACATTTCATCTAACTTTGCATCTGAATTAGTTAAACTCCCCGTCGAGCAAAAACACTTAAAGTGTGTTTCAATTTGAGAAATAATTCTGCTTGAGATTACAGATGCAGCCCCCGCAGCTGCAACTGCAAGCTTGGTTTAAATTGAACTTAAATCTGAACTAAACCCAACCAATTAACGTGTCCCCACTCTTTGCTTGGCTAGATTCCTGTCTCACATCCAAATAGAATTTTTAAAGAAAGTGTTTTGTCAGACTGATTCAGCGACCATTCAGTAGTTTATTGTGCGTGTAAAAGAAAAATACTCAGATCACTACCAAAATTAATTAAAATGAGAAAATAGAAGACAATAGACTGAGATTGCTAGTAATTGGGATATATTTCAGCTATTACAAGTGATTCATAAACATGCCCTCTGGAAACTCTCAAAAGGTAGGGACAGACATTTAGCAAATTGTGCTTGGTCTTATCTTAATCATTTAAGAGTTTTCGGTGCAATATTGTGTTTTACTGATGTTTCTGATCCATTCAATCTGATTGTTTCTTCTTCTGTCAGTTTTAAGTTTGCAGCATTGTTAATGTGACTTCAAAGTATGCCTTTTTTAAATTAAAATATATCCTTTCATGATGTGAGGGAGATTATACGATTCAAATTAAGTTAATGAAGATGGCATCATACGTTACTTTAGTTTGATTTTATATCTAACTCCATGACACTGGCCTTTCCCGACATGCACTTTTAGTAATGCATCTGTGTCTTCATAGCAGAAAGCAATAATTTGTTGTGTACGTAAATCAGACAAATTCATTTTAGGATGTTATTTTTCCACACATCACGGCACAATGCTTGATAGCTCCCTTGTGGTATTAAGTTATTTTTAAATGCATTTTCTTATTATCACTATTTCAAATGATTTACTCAGATACTCTGATCAGCTTCCTTTTATAGTCACCTTTGTCTCTAAGGAATATGTTAAAAAAAAAAAAAAATTCAATTTAACTGACAATATTCCTTTCCTGTTTTTATTGAGCTTATTACTAGCCATGACAGCAACACTGGTTTATCACTTTGTAGTCTCTGTGTGTCTGGACAGCGATAGGATCAGCAAGAAAGGGAGCAAATATAACTTCTAGAGACGCTCAGCTCACCACCATCCCAAAAAAGATAGTTTGAACCATGCAGCATTCAGTGTAAACAATCAAAAATGTCAAATGTTGTCTTATTGTTCTTTTATTTGTGGTACATTCTAAGGGATTTATGTAATATAATAGATGCTTGTCCTCTGAGGTTAGCGGTTTTCATATATTTTGTAGGGACAAAACTTTGGAATCAAACAAACAACCAAAAAGTGACCACATTCATTTATCCTGGTTCTTTATCCTAGATATTTTCTTCATTCAAATGTAAGAATATAATGCACACTTTCAAATAGTGTAAACTGACTTGAATCTATTCTGTTTATCCTTCTATCTAAATGTTGGTGTATTTTCTTCATGTGATGACCTGGCTTCATTTGCAGGATAGTAGGTCTGTACACAACATCACTCTTGTTAAAGCTGCACCTATTTAACATAATATTAGATTCCACTGAATCTGTTCTGTAAATATCCATAAAGTTTCCTAATGGATAAACAGAATAAAACTGTTATATCTGTGATTATACAACTGCTGAAGTAATTGCTTCCTCCATCTTGGTCAACGACGCCAGCATTTCTGTGAGAAGAACATTTCTGTAGGAAGTTCAACCAAAGTTGAACTTCACATGAAAGCCCTCCTTACACAAATGTACTTAGCCCTGCAAGTGAATTGGCTTGTTGCAGCTTTTTTTAATCCCTTAGGACAAAAAGTAAGGACAAATTCAATAGGAAGCCAAATGGCCAAAGTGACCTGAGTGTCAGCTGAGATCACTGAATGGACTGTTGATGCTGCATTTTGTGTTATAGACACAAATTATTCTTCTCCACCTTGTTTCTCATCCCGTGACAACATTTTGCTCACTGGCCAGTATTCAATAATCCTATTGTTGTTATGTCAATGTATTGTCTTTTGTCGAGCAGTAAAACTAAAAAGCAACAACCTTTTAATCATGTATACTGTTAAGAGAAGAAGTAAAGAAAAAGGAACTCCAGATGCAACAAACCCTCAAAATGTGCTTTTACCAGGTGTGCTAGATGATAAATTATCTCAACCATTGTAACATTGTCTCTTACCAAAGAGAAGAGATAAAAAAAATCTATTGTTGAATGCCAGAAATCAATAGGTATAGATGTGGATACAAACAAAAATAAGAGAAAATGTGTTCATATATTGCATCCTGTATGAGGCACTTGAGTTGTTACTCTACCAGGCACCTACTTACTGAGATATTTGTATGTTCCGTCACAGGTGTTTAGATATAATAGTTAAGCAGTGTGCATAACATAATGTGATTGAATAGGTGCAGTCAAAAAAACCTACTGTCACGGAAAAATAACTTAATTGCCATATATTCCCGATGAATTATCTCAGCTGTAGCGTGTACCAAGCCTTTAATTGAAGCAGGCTTAGAGACAAGCAAACCCCCAAACTAAACGCCAAAATATGTTGTTACGTACATGTTGTTATGTATGTGTAATGGTGCGTTCACACCAAAACGCTTTTTTTCCTGACTTTACTCTATCGACGTTATTTAATTTGCTTTTTCAGGCGGACAGGCAGCCAGTAGACTTCAGTAGTGGTACGATGGTGTTCCTGCAACGCTTTTTTGCCTCATTCGCGCCGCGTGCCGAAAAAATTCCCTTTTTCGCAACCATTTGCATCTGTGCATTGACTTTACATGTAATCTACTCGCGTAAAAATTCCGCAACTTTTTGGGTGTGAATGCGGCATCAGGCTTTCACTAAAATAAACTGAGATATGAGTTTTTTGTTAAAAAAGCAAAATAAATCTCATCTCATCTTCTTACCCCAGTCTGAAGAACACTTGGCAGACTTATCATCTTATAAGGCCAAAGTAATTTGCTTCAGAGCAGCAGTGGAGAAGTTATAGAAGCAGATCAATGTAAAGCAGACAGTGAGCGAGGAGATGTTGAAAAGACTGATGAGACAGTCGGGAACCTGAGTTCCATCTTCTTCCGCAACTCAGCTTCTACATTTTCCCTTAGTTTTTTTCCCTTTTCTGTGCAAACAGCCGTGTGAAACCCACAAGCAAACAGAGTATTTGATAATTGTGTATTTCTGTTTTATGTATGGGTACATGGAAGAGTTTGTGTTGTAACTTGTCTCACAGTCCTAGAGGATGACTACAGTGCAGCTCCAACCACGGTCTACCTCTCATCCAGAATGGGGTCCTCGGCCTATCTGCACAAGCTCCTCTCTGGCTGCTGCTAGGCTAAAACAAATCTGTGTCAGTGGAAAGAGCCTGACAAGTGAGGTGTTGAGACTTTGTAGGATGTGTTAATGCTAAGGTCTCCAGATTAAGCACCAGAAACTTTCACAACAATAACAGTATTGCTTACATCAATACTTTACCCACACAAGCACCATTGACATAAACCTTCTACTGCACACTGTTCCTTTGAGGAAAACAAATCTATTTCTCTTTTCCAGACTTTATTCAAGAATAGTACACATGGTAAGGATAATCAGACAAATGCAGCAAAAACTCAATTTGAGTTTCAGAGCTAAAAGTCAAAACTCCATGGAAGTGAGTCGTTTTGATTTTTTGTAGTTATTCTCTTTGTAGCTGTTTATTCCTTCTGAAACTGTTTTTTTTTATTTCCAAGAGATTGCTGGATCTGTTAGGCAACACATACATCATACTGCATATGCTATTTATTTAGGACTATCTCAGGACGTTAGACTTTTTTTTTTCAATATTCCACAGCCATACTGAATCTTTACACATCTTCAGCAGTCCAGAAAGAACTTTACACAAACATGACATTTGGGGGCACAACACAGTTCTGGCCAGTATATATTCCCTACTGTGCGTCCTTGCTGCAAATTAATCCAGTAAATATGACAATGTTACATAAAAATCTATCAAGAAATGAGCCCCCGAGGTTCGGATACCGATCTGGCAGATCCTTCAGTGTGGAGTTTGCGTGTTCTCCCCATGTCAGTGCGGGTTCTCTCCGGGTTCTCTGGCTTCTTCCCACAGTCCAAAGACATGCAGTTTAGGTTAATTGCCCGTAGGTGTGAATGTGAGCGTGAATGGTTGTCTGTCTCAATGTCTGCCCTGTGATGAACTGGCGACTTGTCCAGGGTGAACTCTGCCTTCGCCCATCGACAGCTGGGATCGACTCCAGCGCCCCGCGACCCTAAAGAGGATGGATAAGTGGTTTGAATAATGGATGGATAACTTAATCTCATTTAGTTGAGAGTGGTGAAGGTTGGACCGGGTTTGTTAGCAGGCTTCCTTCTGCTATTAACTTGACAAATTACAGACGGTAAAATGTGAATGATAAAAGACAAATGTGTGGATAAACCACCTCAAAGGAAGTTCAGCTGAGCTATCGATCCAATGAACCCACCTTCGTGGCTCAGGTCCTTGAACGGATGCAGAACCTGAATTAGGACAGAGCCAACATGTGTTGTGTTAGTCTCTATCCAGACAGAAGAAGACTTGTTTGACAGAGTTTATCCCTGAGACAACATCTTCGGCTTTAGGGTGGTGCATCTGTTGCCTCGGAGGAAGAGGAGGAAGAGGAGAAGGTGGAGGAGGCTCTGCCCTAAAAGCCAAACAGGGAAGTAAAGTCTGATCTCGACAGTAAACGCAATCGATTGGGTGAGTTGCGTAAGAACCTGAGCATCGATTCCTCATAGTTCTTTAAGCTCTGTGTTAAAGAACTATGAAAGAATGTTATCTATAGAACATCTTTCATGAATGCAGTGAACATGTTTTTTAATAACTATACAACTTTAAAAAATAAACACATCCACAAAGAGGAAGGGAGAAAATTATTTTCTTTAATCTAAAAATTACAAAAATCATAAAAGACTAAAAAGAGACAGCTTCTAGTTGAAGTCAATATTAAAGAGATGTGTTTGAGTATTTTGGGGGCATGGTGACTAAAAGGAGAATCCCCAAAGGTTTATGTGGCGACTCTGGGAACAGTAAAAGAAGCAGCTGGGGAGGATCCTAGGGTTCTTAGAGCATGCATAAAACAATAGGCGGTCTGTGATATAAAAAGGAGTGAGGCAATTTAGTGCCTCACTAACAGACCAGCACTAACAGACAGACTTTAAAATGAATTCTAACAGATCCAGGTAGCCAGTGTCGGTTTAGTAAAACAGCTGATGTATGATCACTCAGTTTAGTTTACTCGTTAAAACCTTGGCAGAAGCATTCTGAATGCTGTGTAGCTTTGCAAGCACTACAGTGGTCAAGATGGTCAGAAAGAAAAGAATGAACACGCTTTTCTGTATCGTTCTGCTTCAGTTGCTCAACTGATAGGAGGCAGTTTTGGTTAATTAATTAAAATAAGCTTTCAAATTGAGCTCAGAAACTAAAATGTCACCAAGGTTTCCTACTTGTGATTGGAAATACTTCTTTTCTAGTATTTATTATGGCTCTGCAGATCATAGTCTGACAATTCATTCCACAGGATACAGAGACTTGTGATATCATTTAAAAGTTGTTTTAATTCATCTTTGACCTCATAATGTGGTAAGAACCTTTCTGGTTATCCGTCCGTCTGATTCATTCTCTGAACGCGGTACCACATAAAATACATTTTTCTATTAGAAAAAGCAAAGAATAAAAAGCAGGAATTCAAAGTGAATGGAATATGAAATAGGGAAGTGAATCAACAATGAGTAAACAAGGAAGTGAGCGATGGGGGCATCATCCATCCTTCCTGACCATTAGCCAGTCTATCTCAACATGTTTAAAAGCCTCTTTTGAAGTCCTTTTGTTTCCCCTATTTCTTTTTCGCTGTGAGACTCTCCAGAGAAAACATTATGGAGGAAGATAAAAGGAGGAGGTTGGGAAAAAAATTAACACAGATGGTGACTCCAGTTATTGTCTTTCTCTGCCTCTTTGTATGTTATTTCTCGCCGCTCTCTCTGCTCGTCTTTTGTTTTGGAGTTGAAGTAGGTCAGCGGGAGTGACAGCCGTTGCTTTGGGCCTGCTTTTAGAGTGGATCGATGCTCAGGTTCTTACACAACAACTCACCCAAAATGCCTTCCTTTCAAACACTCATGTGGACCTGCCACACTCACGTACTTGTGCGTCTGACGCGTGTGCATATGTGCAAGAGAGAGGGAGAGGGAAAGAGAGAGAGGGAGAGAGATTGTGTGTGTGGAAGAGAGGAAGCCTGCGTCTCAGATGTTACCAACCTAAGAAGGCTTATGCCGTGCTGGTCTCACGTTGCATTCACCCTGAATATGAGCTGCCAACTGGGAAGTACTGTTGAGATCAGCCTCCTAGTAGCAATTCCAAGTGGGACATGTGGGATTTTTTTATAATTTCCCATCTGGCATTGTGTGCAAATGTGCCAACATTTCCAGAAAGCAGCTAAGATGCAGGCAGCCATATGGGTTTATTTTTTTCCTCGAGGTCTTTTAGAAGATTTAGCAGTGTTAGAGTGTAGAATAGCTCCTCGGTAAGCATTCATTTGGTGATTTGCATGCTTATATATATATGTATACATCTAAATCAGGGCTAAATATGGGACAACAACATTTTATTTTTAGACATGTATGGTACATTTAATACATATATTAATTAATGTGAAGCATGTCCAATTGGACATTAACTTAGTCCTTGGTAGGCTGTTGAAACACTGGATATCCTTAATATTCATTTTAATATTAAGATTAAAAGGTGGCTATTTGGCCATAATCATTATTGGAAAGATGGCAGTACTCCAATGCTGACATGTGGCCAGCAAAGCTCTCTCTAGCTTGCATATTTTAGAACGCAAAAGGAAATCAGGATATTATCCATTGCCGCCTGTCCGTGTAATACACTTTATGGAAAATGGACATTAATTAACCATGAGACTAAGCTGTGCGGTTTAATTTTTTTTCAACTCAGCTTAGTTTATACTCTGTCAAACTCTCTGGACTGGTCCACTTCTAGGAATCGTTCCAGTATAACTGCTGTTGTTTATGATGACAAACAGACTGATGCAGATGTAAAGGAACATCATTAAATGTTACCGAGGATCAAGCTTCTTCTCACAGCAATACATCAAGTCCGGCAATATGCTCTACCTGTCTCACAGGAACACAGGAAGTTAGGTTAGGTCACTAACCACTAACTTAGGGTTGGGAATGGAGTGTGATTGACGTTACCTTAACTATGTATGTGACTACCACAAGTGATCTCAAGTGGAACCACACTAATGGCTCGTGTGACAAAATGTCAATGTTCACTTTTAGTATTTCACAGAGAAATGTACATGTTCTCCTGGACAAAAGTCCTGTGTTTGTTTGAGCTAGAAGACAACAACTGTCCAACTGCCAAGGCTCTCGTCTAGCCTATTAAATTATAATAACTCTGAAATTGTTTTTTGTTTTTTTAAAACAGCAAACATGGGAGGACTCAAAGACAGACACTATATACATTGTGGAAGTTTGAAGAATATTCCCTCAAGGTGAAGGTCAAGAACAGGTCAAGAAGCCTTACAGGTTGGCAACATGA
Source organism: Clinocottus analis (assembly GCF_023055335.1). Taxonomy (NCBI): domain Eukaryota; kingdom Metazoa; phylum Chordata; class Actinopteri; order Perciformes; family Cottidae; genus Clinocottus; species Clinocottus analis. The sequence continues at coordinate 3,953,393 of NW_027176042.1, read as the reverse complement.
TGGAAGTATGAACAGGTCAAAACACAGAAAGGGGCAACAAAGGAAATCAGGGACAGATTAGGTGCAAGTACAGTACAGGCTGTTACATGGACAGGTAAAGGTACAGGTTCAGATGGTTGGAAATCAAAAGTATGTGAAAACGAGCCAGGTAAATGCAGGGCTGCTGAGGAAAATAGGCAAGCCAGCAGCAAAGGTCAGAGGACGTCTCGTGGATGATGGAGAAGCAGCACAGGGAGCTGGGTATGTGAGAATGTGCCTGAAGAGAAGAACAGAAAAGGCAGAGTGGAAAAAGCAAGACTGAGGCAGACTTCCTCTCATTAAAGTTGTGGATACAGCATGAGATAATTGCTAAACGTCAAATGTACACCTCATTTAGCTGACTACCTGTCCTAAACCCTTGCATAGGTACAGTAATCCCAAGCCACCCTATCATTAGAGAAACTATTTTGCTCCATCACTTCTGTTTTGTCAGTGTGACTAACTCAAAACAATGCTAAAAATAATGAGTAAGTTAGGGGTTTTCCATTTGGTTGCCTTGATGATGTCAACTGACTAGATAGTATGGTCATTATAGGTGTGGGCAGACGCATGTTTTAAGACTGCATCCGCCCTTTTCTGCAGGATTTCCAACAATTTCCGTCTGTTGCTGCAGTTAATCTGAACAATCCGGCCCTAAACATTGATCTATAGATTTTTAAAATACAACATATATATATATATATATATATTCATTGACTTTAAAAGTGAAAATGCAACTTTGTCATTGTCAGAAAAACGGCTGTGTCCCTGTTTGATAAATTCTGATGTTACCCTGCTTGTAATCTGCCTATGCTGTCAGAGGAATCTCGCTCTGCTAGTTTCTGCTGTGAACAAGACTTTATGCTCTGCTGGTATGGTGATTTCAACTCAGATTGGCGGCCGATGTGAAGGTGGGAGCTACAACATGGCCTGGTGCGAGGCTGCACTGCTGTGTGTATGCCAGCACTGTCTGTGTTTGATCCAGAGCTGGAGGAAGGGCTAACGGCTCTCAGCCTTGTGTATGACTGCAGTCCACTTTGTGAGGAGTAACACAGATTGGAGGCATGCCATGAATAGTAATCATGTACACACGCACGCATGCACACACATGCACACACACATAACTACACACAGTAATGATGTCTACAGTGCAAGTCAACAAACAGTAAAGCCAAACAGTTGTAAGCATTCTGAGAAAATATGCTCTTAATCTCACACACAATTAGAGGCACTGCTGATTTCACACTTTGAGTTTGGTTTAGCAAACTTTTTAGGACATTGCACAGACATTACTTACAGTCCCTCATGATCTGAGGACTTACATCTTTAAAGGGAAAGATCTTAATTTTTTATCTGGGTTTGTATGAGGTATTACCGACAGTAGATGGCTGTTGGCTCACCCCCGGTTCGTAAAGGTAGCAGCACTGGACAGCAGCAAAACCTATTCTAGACTCCTCAAAGAATCAATACCAGCGTTTGCTATATTTAGAATATTTCCCCCTCTCTACCTAGCCGTCAGACAGCCATTTCCGACGAGGAACTGAAGTCCCCCCTCTTTCAAATGAAAGCAAAAACAAATCCCTGCCTGTTTCCAAAGCCTTACAAAGGCATGATGGGAAATGTAACCGTCTATCTAAAGAAGGCAGAAAGGACTAAAGATAAATCAGCAGTTCACAACACAGCTACTCCTAGAAAGCCTTACACAAAGGAGCGGGCTAAAGAGCTGTGCATGGCTCTGTGTGTATTGCTGCAGTTGTGTCACGTTACCTCTATCTTCAGTCTTTGTCCATCCTAAACCCTGAGGGTTTACCATGGCTCCAGAAAAAGTGGAATCAGACTTGAGCTTTTTTCTTATTAATCCTTTGCTTTGACGCTCAGATTTGACTTTCATCATCTCCGAAAGTCACCCCTAAAGCTGGTCACTAACGCTGGCAGGCTGATGTTTTATGGGCGTTTTACACTTGTTTTTCAGGAGCTTGGGGAATGGAGGGGGGGTGCTCATCAAAATAAAAACGGTCTGCCTTCCTCCTCTGCTGTTTGTCCCTCGCAGTAGGTGGGGCCTAAGAATGGGGATGAAAGTCGGCTTATCCTGGCATCACGCTTTGTTCCAAAGCAGGATATCTGAACACCTAGTTCTACATTGCCATCATATTTAACTGTGGATATTCATGAACCTCAGAGGATTCCTCACAGTGTTTAAATCAAAGTAAAAGTGCTAACGCGGCCGAGGGAAGTGATTTCTCATTTCAATCTAAACACTGTTTTTTATTCAACACTTCTAGTTTGCAAGGTTTAATTAGCATTTTCTTTCAAGGCTATTAGCAGTCTTTTTACTTTAATTAATCTTCTTCATTTGTTTGTAATTATCTGCTTTGGGCTATGGTTCATTCTTTCTTTTTCAACAAAAGTGGTAATAGTAGATCATAGGTTTCAACTGGAGTGTTTGATTTTTTCACTTCCACAAGTGAGTCCGATATCTGCTTATTTGATTGCATCTATGTATTCATTTATTATCAGAATACATTTTCAAAATACATTATCAAATAACAAAAAAATAATCAATACTGAGCATATGCTATCCTCAACAGAGATGAGAAGGAAACAAGATGGCTCACTCCTCAGCTAATTTACATTATCAGCTCTGGAAAAAAAAAACAATGTGTTTCATTCTTTTCCCAAATGGGCAAGAGAGTTGGTGTTTTACTAGCCCGACATGGCATTTTACTTGCCCCAGGTAAGCAGGCAATCTTTACTGTTGAGCCCTGACGTTGGAGAAGAGCCACTTCAGTAGAATGTACAATAATAAGTAATGGACAACCCCTTCAAAATTGTTTCACACCTTATTTCGCTGTGGTTTAGTTTCTGGTTTATGTTTCTATTTCCGAGCACCAGATTGTTGTACAGGATATAGATATAATTTGCTGCGCTCAGACATCTCCTCGCTGAGACGTTTACCTTTGTGAAACTGAATCTGCCTCTCAACGCCCCCTCCCTTCTCTAACACTTGCTTGCACACAAGCTGTTTGTCTGTGTGCATTGCTTCCAAACACATTGTACAGAGTATCCATCTGCCAACACAGAAAGAAAGATGACACTTCAGTCACACAGTGCAAATCCATGTCTGGTTGCACGTCTTGCTACACAGCATGCATTTGACAAATGGCAACATGCAGGAAGAGGCCAACTTCAATATCAACCCAAAGCAGTACAAAATGTTCACAGCTTGACGAACATGGCGGCTAAATACATATTAAAACTACTTTGGGAACCGTTTAACCAATCACAGCAACTACAGTGTACAAATTACTTCTTTTAGCCACAAACGTCGTTCCAAAAGTATCTCCTCGTTTCCCAAACCATTCAGCATTTAGCCAAATCTAGGCGGTTGTGACCCAATGTCAAACAGCTTTGGCCCATACATCTTTGCTGAATTGGAGCAGGTTTTGGGGGTTTCGCCAGTATTAGCAGCACATGAAGAAGCATTGGGTCACAATTGGCACCAAGAATCAGACCAGTGTACTTTGGATATTTCTGATTTACCATTCATCACATGTCTGTCATGAGTTTGGCAACTAGATTGAGCTTTTTTTGACTACCTTGGCATTGGCTCTTTCAAATGCCATTGCTGCAATTAATGTGACAACATTACTTGTCACAACTCTTTATTTCAATGTGTTTATCAAAACACTGAGTATTTCAAGGACTTGGCCAACTCCAAAACTATTTGGAGTGCCGTTTGGAGTGCATCTGTGGTTGTATTATACCACAGCCTGAAAGGCAGACTGGCAGAACATGAATATGCAATCAGAACTCCAAAACTGCAATTATCCCCAGGGACAGCACTTCAGAGAGGCAGGCCACAAGGACCCACATTCACTGAAAGTTCATGTTTTTGAAGTAACAGGTCTGGGTGAAGGGTTGGCAGTTGACAGATTCAAACATCTCCTCTGGTGAGAGACCTTTTGGTTGGAAACCCTCAGGGCCACTTCTCCCTCCAGTCTGGATTGGGGAGTCAACTTTTCCTCTTCCCTGTAATTTAAAGCCTGGAAAAGTGACTTACAATGGAAGCTGCTCATTAGAATCTTCTGATACATCTGAATATATAAAAATGCATCTCATTTGATTGTTAGATATGTTTAAAACTAGTGCAATGTGAATCTCTGTGTCTTTCTTCTGTCCATATGTCATTCAATTGTGCCTGTATGAATATTGCATGGGTGTAGTCTGTATCCCTGATATGTTTCTGACATTAGACATTGGTTTCGTACATCCTGGTTTTAACCTGTTTATGGTTTTATTATGTATGTTTGTATCTTCACATGATGTTAAAAATTAAGTTTATTTTATCCTAAATCTCAGGAAAAGTATCGGGGCCAGTTAAAAAATGCCTAAAAGTGCGCTCAAAACACTTTGTACATTTCTGTTTGATCCAAACTGAATATAGGCAAACACAAGCAGGGAGCAGTGTCTTCATGGACTTCAACTCCATAACTCTCCCTACAACTCGAACCATCCATTTTCTGTTTACTTAGAGATAACTTTAGAGATAATAAGCTGTGTGCTAAGCTAGGCTAATCATTCCCGCGCTCTTACACAATCAACCTGCAGTTGTGAGATTGCTTTCCTTCCCTTTTATTTGAGTCACAGCAAGAAAGACAATGAGGGTGTTTCTGTGAATGCACCTGCAAAATTATGAACCTCATTATTTTTAATCCACACTGTTGCTGGAGAAATATTGTTTTGTTTATAGTTTGGACAAAGTTTTGTGTATAATATTTCAAAAGTGTCCCAGTGATATGATTCACTATATTAATTTATTCATATAGTTTAACATATTTAATTCATTCTTCATATGTTGGGATTATTGGTCATGTTTTTAAAATATTCTTCTCAGAATTATATATTTTTTCTGTAAAGTCTTTGCTTTGCTGCAGCAGTGACCCAGTTTCCTCATGGAGATCATTAAAATGTAATTTCAGCTTATATTTCAATTAGATATCTGCGTTGCATGCATATAAAATATTGTATATTTGTTGGAGTGAGTGAAATTCATTCTTACTGCTGTTTCATAGACACAAAAAGTCGGGATCACTAGAGGATAGGAGTTCTACTCGGCACTAACTCTTTCCTCTCCATCTCTGTCTCTGACATGCTCGCGGCACCAGTTGGAGGCTTTCTACTCGATCTTCACCACAGAGCAGCAGGACCATGTTAAGTCGGTCGAGTATCTGCGCAGCAACTTCAGGCCCATCCAGAGCCTCGACAACCGACACATCTTCAAGTCAGCCGTCAAAGACGCCTGGCTGCCCGACTTGACTGACAGTGGCAGCGGGCCGTATGGCACGGAGGCGTCCAAAGGTAGTGGTGCTGAGACTTTTGACTGTTTCCTTATGATCATACATGTTCTGGTTCATAGAGAATGTGGTGTCTATAAAGATTCTCTTAACCCGAGGCTTTGATTAAGACAGTGGACCAATCTACACCAACACAAACCTAAATGATTAACAATTAAGTAGGAAGTGTTTTTGAGGTCATATTTTTAGTCCTCAAAGGAAGGAAACACTCCGCCGTGTCAATGTATTAGTCTTTCAAGTCAGAAATATTGCTGTCTCTACAATTTCACATTATTATTTAATCCTCATGAAAAAATCAATAAATGTATTTCTAATGTATTCATGAAAAGGAAATATTAAACACATTGTATGTTATTAATTTAAAATATAAATGTATTTGATATTTGAAGTTGTAGAGGAAAGAACATACACATAATGGTTACATTTTTAAAAGAAATCTGAACTAATGCATATTACATAGACTACATTGCTGCTTTTAAAACTGCAAATTGTTCACTTTATTCGCTATTACATTTCAGCGTTGAAATATGTTTAACTTCCTCCACCACTCACTGGTCTAAACAGTACTATTAAAGTTCCCCCTGGTTTCTTTCTAAGCGGCTCCAATATTCTCACATTATTTTTGTAAAGTGACATTTCCTAATGTTAATAAATGAGGGATATTCAGTGTTGCTCATGTGCCCAGAGGAAACTGATTGTCCTCTCCGTGTGTGTGTGTGTGTGTGTGTGTGTGTGTGTGTGTGTGTGTGTGGTCTGCGCTAGCTCTCTGTCATTTCACCAGCGAGCTGGGCAACTCCCCTAGCATAAGGCAGTGGGAGGCACACCAGCCGTCCTCCCACTCCTGCCTCATTACCACTCAAACAACACCACACATTGTGCAGTGTGTTGCATGTGTGTGCATGCATGTGTGTTTCTCCGTGTATTTGTAGGGGCTCGCGTGTGGCCTAGCATCTGTGCTGTGTCAACTGTCCTAGCAGGACATGTCCCCACCCTCCCTTTATACACACTCCCATATGGTCGACTAGGAGAGAGGAGCATCACCTAGATGCACACACAACTGAACCGCACACACACATGTGTACTGTACTGTATATGTGTGTGTGAGTGCTCTCCTGGCACAGTGTGCATGCGTACTCATGCAGAATGTCCTTGAGCGCTGCAGTGGGGCATGTTTACTGTTAGCAGGTCTATATGGCTGGCAGAGTAGATGCAGGGCAAAGGAGGGGGAGGAGGAGGAAGAGGAGGAGGAGAAAGAGGAGGATGAAGGCCTGCTCGCAGAAAGAATAAGAGGAGAATTGGAGCTGTAAAAGCATAGCCACAGCTGAGTGGGCTTAGGATGGAAATCTGCGTATGTATGCGAGTGACATCATGCAGACACACAACACGAGTGCTGTTGTAAAATGACGAACTTGCACACAACCTAAAGAGCAGCAGCTGAATTGCATGAGTCATTTCCTTGCTTCTTGTGCTAATTTATTCCATTTCTCTTTAGCGCAGTCTAAACACCCTCCTTGTGCTTGTGATTGTTTCTCATCAGCAATGATGGTTCATTTACTTTTGTGTCCCTGAATGACTGGCAGCCTTGCAGCCTTGAGTGAGGTGGGAAGATGCATTACAGAGAGGAGTGGTGTGTGTGGGTGTTGTTAAAACAACAACCCAGCAGTTTAGGAAATACGCTTGTCTTGTTTTCTGAAGGCAAATGAGGGGACTACTATCAGTTTAATCCAGTGTCCAGTGGACTGGAATCTGATGAATCTGTTCGTTTAGCTTAAACTAAAGAGGAGTACCAACCTGTCGTTTTCACATGTCATGTTAGCTCTTTGTTTACATCTTAAACAAGTGAAGCGATGTAGTCGTGAATAAAGTCGGACAGTGGTTGTTTCCAAACCAACGACCAGAGGCGAGTTTCAAGTCACTTCTGGTCCATTTTGTCAGTGTGCAAAGTACACTTCATAACTGGTTTCAATGATAGCTTTCAATGGCGGAGTATTGGCTTCTCCCCACTTACTAACCCATTTATTTTGGGGCCCGAGCTCGGACCACACCAATCTTCAAACTTATAACTTTTTAATGTCCGAAATTGAATTTATATTGTTGGGTTGGATAGCAAACATACATGTTCCTTTTGAATAGATTTTGATAGCTTAGTCAAAGTCCACAGTTAAAATGACATTTACTGTTTACTATTCAATGAGGTTTAGTGCTGATTGAATCAAAACAAATCAAAAACATAAAGCTAAGGCATTTTGTCAAAGGTTGACTTTAGCTCAAAATGAGTCTTTGGTTCTTTGTATTCTGTTGAAAATGATTCTCTAAAACTTTAAAATACACTTATTTTTGCAAAAAGAGGAATAGTTTTAAAACAAAATTAAAGTGGCCGCTTCCCTTTCTCAAGTTTCTAAATTACTGACTGTCTGGCTGTCAGAGGAGCCTCCCAGTGCATGAGCAGGGAGACATGCACTGGAAGGTTTTTTTTTATACATTTAAAACATTCAATTGTAATAATTACAAGCACAAATATGTAATGACATGAGTATTAGACGTTGTGTGACAATGACTCTTATGCTACTTGAGTTGAAATTGTGGACTTATGCCACAAACAGATCTATTTGCATTTTAAAGTATTTTAAGTGCTGACATTAAGTAACATGTGAGGAAACTCAAAAGATAAGTGAGATGAATAAATTATACACCCTCATACACCACCTCTATTGTCTAATGTCACCTCTAAAAGTCAAAAATAGGCAATGAAGGAGCACAAGTTGTGTTTCCTAATGTGAGATTTTAAATAGTAATCGTTAATAATAATAATGTCAATAATAAATAAAGTTTTACTCTGTATCCTTGCTTAGTGATACAAAGCATCAGTAAGCGTTACGTGTTCTTCAAAGCATGGTCAAAAGTCTCATGAAGGCCATCTAAAGCCTCTGCCCTGAAACAATAATGCACTGTGGATATGGTGATAGAAACTGAGGGATAATTCTCTAATATATTCCAAGTACATGCACGTACGCCATAGTGTGAAAATTATCACTGGTAGATATATATATATATATATATATATATATATATATATATATATATATATATATATATATATATATATATATATATATATATATATATATATATAATTTTTTTTGTATCTCCATATTTATGCTATTGGTGACCCTTTATGTTTGTCTGTGGGTTTCACAAAGTGAATCAATGAAAAGTATCACAAAGAGCTCGTGACATAATCTTGTAACTCCATTGAATCAATCTTTCTGCAGAACCTCATATCTCCTCCGTCTCCTTCTTGAATAAAATGTCTCTTACTGACGGTAAACAGTAAGGAGGCGATTCTTTCTGACTTCTTCTGAGGCTGTTTTCCCAACAGCTTCATAATGAATCGTAAAAATAATGTCAGACTGCTCAGCAGCAGTCTGATTCATTGCGGTGGTTCGGGTACAGCTGCTCGGTGTGGGGCTAATCCCCTATAGTGGGACCTCTTTCCACCGTTGGCGAGCCCCTGCCCAGAACATCCCTCTGTGGAAATAGTTCAATGAGAATGTTTTCAAATAGTTGTAGGTTGCAAACTCAATTAAACCTAAACTATTTAGCTTTGATTTAGCTCGTGGCGGCTGTGGTGGTGGAGCGGGTTGTCCTCCAATCAGAAGATCAACTGTCCAATGCTTCAAATCTTTCATACAGCTCATGCATGTGCGTGATGACAATTCGAGGTTTACGGGTATCAATCACTTTATGGATGTGTGAATGTTGGCATGTAGTTACAGAGCTGTGATTGTTTGGAAGACAAGAAAGACACTAGATGAATACATGTAAGTTAATTTAGCATTTACATTGTGATTACAGATATAAAGTGTTTGCTGAGCAGACTAGCTTAGCTCGCGCAATACTGGTATTTCCAAAAATGTTTGCAGTTCACTTTATGCCTTGAAAAGCAGTATAATCGTATTTAAGTGTATACTATACTCACTAGTGAGTAGCACTATCACCATGTGAGGCTATGATGAACATACATTTACACATACACACACACACACGTACACTTGTTGTGCTCCCCAAAAGACTATTTCATGTGCTGAATTCATCTTTTAGTCAATTAATTTTACACTGCACATTATTGTCACATATTTTCTTTTCCAATTCATTTCAGTCATAAATGAGTGAACTATTTAAATTGCCTTTAATAGACAAATAAGCGTCACAACCTTGCAGTCTGAATGTACTTATTCTTCCCTTCTCTGCACACTTGTTTGTGTCTATTTTATTTTAGGTCAGGGTTAAGATGTCCAATAGCTAAATTACATCCCTGCATAATATGTAGAAGTGCACTCATAACAGTTTTACAAAAAGATACAAGTACTGTATCAAGTAGAAAGTGAGCAATGCAAGTGGCAGGCAGAGTGCTACTTCATTTAGAGTCCTGCATTCCATCAAATGGTAGCCTTTTATGAAACAATAACAGTGGCATATATAACATAGAGCAGCATTTACATTATTTACATCAGAAGATTTTTGTTTTCCACAGTCTGGCTTTTCTCATAATCCTGACATTTTATTCACTAAGTGTTGCTACCTGGGAACTGCACTGGTACACAGTTTGAAGTAATTATCTTCCTTCCCCTCTTCACTTCCTTCCTAATGTATTCATTGGATGACTCTCCTGCACAATGCTCAATAGTAGCAGTTATAGTTGTCATTTTTGTGTCCTGCTTAAGGGCACCTCAGTGGGTACTCAAGAATGAAAAAAGAAAACGTAAACGTCTAATGACAGTGTAAAGCAGTATTTGGCACCAGCCTCTTAATCCTGTTGGTGCATGTGTAACATCAGCCAGCCAGGCCTGTATAGTACTGTGACTGATTCCCACCCAATCGCTCCAACCGCAAAGCCCCGCAGACCGACCCGCAATCAAGACCCGGTCATCCATCAACTGTGGTCAACATGCTGCAGGGCCAAAGATGTCCTTTCCTCCTCCAAATGGCCTCTCAGAGATATGAGAGAGAGAGAGAGAGAGAGAGAGAGAGAGAGAGAGAGAGAGAGAGAGAGAGAGAGAGAGAGAGTGAGAGAGAGAGATGCCCCATGTGGGTCTACCTGTGTCATACAGCCCCTCTACCCATGTTCTGTTCTGATTGGGCCCTATAGTATCCATCACTCACTGCCATCCAGACCTCTCCTGTGTGTGTGTGTGTGTGTGTGTGTGTGTGTGTGTGTGTGTGTGTGTGTGTGTGTGTGTGTGTGTGTGATGGCCCACTTATCTTTGATGTAAGCCTTGATAGGTTCTCTTCCTCACCCTGCCAGACACACAGGACTGCAAAACCCTTTTGGTTATGTCACATGAAGGGAATATGAGTTGTTACCTTGCAAAACAGCAGTGCATGCAGAAAGATACACACACATGCACGCACACACACATACACACACAAACACATCTAAAATTTACAGTCCATCTCTGTCAAGGAGGTGAAGGGACCACGTGAGCATCAGCTTTATCCGACAACTTATTCAGATAAAGGAAAATATCAGAGGCCCAAGGTAGTTTGTATAGCTTAGCACAAAAGCTAGCTCAAAGGTGAGAAAAGTGCAACTAACAACTGTCATCACCTCTCAATCTGACAAGGTTAGTGAAAGCAGAGTTAAGCCACTAAAATGACAACACTCAGCAGCAACACTCAGTGTCCACTCGGCAGATCTGCTCCCACAAATGGTTGTTTTAGTCCAAATATAAAGCTAAGTATAGACAGACAGCCAGAACAAACTTCTCCTCCGTTTACTACAGTGACATCACCCGCGCTTCTGTGAAATGTTCAGAAATTCCCCAAGTTAAGCGCTCAGAAAGAATGGCGGAGTGTTTAGAGAAAAGACTTTCGGTGCTGCTACTTTTTCTCTGAGCGGCCGCAAACGCTCTCTCCTTGAGAACAATTGAACAAAGATGCTGGCGCTCAGAAAAAGGCGCTATGGGCACAGGCCCTTTTATACTCTGCAGGTTTCTCCTCGCAGCAAAGCGACATTCTTCAAGCTTCTCAAATCTCCTCTTTTTCTCTACCCATTCACATCTGCATCGATAGAAAATCTGGAAGCTGGAAGCTGAAAACCTGGCGCACAGAGCCCCAACAAAAGACTAGGTCTGATGGTGTGTTGTCGCTTTGGCGCTGCAGACACTCAAAATCCTCACATGTACGGCAACCATGAATCACTTTGTAGTCGTAATGTTCTTATTGACTTTACCTTCCTTATGTCTCAGTTAGTCAGACCCAGAACACCTCCTCAAGCCAGATATACAACTTGTCATCTCAGCAAAAGTTTACATGTAACTAAAAACATGAATGATGGCTCTATTCAGTTTAAGGGTTCCATACCAGTGAGAATAGCCCACTACTACTAAATGCAACGCAGCTATTATCATAAATG